>NC_064871.1:76421779-76727404 GCF_943734695.1 Anopheles maculipalpis
AAAAGATCACTAGACATAACAATGCTAGCAGCTCAACGTAACGAAACTCGAAGACAAGTGAAACAAATAAAAACAAACCTAGAAACGAGAGAGAAAAACCATGCTAAAACTGTCTAAAAACGTAAATAAAACAATATGCTCCAGAAACGTCACTGACCGCGGCTACACACAACCAAACGCACGCACATTTTAATGTCAGATTATTTTTGGAAACATACATTTTCCTTGCCCGAACGAACCGGCTAGAATGTTGATCGCCCGGGGGCTAATGAGATCACGAACGGTAGACATAGATATCGATGCCGAGGCATGGTGGTGATAATAGTGTACACTTGTGCTCTGACGACGACCGTGTTTTCCCCCATTGCAACGTGACACATTCCACAACCATGTGACAGCTAGAGAAGTGTGTGTGTAATTGCTAAAGTGCAGCTTAGTCCAAAATACTAAGCATGGAGGACGAAACTGCCGATCGTAGTGATGTTTGTTTGCTTATTTGCTTTCTTCTGTCATTTTGACGTTTCATTCTTCGCATACATTGCTTGCGGGTTTTACATCGATTCCAGTCGTTTTAAGATCATTTTATTGAACAATTATTATTCACATCAGCTGTCTCTTCACCACATTAATTTCAGCTTTAAAGTCATGCGAAAATTTAAGTAACACTTGGGCAAAAACCAATTCGTTTTTCATTCATTCACTACTATAGCAATGATCTCAACTTTACCACCACCAGCACCGAACTATTTTACTTGACAACAACAAAATGTTGTCATTCCGTGCCAAAATTGGCAACACATTCGCCACACCACACTGCGCGCGCTGCTGTGTGAGTCAACCATAAAAGCCGTATAATTATTAATCAATAACGAGCGCGCCCGCGAGTTCGCGAATCGTACGTGTACAATACACAACACATGAAAGAAGGAAAAAAAAAGCACGAACGAACACGTGTAATAGACGGCACGAAAACACTGGTAAAATTTGAATTTTAGTTTACTACTTCTATGCTCCTCCACTTTTCCTCCCCCGTTTCCCACACACAGGTAGTAGTAGTAGTAATGAAGTACAATCAAAATTATTTAAAAACAATTTCACCGATCAACACGAACGGAAAACGCACCAAGCAAACGCACGGGCATGTGGAATGCTCCCACGTTGAAAAGCAAACTGAAAGTCGTGAATGTAAGCGCGGCTGTCTAACCTTCCCAGCTAGGGCCGCGTACCGACAGGGAAATCTTGCCACACCAACACACCAACGGATGACTCCAACGTGTGAAGTAGGCAAAGGCAACCGCGTGCAGGTCTCTCTAACTCTCTTCAAACGTGCGTACGCACTGACGGGCGGCATTGGATAAGAGAAAGAGCCGCGATACGCGAATATGCTCGCGATACATGGCTGGGGGCTTCTCGCAGGCACGTACACATACGAAGAGCTTGTGTTTCCTAATCAGTAGGGGGAACCGATATCAGAAGCTAGAATTGGGGTACAACGATTGGGGCTTTTTTTCAATTTTATTTCCATCATAAGGTAGCATTATGCATTATAATTTATTGAATAAATGTATTGAATTTAATTCTCACAATGAGACGTCATCCAGTAAGTCAATGAAGCTCCCGCCACGTCACACATTATTTAATGTTGACTAAAAACTTCCACTAACAAATAAACAAACTCTCCCATAAACTTTACGATGTTTTTCTCCAACATTGGAAATTCTGATAAAGTAAGTAAACAAACCGGATGCCACAACTACCAACACAACGCCAGCCTTTTTTTCAGTCACTCAAAATCTTAGTGCGCACGAGAAACGATTGCTCACTTACACCTGCCAGCAGGGCTTAGTCAAGATATGGAGCCGGCGTTCGATTACGTACCTTCTTCAAACCCGGACACATTTGCCACCTGTTTGTGATCAGTGCAAGGAGAATAGTTTGGTCAATCGCCAACATACTGCAACTCAGTGAAATGCAAATTTTATTCCGTGGAAAGAAGCGCTTCCCAATGTGTGTTTGTGCGTCACTGTAACAAACGAGCGTATTGCATGCCGGAAGAACGCACCGGACGTTTGAAAGCAAAGTTTCCTTACGCTGAGTTCGTCTTCGGTGAAAAATTAAGGTTAAATGTAGGGAAACACACCTTCAGCAAACGATATAAAATAGCAAAAGGGTGTTCTCGTTAACATACATCACAGAGAAAACTATACCCCAATGAGATATAGCCACACTATTTGATTTATTGTAGGTTAATTACTCCACACTGTCGGTGTTTTTTTTATGCACATCATTTCCCTTCCATCAGTCATATTGAACTTTACCGGATAGCAGGGAGAATGTGCATTAAAAAATAGCCAGGAATGGAAGCGAACCACACCACCAGAGAGGCAGCTAAAACGTTGACTTCGCTTGAAAATATGTGCTAATTAATTTCTGATAACACACACAGCGCGTCGGGGTCCCGTCATCGCCCCAGTGTTGTGGTAAGAAATGTCACAAAGAAAGCAACAAAATAGACATGAAGTCATCCTGGTCGGCTACGGTTACAACCGAACCGACATGACTAATAGCTGTATTATTAGCAATGGTGCAGTAACACGTTGACATTATTCAAATGGTAACAAAAAACACCAAAACAATCTGTTGTCACGTTTTGCGCTTTCATTCTCCTGCTATCAGTGATATTAGTGAGCACGTACGAAAGTTTTGATAAGATTAAATTTGTAATTTGATGACATTTGTATTAGAAAAGCTATTCAATCGATGAGATTGTTTTAATCGTGTGAACCTCTCTGTTCATATGTAGCTTTTTATCTCGCTTTATGATTCTCTCGCTTGAGCAGCCAAATAGTACAGTCGGCAGCGCATGACTCGACTGCACCGTATGACCGAGTTTCAAATCTTGAATAGAACCCAATATTTCAAATCAAAATAAAATTGACGAATTGGTGTTTTATGACAAGGGGCAACACAAACACTCGGCAACTCTCACTCTCTTTTCCTCTGAAGATTTCAATGACACTGAAAAAATCTATTCTCTTATCAAAAAAAAAGATTACTAAGCAATGTTGGAGAGCATTTGATTCTCTTAAAATAAAACAAAACTTAAGCTTTAATATTACAACAACAAAACAAACCAATGCTCAATGCTGTCATACTTGACTAGTAGTGCTGATAACATAAATTTAGATGAGGTCAACAGCAGCAGCACACACGCCCACGAAGAATGCATCATAAATCTATGCCTTTTCATCCCGCCTGCAAATGGCCATATGAACCCGTAAGGAGGTTGAAACAGTTTGCAAAAATAATTCCCTCTCATCCCACACCCAGACCGTCTCCCTCATCGTCTTCATCGGAAACCATCCACTATCAAATGATGTCTGTACCAACCTCCCTCACACTTTCCCGGTATGCAATCCCGGAGCGACGGGGGGGAATATTGATCACGAACTTTCACTGAACCATTTCACTTTCAATCGGATCGGATCGGAATCTACGGCCACAGCCGCGCGCACCATATACCATCTCATCTTAGAGCAGAAAAGGTGAGAAAAACTAGCGCGAAAAACTAAAAGCAACAAGAAAAAGCAAAGCTCATAAAAATGAAGAGCCCCAACGAAAGAAAAAAAAACCATACCCCAACCAGTTTTTCATCGCTTCTCCGCTTCCCCGTCTATCTGCTCACTTGATAATGATCGTGGAAAGTAAGTGTTTCGCTAAATGCCATATCGAACGGAAGCATCACTACGGTATCGATCCCTGATCTCGTACGTTGTCCATCCATTTGACACATCTTCGCAGCGTCGTGCCTCAATGGAAACTGTCCACCCATGGTACACGGCCGCTGCTTCCCTCCCAGCAAATACGTCATCATCTTCAACTTACCATGGCGTTGAGATAAAATTGGAAAGCAGCACACACAACCCAACCAAACACTCTTGTCGTTCATTCACAACGCAAGACGACGGTTTTGGCGACCGGTAATGCTGTGGGAAGAGCTGAATGTCCTCCGCCTAATTGCCGGACGCAGTATGGTGCAATACTCGATCGATGATGCTCACAAACAAACGCGATCGGCTTCCACGTTCCATTTTGGTGCTGTGTTAAAGAGGATGCATTCCTTCGCCTAAAGCGAAAGGAACTATGTGTCACGTGAGAGGTCTCAGAAACCGGACCAAAAAAGCGTTACCATTCACGGGATCTTCTGGGCTGAGAGTTTCGCGTTGATTGATGTCCGTAGTAAGACATGGATGTGACTTTTATGGGTTTCAATCTAGGGAATGAGGGGTTGGTATTGTACAAGGAAATCATAATATTAATCGATTGCCTAACGGAAGATAATTTATATGCAATCATTGGAGTCCTTACTCCGATGGCACTGTTTTCCGTATTTTTGAGGTGTATGATCAAGACAAAAATTTGCTATTTAAACCATTATCTGTACATGATTCTTTAAACTCGTGGTTATCCAATTATTTTTCGTAGTAAAGGGCCTATGGTATCTGATATGATATCTTCTCAAATGATCTCACAAGGCTAATGACGCTTAAGTCACATTGGTAACTAGATTTCCAAGCGGGAAATATAAGAAAAGTACTACAAAATATTCCCTTTAACGGAAACAGCAGCAAAAAACCTTGACTCTTGGTTCACACCCTGTCCTGCATACACCTGACAGTGTGGCACACTCAACAAGGAACGGAAATAAAACGGAACTCACGCTAACAGTCGTTCAACTAGGCCGACTACAGCACCCCACCGTCGTCCACCTATTAATAGGCCATATTCGAAGAAAGTGAACGCAACTAAATGCGTCCCGAAGGAGATTGTTGCCGCAACAATGCAACCGGTGCATTTTTGGTCCGTCCCGTATGTTTTTCTTTAATGTCCGAACGTGATGCGGTTTGATATGTCGTGTAAAATAGCATCTCATCGGAAACATAAACAGATTTGGGAAATCTTGGGATCATAAACCTAACCTCGTCGTTGCGCTGTGAAAACCTATTAAAATAACTGTGATTGCGACAAAGTGATAATCACACATTGTGTCAATAAATTTTCAGGATCACTTCATGCTGACTTGCCATCTTACCCAATATGTCAGCATTTAGGTCAAGCGTGGGTCTCACATAGGGTCAAATGTTTCTTTTGCCCAAAATTGTTTCCTTGTTTAAGTGCAAGATGGTCGAAAACTGGATATTAAAACAACATCTCAATGTCAACTCATTTGCACAATATTGCCTAATCTTCAAGGTCCTCGTCGGAATTTTACAACCACACTTCGCAAACCGCCCACAAGGCGCCACCGCAGTGCAAATATCTCAAAGACCAAAAAACCAAAAAACCCCACAACAAACTCCGACGAAACAAGTCACCCTGATGCTGCTGCTGCTGCTGCCATAAGGCAAACAAAGGTCCGTTTTGACCATAAATGGCGCCGTCTGATGAGACAGACGGCAGCCACTTGCAGCGAATGGTGAGTAGCTGATCCAATGCCTCTTCCTGCTGATCAAAACAAAGTCACGTCACGAGAGGCCTCGGAAGACGACGATGGGCAATTAAAGCATCATAAACCCATCAGCCCGCAAAAATGATCCTTCCCTTTTTGCTGATCCTCTTCAAAACTGACCCGCGGATTGCTGCGGCGAGATCAAGTGTACGCTCAGGCTGCGGGGTGTCATCCTTTTGGGGGATGATAAATTGGCAACGCAGCAGCATTTGAGGTTGTATCCAGATCGTTTTCCTATCCAGACTTCTTAGAAATTTTAAGCCATACGTTACATGAGAACCGAAACCCTTTTAACAGCATGGAACGGATTGTTTGATGGAACTGAAGTTTATAGCAATAAAAACAGCGATGGAATGATGTGTTGTGAGCAAAAGGAAGCGAAACAGAATCCACCGTAAACTTCTTGAAGTTGGTGGACATGGAGCTTCACTGGTTTCTCTCTGCTCCATAAACTGTTTGGTTATGATTAAGGGAAGTAATGCCACGTATTGCGAACCTAATTACCTCCCAATCAACGTAAAA
The DNA here is from genome assembly GCF_943734695.1 of Anopheles maculipalpis. NCBI lineage: Eukaryota > Metazoa > Arthropoda > Insecta > Diptera > Culicidae > Anopheles > Anopheles maculipalpis. Next base: position 76,427,811 of record NC_064871.1, read on the forward strand.
CAAGAAAGCTGATCTACCTCTCCCCACTAAGCGGTTAGGGCTTTTCATGCACGAAGTCATTGGTCCACGATATTAAAGCGTAGCAGGCCTCCCGATCCAATCATCGTTAACCATCGTCGGCCGATGCTGATGGTGTGCTGTTCTCCACACCTCATAAATTTCATCGAGTTGATGAGGACCACTTGATAAGGATGGCTTTGGGGGTGCAAATAAGCTTTCTTGGGGCAAAACTGAACTGAAAAAAACTGATCTTCTGGTCATGCAAATCCTTTACGGAGGGCAGATTATGAAGTAAAGGAGAAAATATTACGCAGAATTTAAACTTCATGATCGATTTTTAAAGTGATCGAGAATGTAAAAAAATTTCATCTACTACAAAACATCGCATCAGACCGAAAACAAAATGCAAAACCCTATACCACCCCATCATTAATATGAGTGGTTTAATCAAATCACAACATTCTGCGAGATAAATCTTCTCGGAAAATCGCAACTGTCGGAGCAAGTGCCACTTGCATGAATGACGAAACATACACGAAGCACGTAAGTGCTACGGAGGATAAATTCACACGCAGGGCATAAAAATAGCGCATTGCGTACACCACACGCCCAATAAGCGTCTGGCATTAAGCGCACTGAGGACCAGAGTACGCATGGTGCAAACGTGGACGGAGAGACTCATAAGTTTTAACCGTAGAGTGTCGCTTTATGGGCTAGAAAGATCATTATCGTACGGAAGATTTGCAAAGATTTCCTTGAACTTCAGACGCTTTTTTTGTCGTTGTTTGCTACGAAGATCAATCGGTCACGCTTTGAAAATTATGTCGCGATCGTTTCCAGCAATAAAAGGTGCAGAATGTTTGTTTCTTGTTTCAATAATAAATTCGCGGTAACTTACCATTTTCTTGTTGTACTACTACATTATTGTACTGCTTTCGCTGTATGTTTAATACAGTTTTGACATGCGCTCGTTGATTTAAAGAAGATCGGAAGAATGATACGTACCTGTAAGAAAGAAAAAGAAACATGTTCAATGTACAAAAAATAATAAATTGCTACTGATTTAGGGCTTAGGGGAGGCTGGGTCGTAGGTTAGGCTCGCTTGTAGAACGTAGAACTCTCCTTACACAAGGACTGAATTCTTCTTATTTTTCTTCTTCTTCTTAACTTAATGTTCTACTAAGGTCACACCACCGGCCATCGAATGGCCATCTTACTAGACTTGTCGATACCACGAATTTGGATAGTCAGTCCTCACTATGAGGGAAGGATCCGAATGGGATTTGATCCTCGCTCCTGCCGAGTGAAGACTGGAAGGACTGACTAATCTAGCTACGAATAAATTTAGTAATACAAGCCAGTAAGGGCAGACCAAAACCTGTTCGAAGTTGAAAAACCAAAGAAGAATAATCTACAGGTCATTAAAAGCTATGATCATACAAACCGCTTCTCATCAACACATCACGGAGACAATGGAAAATTAAGTCACTCCATTCGCTGCTGGCTCATTACCGATAATCGTTGCAGCTACTGATGATGCGATTGAATGCAGCATTACAATACACCGATTCATGACAGCTCTCGTTAGAACTGATCAACATGTAGTGCAATTATTTGCTTCGATCGATCATTTCTGTTTGTACATTAAATGCAACTTGCAGCGGCAGTTTTCGATTCATTATCCAATCAATCAAATTGTTTTCATGTTTCAAATGAGATAATAAGCGACCATTTGTTTTGTAGTAGTCAGATATTTTTTGAAATTATATCTAAAAGCAAAACATTACTTTCAAACTTCGAATGTTTGTCAAATGTTTCTATCAGAGCAAATATTATGCGTCTTCGAATCAAGCGAATCAATTAAATTGATTCGCTTATTAAATAACTCTTCATCACCTCCAACTTCATTCATCACAAACGTGTTACAACCATTATCACACCAATCCTACTGAAGGATACACATAGAATGATCGGCACAGTTGCACATAAGTGAGACATAAACCGTGCACAGGCACGGATCAATAAACGGCCTCTAGCGTCAAGCAATTGCAATTGAATCACTTTCGATTGCACGAGCCACGAAGCACCAATAAATAATGCATTATCAACGCACCATAAAGAAAAATTCATCACGCAGGGTGCTTCATCGTTTGTGCGTATATCCTACGCTGTCCTGAAAAAAAAAAAAACAGAAAAACGCATCGCATTTCGTAATGAATGGATCGATGGCTGGCCAACAGTAGTAATAAATGAACGGCACCCTATTTTATCACCATTCTCCCAAACACCGTCGGCCTCGAGAATGTAACCCATCCTTGGGTCTAAAGGTCTGAAGGTGGAGCACCGTTAAGGAGCAATTGAAAAGAAGTAAACAACCGATAAGCAAGACGACGGCACGTCTGTGAAGATGAACCCTTCAGATCGAACGTGTTTTACACCGTATTGTTTTCAACTCAGCTAATGCGTGTAAAACATGAACCACTTCAGCCTGACTCTAGGTTGACTGGGCGAATGAATTGATTTATTTGCATTTGTTTTTAATGCTTTGGTGCAGAAAACTGACTGTCTATGAAGAAACCAGTTGCATCTTAAAATCAATTTCTTCAGGGACCCTGCTCCATGGTAGATGATTTGAAGCTGCTTTGAATTGGTTATCATTTGATTTGCTAATTCATAATAAAAATCATTATCAAAATGAATATTTCAGCATGCTGATCATTTCCCACTTACTATTACCTAATTCCGTTTTGACGATTTCGACTGCAATACCTGTGCCACCCGTCGAAAGTATCTCAAAATCGTTTAGCTGCACAAAGCGGTGTTAATTTCATAAATAATTTATCAATCCACACCCGATTAAGAAATCATCACCTCGAACCACCACCCCGCAGCCAGCGGAGCCACTCGTGAAAGCCTTCGCATTTCCCTAGTTGATCAAAATTGAGCACGAACTTTAATTAAAATTCAACCACAATTCCGGTTTGTTTCTCTGTCGTACCGATGGTATGTCTGCCAACAGCTACGACAACCTGAAGATCCTAGCCTTTATCAACGCTCGTTTCATTACATCACCATACTCGGGTGCAAATAACCGCTCAGGATGGTGAGAAATCCTGCCAAGGAGGGCTCAATTTCCCGTATGATCACTGTCTGATCTCGCAACCGCAATTACCGAATTAAACGACTGCACGTTTTCGTTCCTCAACCAACAGATAGGTTTCAACAAAACACGCCGATCGATGACAGGCGAAATCTGGTTAAAGTCACGCACAATTTCCTTTTTCAAAATGATATCCTCACCAGCAAGGATGCAGCAAGCACCACGCTGGCTGCACACTAAACGATTCATGATGCACCCACCCGTCGTGTTAAAGAAACAGCTCATTTTAGGCTCGTTCCCGAAACGATGGTACCTAATTGTGGGAGATCAAATTTACTTTTAAAAGCTGATATTCATCCCCAACGGAACTTATGAGAAAGTACATGGCGATAAATAGTACAAAAGGAAAATGTGGGAAGCGACAGCAGCAGACAACTCAAGCAACGAATACTTTAGCGCCACCTAGTGGCAAACGATACAAGTTGCTTAGCGGAGCCATGAACCTGTTCGACAGCTCTTTATTTATGTGCGTGATCTACAGTAAACGAATTACTGCAGTTGAGTAATACAGTGTAGGGCATAGATTTTATTAACTTATGTTGCCTTAATAAAATTAATGCGTTTAATGAATAATATAGAATAATAGCATAATGACTAGAAAACTTTGAAAAATCCAATTATTTAAGCTTATGATTGTTCTATTACGTTAGGACGATCTGGATGTATTACTATCAATTTTTAGAAACCAAAATCTGGAAACTTGTAATGAAATATAAATAATTAAAATTTACCGAGCATGCATGAATAAGGTAAAAAACAGGGTGGAAATGCCCTGGTAATCTAGTTTATAAAAACATTCAATACATGCGTGTTGACAATACGGCGTAAGCCGTCATACTTAAAATAAATAAAAATAAATAATAAATAAATAAAAATAAATAATAAATAAATAATAAATAAATAATAAATAAATAATAAATAAATAATAAATAAATAATAAATAAATAATAAATAAATAATAAATAAATAATAAATAAATAATAAGTAAAACAAAATAAGTCGTAAAACATAGCATACGGCCTGCCGTACCATATGAAAAAAGGCGTAAAACTATTTTAAATTATCATCGAATCTTAAAACATCATGAAAACAAAATATATTATAAAAACTATAGTTTTAAGGTTTTTCTTCAAAGAAATCAACAGATTTTAAACCAAACTTCAATTGAATAGACATTCATTATTTTTTCTATACTATTCTTTTGATGGATTTTTTTTACATCCGGTTAATATTTATTGATTTGCCAAAGCTAATTTTATTTTCTTCAATTGCTTTTATCTTCTATCTTGACACACAAATAAATTTATTGATCATTTATAAAACCTTCTCTTTTTATTTGAAAAATAACCAGCAGCAACTGAGCTTTATTTACGGATTAATCCATCCCTACGGACATCCATCAAATTTAATTTCCTGAACAGTAAGATTCCGCCTGCCAATAAATAGGACTCGTACTTGTTACATAAAATTATTGCCTTAGCTAATTTTCATAATTCTCATAAAGGCCTTCGGCACGAGCAAAAGTATGCCTGGTGCATAATAAGCGAGTTGACTATACGATTTTTTGCAAAATACGCCATCCACATCCCATCGTGTGTGCCATATGGTGAACGTATTACACATCGTCGTCGTTCAGATGCACCGTTAGGGCGAATTACTCATCCCTTGCCAACATTGCCAAGCAAGATCATCCGACACACGATCAACGACCGCAATGAAGGGAAGCCAAGTAGAAAGAAAAGAGTACCACACTCGATTTTCGTCGAGCCTGCCATTCGTGATTCACAATCAAATTCAGCCCACGTAAAACAGTTCAGCGGAACTTCAACGATCGAGTGTTGCGCCGCCAAGTGTGCGGATCGATCTCACACCACATGTCAAGCATCTTTATTGCTTATTTACGCTCAAAACCTCGATTGCTGTTTGCGGTACTGGCGCTTTTAACCAGTGTGCGGCCACGATTAACCGGACCGCAAAGATAGCAGCACCCTTTCGCACTTATGCCAAACCCCTTGGCCATTTCTTCGCATAATTAGCGCCATCGGTGGCTTGCGAAGTGCTCTCGTACACTCTACACGCCAAGATTCGGGTGTTGTCAAGGGTGTAAGTAGCATGGCACAGATTTTTCTCACAATCATCCCAAAGAGTCGAGCTGTTATTCTCCACACATTCTCTTCCTCATTTGCACCTAAATTGGCGTACAGGAAAAGTGCATTCTTTCTCAATATCTCTGCTTATCCCACCATCCCGCTGGTTAATGATAGTACAGGTTGCTCTGATCTTGCTGATTACCACCGCACGATGATTGTTCACACCAATTCGAAGTGAAGTAGTGTGCTCCGGACGCAATGCTCGTTGGCGGATGTGCTCGGCAAGGAAGAGACAAGCATAAACCGGTACTACACCTCCATACACCGGGCCGACTAAAAAGCAGTCCTTCAAACGATAATGTGTTAATTTCTTGCCATTGGCCCAAACGACGGCCAGAGAGTTTTGCCGTTGCTAGTGCCCAATTTAACGGGAACTCGAACATTGGGGCAAAGACAGAGGGCACAAAATAAAAGCCATCTTACTATCCCCGTCATCGGCCCGAGAGAGAACCGTGGAATGCTGCAGCATTAGCAGGACAGTGATTTGAGAAACCATTTTCCGAGTGAATGAGGAGAAATTATCTTCAAAGAAATTCCACCGACCACATGGGAGAGAACGCATTGCGCAGAGAATTAACTGCGACATAAAGACATGCAGTTAAAGCGACAGTCTCTTAGGAACATTGAAGAATCGCGGAAGATTGTTTTGTTGTGATAGCGTTCTACCACAAAGTTAAACAGTGTTAAAACATGTCCCAAACAATTAAAAGTGAAAAATGAAAACAGACAATCTAAACAAATACAATACCCGTTATTATTAATTGTCCTGTAACTTAGAGTAATGAGAGCATGACAACTATTCATTAAACTTCTGACAGGCCTCACGTGCACGCCAAAAAGGTAAATGACGGCAACATCTCAAAACTCCCAATAAACCATTAATCATGTGGGAAAATTGTTCTATGTCGGATTCGGAATGATTAGCACCGCTAGTTCCGCCTATCCGGACATGGACATGAGTGACTGATAGGGCATCGTTCACCTCAACAAACATTTTTAGCAATATTCCCATCCCATCCAAAGACAGCTAGACATAGCAGCCGGCAGAAATGGAAATCATAAATCGTGGCCAATTTGTGTACCACAATATATTCCTTCATCACGACGACGGCGAGCGTCCGAACGAAGGATGTTCAACCTGAGCTACACTTCTCGCTCGTCCAAATATCGGTGGCTAATGGTGTGGTGTCTGTTTTTATTTCTTTCGCACCCAAACACACGAACACCCTGCAAGCCATTTGGGGTTCTATCTATATTATTAACGCGTCAAGTGGCATATTGGGGGTGGTACGAATAAATATGTCTGACCATTCAAGGCTCCCACCACACCTCTCGTACCGTCATAACGCGTGCACCGGGTTTTTACGCTCTTAAACGAGGTGATTTGTTTTCGTGTACAAAACGAAACAGATCCGCACACGGATCATCTTAAGAAACGTCTGGTGGGGCCATCGCCATCGCACATAAATTGAACACAACCGTCTACCGTCTCTGATCTTCAAGTGGCCCGTGCTATGTGTGACTTGTTTTTTTTTTTTGCTGCTTCCTTTCGCTTCGAGTAGATACTTTTAATAACGAGGACCTGACCTAACGCAACGGAACGCACGATTGGGATAGGTCATGAGAGAATCGTTCGATCATATGTTCGAAAGCAAACTATGACGTGAGAGATATCATGACAATTTTAAGATATTTGCGTTAAAATTTCTGTTTTAATTAAAGAAAATAAATTAATATTTTTAATGTAGTGAACTACAACCAAATATTCTGTATAATCCAACCTGTCACTTGAACAGGCTCCTCAATCACTGTACCACCTTATTAGTCATGATGAAGATGCAAAATCGCATCGTAAGTAGGAATGCACAATTTAACACAGAAAAACTCATTCAATATTTGCTCAACCACCTCATTACATTCCTCTTCCGCTTCGAGTGAAATGCATCAACTCAAACACGGACTGTGTCTTTGTTCCATCGACTTGCAATCCTCATATGCACTCTTCCGAGTAGTGTATCGAAAGACGCACACTACAACTGCACACCACCACTCATCACTCTAACCAACAAACTATGTAAATCGTGTTGTTAACTAACCCGTCCCTAAAGCGTCATATATCGCATCGTCATCGCATTTCTCTGATGACCCATCATGCCTCGCGTACACGCGTACATTCAAGACACACATTACCACCGCTATAAGTGGACGGACAGACATGTGTCAAATTGGACATCTTCCGCATCGGAGGTCGGAGTCTCGCAGAACGCAGCGACACAACTCCAACGCTTAAGACTTCACATCCAAGCGCAGCCAACAAGCCTTACACTGCTACTAGTTGCCGAGAGCAGATGATGATGATTCTACTACAAGGGAAGACGACATGACAGCCATGGTACAACCTTTCCGGCAGCCGATGTGAAAAAGGGCAGCGTTGGTTGATCTTTTTTCTGCTCCAAAAGCGAAGAAAATGGAAGACGAAAACACCGAACAAGGTGCAAGACATTGCATGCTGCAACTCACTCCCTCTTTCTCCCATGGGAAACAAGCTAGTTGACCCGGATTCGTTGTTCGTGCACGTTGTGCCCTCGTGGGCCAAAATAACTCCTGAGCCTCAACGTCGTACACTAGAACAATCAAGCATTAGAAGACGATGGTAGGAATCGCATCGGGCCGATGCGGACATATAAATTTTCCCATGGAAGAGGACAAACACATCCCTCGGGATGGCATTTTCCCATGGAATTTTCACGATTGAATATAGTTGCTGTATGCGCAGCGGGAAGAGGTACCGAAACTGCAGCCGGTCGGCAAAACAATAACATGCCTTTTTGCTTAAATGTTCTAAAGTTTCGAAATTCAGTTCCACTTCCGGTCGGTCAGCTAGCGGTGTAGTTGGAAAGAAAAACAAAAACACATCTGAAACGCAACCAAAGCTACGGAATCTGGAATGTCTGATTCTACTCCCCGTTCTTAGTGGCCTAAAATAACTTTAAGTAAACGGATCACGTGCCGATCGCACGACCCCGTCGGTTCATTGCCATACGCACAGAAAGCGATCGAGATAAAAACCACTCAATCGAGATTAGAACGTTCGGCTTCCATTTTTAGAAGTGATAAATTTTACAACTATCCTCTTCCCGGTTCGCTACAACATAATGTACCGGCTTCTATGCGCCCACACCATTCGTCAAAACGTGGTGACGAATGGAATAATAAGAGTGTAATAAATAAAGCCCGAAAAACTTTCCAAATATATCTCCGCGTACACATCAAACGCACATCATCTTCGGATACAAATCCGTCTCGGCTGCTGAGAGTGACAGGAAAACATAAACAAGCCGTTATCGTAAATCAGCATTAGACAGAGGCACAGGCTCACCAACAAACTGGGAGCGGCACTATTGCTACCGGTTCGGTTTGTGGATCTTGTTTCGATTTTTTCAAGGGATCAAATCTGTTGTTGATCATCTAATTTCGATAGAAATAACAAGTTTTGTATCTGCTTTCTTTTAATTTCATTGTATACCCTTACCCTACTGCCTATTTTTGCTTCTATTAATTAGAGTCGAAATGTTCCAAAATTCAATGCTCCGGAGAACTAAGAGCATACAAAAAACTGTTTTTAACATTTTAAAAGTTGTAACTTAACATTTGTTAGGACGTCTTTAATACAACGAGGAGTTGTTATGGACAGCTGAAGCAAATCCTCAATTCTCCTGGGGACCTAAAGCACGCAATTCTGCTGCACATCATATCAAATGGCAAGTCACGCTACTGATCTATAATCGCTACAAAGTATCGCTTTTGCATTACAACCTGATATCGCAATGAAACGAAGAACCTGAAATACAGATACCCGTACCCCGCCGTACCTAATCTTCCATTGAAGGTCCTACACTACTACTTCTACGGTTTAAACCCTGAGAACTGCCAGTAAGCGTCTCACTTCCGCAGCGTTAAACATTCCTCTTGCTCGGAACCACCATCATCAACACGACCTCGTTACACTAACTTAATCCAGCGTCTGACAATTCATCCGAATAAAGTACCTATTGTTACGCGAGCTGATGATCGTTTGGTTGTGACAGCGAGTGTGATTACATTAACGCCTGCACCATAATCCAATTTCACGTTTGTGACACCTTTTCGCACCCTCATATGGGGTGGGGGGAGATAGCTCGTCAGATCAGTTTTGTTGAACCCTTCATCTTTTTTTTTTGTTTTTTGATTCGACCCTAGCAAGCTAAATTTCAATTGAAACGCTACACCTGTGTGTTCCACTTCCATGCATTTCGATCGTCTTTGACACGCATCATCGCGCCATGCTCAAGTGCGCGACCCCAACAGTGTTTTGGTGTGGGATCCACGTCAAAGTTTTCATGTTTTCTTGCTCCAATTTTATTCGTCTAACGCATCTAACGCTTTGTTAACCACTGTTCGTCACTGTGTGACGCCAGTTTGACTCGATTTTCTTGCGTAGGAGACATACGGTAGGAGTATGGGACGCTTGAGTGCACATATCATTGATGCTCTTGGAATCTTCACTCACAGTGTACACTTGGGTGGTAGTGCTGGAGCACGGGATGACGAGAGACTCACATCAATCTTCCCATTCGATCGATATAATCAACAACCATTTCTCGGTCATGCTGTACAAATGCAGAAATGCACTCTTGGAGTCGTCTTATGTCATGGAAAGCATCAATATTTATACTACACGCCGGTTTAGGTGACATGGTATAAGTGGCGCAGTAGTAGAATGGATCAGTAGTAGATCAGTTTCAACAATTCGATAAATCTGTAATCATGAGCTTCATTTTATAGCAGAAATTATTTAAGGCAACATTCGTTAAATACTACAACCAAATAAAACTAGACATTAAAAACGCTGTACTTAGAACTTTTAGGAAGGCAACGACTTAACTACACCATCAAATGTGGATAACTTATGGTCAACAACAAAAATACGCAAAGTCACCACTTAATACATGCTTAATCGGTCAAAATATAAGACAACCATTAACTCAACACAATGCAGCACGGTCATCTTCATCGCTATGAGCACAAGACATACCACACAGCTTTCTTCGGCTGCCTGCCAAGATATCTATGGGAAAAAAGTTTTTATTGCTCAAGAACTAACGGGACATGCACGGGATAATCACTTCATTTCCCAAGACGAGACTTGACGACGAAAAACATGACCGTTCATTACATCAACTCGGACACACTATGGAAGAAAGTATGGAACGAAATTTGAAGCTTTTCAAAACACATCATCCACGTGTGTTCCACTTTCATGGAGTCATCCATTACAACATCACGACCTAATACGGCGAATGATGTGATGCTAGAATTCATTCGATATTTTCTTATTTTAGACTACAAAGGCTAGTTCTAGTAAACTCCAACCTTAACATGGGAAACCCGATATGATGTTGGGAGGGATTTGGGACACACAAATACATCAGACTAATTTTGCACAGCAAGAACTACACTCAAAATTACAATTCTGGACAACCATTTTACGTCAAAAAGTGTCTAGCCAATTTCCAGCCCCGGGAACGCATCTCTCCAACGAAAACGAAAAAAAAAAAAAGAAATACAGAAAACTTAACAAAAAACTCTCTTCTGCTGTCTCTTTAACCTTCTAAATAGTATACAACGAATGTTCCACTCAAATCATGCATTTCCTGTGCATTCCTGTACAAAGCGAAAGGAACAAGTCACCGGAAGAGAATGCAGTGAAAGAAAAGTCTTCACCTCTGCACAGCAAATACGATTGACCGGCCGCAAAACGAAACGAAACAAAAACGGCAACACCATCACCAACCACCATGTCGGCGAGCATTACCGGATGTGTCAGTTCAAGAAGTCATTAGTGTCGCATGTCAAGCGGGATACACGCATCCGAGACTCAAACTCCAGAAATCAGCACATTCTAAAGCTTGTCAGAAGAACAATCCAAATGATATGACAATACATTATTAAACCTTGCAAGGGTCGGGATTTTTAATCACGATGACTGACGACACATGCGAAAAATGTACCAACGTACACTATCATACTTGTCCGCGTATCGTTCTAGAGCGCTACACTATTAATTTGTTCTTTAGTTTAAACTCCCTCTTTACAGCCTTGTTTGCTTGATTGCGTACAGAAACCTTTCACGATTGAACGCCTTCTTTCCCGGTGAATCATTTTACTAGCTAACCCACGTTCCTTTACCGATTCCTGCTTTTCACGCAACACCAAACGGGAAGGAACTACTTTCTATTCGATCGACCCACAAACGGCAGGGTAAAAAAACAACAACACACACTCGTTCCAGACAAAGGGCGAGAGTGGAACAATAAATTGTGTAATACTATTTAACCCTTGGCTGGCCCTACTACGGTCCCATCTACGGTCGATGTCAATTCGCCAATTTGCAACCGGGAACCGGCGGGCTGTGGTTCGCGAACCTCCGATCATCGTCATCATTGTCGATCGCCATACGCGCTATGTTCCCGTTTTAAGTACATGCGTGGGTAGCCCTCCTGTCGATGTTTAAAGCGAGGAAAATCAGATTAAACCGCTGGCGTCTCCATGGCATATTGCTAACCGTAGGCAATCCCTTTCCCTCTAGACGTCTAGACGAAGAAAAGTTACTTTTCATGTAGGAGGCGAACGCACACACGGTCGCCGCGTGCACTTTTGCTGCACTCAACCTACATATTTCATTGAATAATAACTGGGCCCTGCCACGTCAAACAAGGAGATCAAGCTAGGCCTTAACGTTATATTGGTTAGAGATAGATTTAACGTAAAATAAATCACCAATGTCGTGAATAATTTTCTAATTCAAAATTCATGTTAAATCTACCCATATCTTAATGAAATTGAATTCTTTTCTAATCCGAAAAATAAAACTTTGCTCGAATCTCGAAAACACAAATAACACCTGACGTCCAAAAAACTGCTCAACAGTGGATCAGTGCTAATATTGGTGGTTGTTTCATAACACAACCGCATCAAATTACGACCATAAATTAAATTGATCTCGCCGATCGATTTGCTCCGGCACCGAGAACCACAGAACCCGATTTTGTGACCAGCATCACAAATTTCCATCTAAGACGTTCTCGCCGGCGGCCGCTGCCGCCCGTAAGTTCATGAATTTATTAGTGACCTCGTTCTGCATTATGTGAAAATGGTAAATTATGCAAATCCCACCAGTGTTGTATGCGCGCCACAGACGAGTTTCTTCCTTCCGAGTAGTTTTGGTGTTGGCCCGTGCTCCAAATAGCATTGTCAACCTCGTCACGCGGAAGCAGTCTTTTATGCGCACAGCTAACGGCGCGTGTTGCCAATCGATATTGCACATATTCTTTTTTGACTTTCTTTTGAAATTGAATTACCGGTTTTGAAACCTACAGCTATCGCAACCGTAACTGTATTAGTAAAGCAGGCGACATATTTTACAACGCTATACAAATACGTTAACATAAACATCTTATCTTAAGATTGAATGCAATAAAAGAAGAAACCCACGATTGGATATCTCAATCAGACGCTGCAAACCTGTTTGCAGCGCATTTGCACACATTTTTAATCGGCTGAATATTTTACATTGATTAAAATATTCCACCAATTTTGTCTTTGACCAAATGGCGCCACCTCCCCCGCCGCCCAGACTGTACACGCTCTGATGGCCCCAAAATCGGAACCAGTTGGTAATAAACATTTAAATCACTCGCTTTTCAACCCGTTGACAAACGAAGGAGCTCTAGCCAGTTCCTAAGTATGTGACTCCACCTTCCCTTAAGCGTTATTCGCGCTACCGAAAAGAGGCAAACAAACAAGGACATTTTAAAACCATAAAGAGTTTAATTAATGCAAATTATATCTCTTCGTCGACCAGACCCTTCCCTCGGCGTATGGTTTGGAGCAGACATTTGAACAACTTTACAGTCTTTGGTTTGTTTTTGCATCATCAAGCAAGATGAGAATGAGAAAGGACGTAAAAGGCTCTCTATAGCCGGATTATTTTCCCTATATCGTTATGGTGATGTTTGTTCTTTTTCATTTTTCTTTTTTGAAGTTCGCAATCTCACCAATTCACACGAAAGGTTTAATTTCTTGACATCTGATCACGATTCACGAGCGACTATTTTCGGAGTGTTGGGTTGTTTGACCGTAAAGAACATACCTAAAAAGAAACAAGAAAAAAGATCACGTTAATCGATTGCTTTATACATTTTGTGCAGCAATGTTTTGTATTTAATAATATTGCCTAAAGAGCGTGAGCTCGAGAAGAAATATTTCAAAACTCTTCCCCTGTCCGTAGCTACATATTTCACCATCCAAATAAATAATCCCATTTTTCGCCCGATCGTCAGTCCAAAACCAAACACAGTTGCCAATGTTTGTGGTGTGAACATGAAAGAAGATGCCGTCATCAAAGAAGGTGTTTACTCATCATCTCTCGCACTTCCCTCGAAGTTCACTCAGCCTCTCCACTGCCTCATTTCCAAATAACACTCCCCAAGAAGAACGTTCCTCTTTGTGAGTATGCAAATTTATCAAAAACGCACCCAAACGGAACAGACGGACGGAACCAAACGTCGTCGGAGCTCTTTGCGGAGAGCGCGCGCAAGTGTTGTCTGCACTCTCGCCGAACCGGAAATGTTTGCTGCGTTGAGCCGCAAACACGTCTTTATTTTTTGCTGCAAGATGCATCCGGCAAACGGTTGGAAAATCAACAGAGTAAGAAATCGTTCATACAGCAGCGGTTGAGATTCGCTCGTTTTGTTTTGTCCCCGGTACAAACGTTCAAACAATACAAGAAATGAAACACCCGGTCGTGTGTTTGGAGACCGTTGTTTTTTGCTTGATCGTTCGAAATGACTAGGGCAAATGGTCTAATGAGCCGTGACGAGGTGGCCCTAATTTGACAAATAATAAAATCACTCCACCGTGACACTAATAAAAACATTCGCCAGAGTGCCACACTAATGATGATTTTAACAGGTAATTTATTTGTTTTACTTCATTGACCTTCGGCATGGGGCGGAGAAAATCGCTCAGCAGTTTGAAACGAGAAAACAGAAGAGATTTGGCGTAACCACAACTTACTTGTTAGCGTCAGGATCATACGATCGTATTTGTTGAAGCGCGATAGTACCGAAGGCATCGATCCCTTCTGTGATGAGCTCTTCATGTTGTATCATTATTTACACGTAAAATTACACTTTTATAATATGAGGTTGTAACACACTCCGCACATCACATCACGTGTAACACTTTTTTCGCTAAGGGATTTGGGGAAAAATAAACACTTTGCAAATTGCATTTAAAATGACGATAATCAATAAACAATTTATATGCTTTAAATAGCAATGACAATAAAAAAAATCGTTATTCCAAGAAAAACATATCATTAAACAACATCACATCCATTGCTCTTATTAAACAATGGCGCCATACATTGCAAATACAGGCACACGAATCGATGACGGTTTTATGCAAATGTTCAATCAACAGCTATTAAATCTGCAATTGACAGTGCAGTTGTAAATCTTCCACCCAGCACTACATTCAATGGCCACCATCGCCTATACGTTTGTGTAGGCAGAGGAAACTAATAATAGTAGTAGCAGCACGCGGCACCAACCACCAACAATCGCTCGCTACCGAATGCATCCACACCACCACATCCTCGCCCAATAAACCCGCCCGAACGCGCTAACAAAAGCACAGTATGGGGGAAAAAAATCTGTTTTATTTTTACACGTGATCGACTTTGATAGCCGCCGCCGCCATCAGTCTGCTGTCCACTTAACTGTACCTTCTTCCCACGCCACCTACTCTAATGGCTCATTGCAAAAGCGCGACCACACCGGGATCATTGTGCTAATTGTAGTGTGTGATTGTTGCTTTATTATCGCGACTCCACGAGAAGAAGCTCAGCAAACGCCAATGCAAACAAACAACAAAAAACTACTAAATAATGCCATCTGGTGGTGGTGGGTACAATCAAGAATATTGCAGGAGATCATAAACAAAAACTTCCTTGAGGTGTGTCTCAGCGGTAGCTTTAAACATTCTTGCTACTAACGAACTTTTTTCAATCAACAAAAACACAAACTACCACTTTGAATTCAATTGCACCTCTTAACCTTTATCTGTGAGGCTTTTTGTACAAGTTCTAGTGGCGGCATTCGCTCTCCCCGCACTAAGGAGTAATTAAGAACGCATTTGTCCTATTGTGCTGCCGGTGTGCACAAATTGCTACCCTAACCTCTGCTATGACATTTCAGTGGCAAACAGCACCCGTAGTTTCGCAATAGATCATGGTTTTTTTTGTTGTGAAGGTTTTCCCTACCTTCCCGCTTGGTAGTTCGGTCCAAGATCCAGGGTGTGACGAACGCACTTGCAAAGATTTATAAGGGATGCCGCCGACATGGCGTCATTTGCTTGTTTTCTTCGCTGTTGCAAAACAATGTTGCACGATTAAGTCGACCACAAACGAACACTACTCAATCAAGCGAACAATTTCTGTATGCCCTTGCCTTTCAAAAGGGTCATCTGATGGTGGGGGAGGGGGGGGGGAGGGTCCACCTGGTAGCTATTATCGAATATAGTATGTAGATTGGCACAGAGACACGGCCACACCAAAGGAAGTTCAAAATCAAGGAGTTTTATAGACACTTAATTCCTGCTGAAAGTCATTCGCTTATTCTAGCCGCTGAACTTCATCTATCATACAGATTTATTATACCACTTGTCCAGAGGAGAGCAACATGCACACAAACACGCACGTTGTTCTACACTAATGCATTTTTTAAATGTAAATTTCATGTTTACACGAGCAGCTATTAGCAAGCAGTGCGTAAGCACTTGGTAATGATAGATAAGCCTTGCCGTGCTGGGCTGAAATAAGCAAACATAAGTAGTAGCTCTGTAGTAGCTGGCTCCATTTAAATACTGTTTCAGAACCAATGACAACCGGTTCCAGTAGCCGCGACTCTTGGTCGCATTCTCGAGGCGGTGTGACATCATGGAGTGTTTTTAGATCATCAGAGGTAGAAACAATCACAAAAAAAGTTCTAAAAATTTTGCGCTCAGAATTAATCTTTAGTACTGCAATCCCTTGGTTTGACAATTTATAGCTTGCTTGGTTTCATATTGGCCATAGCTGGATTGGAAAGTCCGGTATATTTCATTTCATTTATTAATTGATGTCTGTTTAGAAATTTTGTAACACAATTTTAATTCTAACCTAACATTAGGAACAGAGCTGGGTAAAGATGGTTTAGGAACGAACTAGGGGTTAAAGAGAAGATCGTGCTATGGCAGGAAATACAGGAGGTGTGTGGTGGACATCACACAAGCAAGATAAGGAGTTAAAGGAGAACCATGCACGCAGCAGAGGATCGATCTGAGGACCAACTGAGGTATGTAGGCTGCTATTTATATTTCTGGCCTCTCGAAAATGCAATTATTTATCATCAATTTTTTTTATTCTTTTTCATGATGTTCTTCAGCATGATTCATACACTTTTGCATGCGCTCAAACACTTTTTCCACTCCGATTGAGATACTACCAAAACGTGGTTTTTTAACGCTTTAACCGCATCTTCTGGGGACTTAAATCGTTGGCCACGCATTTTTGAAATGAAAAGAAGTCATTGGGTGCCAAATCAGGGCTGTAGAGGGCGGTTGACCCATCAATTCGATGTTTTGGCCGGTCAAATAAGCGATGGTTTGAGCCGATGTGTGAGAGCTCGCATTGTCATTGTAAAGAATGGTCCGTCTTCTGTTGATCGGTTTTCGAATTTCTCCGACGACTTCACATTTTTTACTGCCAGGGGTTTTGTGCAAAATAGTGTTTATGCTGGTGGAAGTAATGCCCAAAGATGCCTCTATCTCGCAGTATGCCAAATGACGATCTTGTACAATTAGATCTAAAACGGCCTCAAAGTTCTCTGGCAGAAAGGCCATTTTTGGACGACCTGCTCGAAATTCGTCATTGAGCGAGCTTCGGTCACGATGAAATTCATTGTACCAGTTTTGAACAGTGCTGTAGGATGGTGCTTCATCGCCATATAAAGATTTGAGTTCTTCAAAGCAGTCTCGTCTTGATATTCCACGTCGAATGTTTTGAAAATTTATCGCACGAAAATGTTCATGGGTCAATTCCATTTTTTTGGCAAAACTGGTTTGTTCAAGTCAATGTAAGCATCACAAATGATGGTCGTACGTCAAAACGGTGTGAGTGTGATTATGCTCCAAAATTTCAAACTTTCGAATAAAAATATCAAATTGCATCTGGCAACACTTCTTGTGGCCTAGGCCAGAAACATATGTTGCAGCCCAAGTACGACGTCTAGGAATGTTTAAGGTAGGACGGATAAGAATAGTACGGTTGGGAACATAAAAAGGAATCGAGCGCAGTAGCGACGAAGCATCAATACAATCAAATAAGAGGGAAGCAATAAAAAGGTCTGTGAATGGAGGCGGTAGGTCTCAAGATTTTCAAGTCCAAACAGTTGACGCCTAGTGAAAGAGAGTCCACCAAGAACTCTGCGAACAACAGCAAGCCTGGTGAAAGACCTCTGCATTCGCTTGATGCGGTATAATATGGATCCGAGCCATGGAAAACCTGATTATTGAGCAATACTCAAAAAAAACCCCTCCAACGAACAGAAGAGCTCTCAAACACAATGGGTTAGAGAAATCGCAGACACCTGTCTAGCCATACACCTTAGTCCTTAACCACTGAAACGCGGTTGGTCATGGCTTGGTCAGTGGGTATTTTCGACGGAGCTGCAACGTAGACAATTAATTTGTGCACACCCACTTAAAAAAATCAACTTCATCCGGGAAAAAAGTAGAAAAATTCCTTAAAAACGCGTCTTCTACTTTTGAATATGTTTTGAAACAGTTTCGGGAACGTTAAAGCATCTCTAAAAAGGTACATAAAAATCGTCTTTCAGGAACAGTGGATCGTCGGTGGTTCGGTGCAGCAGAAGAATCGGATTGAGTGCAGACTACCACTCTTTTCGTACATCAAAGCAACCAAACAGAACTCTGAAGCATAACTACACCGCCAAATCACGTGCTCCAAAAATTATATGACCAGGTTCTAACGAGGTACGCTGGTTGCGTTCTTATGATTGACGAAACGTGCACAAAAATAGATTTCAGGCAAGATTCTAGCCAAAAACTGTATGTTGCCACAGCATGGGGCGATGTTCCAAGCAAATATAAGTTCGGTTTTGCTGAAAAATTTGCCCGCAAACTCATGGTAAGGCAAGCCATCTGCAGCTGTAGGCACAAAACACGGGGTTTTATAACAAATCAATCGACAGTTTATGAAGATCAGAGCCTGATTTTCCAGACGTTTTGCTTTTTATAAAAGCTCATTGAGCTCTGGCCAGATTTGCCAACTGCTCAACACGCATACTATATAACAACAATTATATTTTTCTTACATTTTGTGATACAAGAACAATAAAAAAAACCGTTCGTTTGATGTTGAAATTATATTTCTACGAGGGGTTCAATGTCTCTTTCTGCCGAAAACTGCTCTGATATAATTTAAATTCCAAGACCATTACCCTAACTATCTATTTTTTCTCAATTATTCAAATATTTTCAAAGCAGATGTGCTCATTTCTTGGCCGCCAGCAAAAATGTATTATAAAAAAAAGATGCAAATAATTTTTGGCACTAAAATCTTACGCCATAAATACGTGCTGACACGTACAAGCAAAATATGAACATCAGACTTTAAACAAAAAATTACCCCCCGACCGAATGACACCAATCTCGAATTTCTTGATTGAAAGCATCTGCTATTGCAGCTCAGAATAGCACCAGCTTCCTGTTGCAAACCTCTTGTACCCATCATGCTGCTGCTTACAGTTTTTGGTCGTAAAAATCAAGTGCGAAAAAACACACGGCATTGGCACTCTACAGCTCTCTAGCTTTTTTTCTGCTATCGTTCCTATTCTAAACCTCACTCCAACCAACCGAACACATCCCACAAAGCATGTGGTGGCACGTTTAATAAATAGGACCATTTTCTTTATTGACCAAATTTTACCACCTTGAACTGGTGGTGAATAAATGCCCATTCTGTTTGGCACTTTATCTAAACAGGCGTGTCACCACGTTGGTCGCACGCTGCAAGACATCTTATGCTTTGGGACGATTGTCCAAAATACTGGTCACCCTTGTGTGTGCGGGGGGAGCGGCAAGGGGAAAAGCAGTGATAACGAATTGTTATTACTTTCATACCCTTTGTCTGACATTGCGATGAACCATAGCCACCGCCGGACCACAAATCAAGGAAATTATTAAATGCAAATATATGCTCGCAAACGATTCTATGCTCACCCGGGAGCATGTGGAGGTGAACTGAGATAGTAGAGAGATGGCGAACAGAAAATGCAGCTAAAGAACGTTGATTTAGATGAATATTCATGGCTTCACAGTTTCTACTGTGTGGATGGCGTTGTTGCCTCATTGGCTCACAAAATGGACACATGATACAATCATCGGCAGAGCAACTGCCTAACCGGGGGTCCACATTCGTTCCGGGGTTGATTAGAATAATGTTCTTTTCGCACTCCCTTGAGCTTCTTAATGAAAAACACCTCTTCTCAAAGCTATCTCGCTTGCAAATCAAAGCACAAAACAGCGGGTTGGACGTTTTTTACCGGCTAGCAAAAACAAAAAGACAAAACGTACAATTTTACGGTGTGATTAGTCGGCTGTACAAGGTCGGTCATAAATGTCGTTATGGTGTACGACACCGCCAAAACAGAAGTGTAGTTATACAAAACAAACCTGACAGGTTGGTGTCTTTGCAAACTAATTATCGCTAGACACGCGTGTCGACTCAGGTCAAGCTTATTTTCAGGCAGCGCATAAAAATGCCACTCCTTTGAGGTATTTAGGCAGTTGATTAATTAATTAAATTTCTTCAAGCCTATTTGAGGGATAATCAGGTAAAGTGTCTGCAATATTGCAAAAATAAGAGAAGCTTTTTACGTGTAGGAATGAGACAAATTACATTACCAACAATTTAATAACGAAGCGATACAAAAATAAGAAAGGCGATAAAATGGAAGATGATAATAAAACGCGCAGTGTTACTGTGACGTTTTTCTTAAAAAATAAAAGAAAAAAAAGGGATAAACCAAACAAGCAAAAAGATAATGTTATCGAGATAAGTTTAAGAAAATAAAATTCACAATCTGCAGAAGCAGAAACGAATAAAACATCGCAAATTAAAGCAGCATGTCGCAACACAACCTGTAGGGAGCTGTAAAACCAACTGCACTGCACACAATTTAAAACAGCAGCAGATACTATCACTTCTTATCTTAGCTACACCATTAGCTGCCACACATGATAAGCACCCACACACACACACACCTGAACAGCAGAAGACGCATTAAAACATAATAAAAAAAAGCGGTAAGCCATTAATCACTGCACTTAAACTCGCTTTGCATTCAACTGCAGCATATTCAACCAAGAGAACGAATTACGAATAATTTTCCTTGCGGACTGCACACTATTGCACACCTACAAAAACACTCACATATCTCGGTACACACACAAACACACGCGTATATGCTCCTCCACACCCGAAAGGGCCAACGGATTCGTTGCAGTTGGATGAATTTTTCTTTCCACTGCTAATGACGCCAATCAAAATAAAGCCACCAATCTTAGTGAGTAACACACTTGCAGGAAAGCTTCATTTTTTCCTAATTTCATCCGGTTTTCACCCGGAAACCAATCTTGATCACCTTGAAGGGCTGTTGTTCCAGGGTGTAAAACTGCGCGATTACAAACCCATAAACTACGACCGGTCCAATCTTGACGATTGTGCAGATATGACTGACAAGAATGCATATGCGTGGCATGCAGAAACGCTTTTGCAGAAGCGTGTACCCACCATCACCACCACAACTACCATTTACTGTATTATTGTAGTGCCTGCTGGAGGAAAATTACTCCCCTAAAGCAGTAGCAAAAAAAGACTAGTAGGAAGATAACAACGGATGCATGTCGGTGCGGGGAGACAAACGATTCGCGTGCGTAACGAGCAGAAGCGAAACAGCTAGCTGTGGGGCCACACAGCACTAACAACAATATAATTTTTCCTTCTTTTTCCACCCCCCCCCCCCCCCCCCCTCCTTGCCACCATTTTCCCTGACGCCACAAACTTTTCCTTTAGGACGCTTTCTAAACACACCGGCGGAGAGGTGGGTAACCAATAATTTTTGCAAAATCGTATTTTTTGTGTGCGTCTCCCTTACTATTGATGTTTATGTTTTACTATGTGCTTTTTTTTTTGCTAAGTCTTCTCACTGCTCTTTCTGGTGGAAAATGCAAACGGAACCATTACTATTACTTTTTCCACTACCGCAAAGGAGCATGCAGACAAACACAACCGTACGCGCGAAAGAGCTTTCCCAGAGCTTTAAAGTTTTTTTTTTATTGCAAATAGAAAAGGAAATACGTGGTTGGCAGGCAGCAAAAGGGCAGGTTGGAAATTTCTTAATTAATCATATATTAATTAAACTCCACAGGCGAAATGCGTATGAATGGGCTGTATACTAAGGTGCTCTCGGATGTGGCTTTTATCGAGCAAAAAGATGCACAATGATGCTTTCATGTGTTGGTGAAGGTCGGTGAGCCTGGGAGGGAAGTAAAAATTTATGCGTTACTTGCATACGCACTCTACACACGCGCGCCTTGATGCCAATTCCGCTAGAGGAACACGCAAACAACTGCTTGAGGGAAATTTAGCAACAACAAAAAACCAAACACACACATGCAGATACACCCCACTGTAAACTCTCTTTCAGATCTGGATTTGCAAAGGAACCAACAGAGAAAGCAAGCGGAAGAACGGATGTGGCCGGAAAATGGGTTGATTTGATGAAGTGGCGGCAGTATAACAACAGCAACAGAGCGATATCGAAGTGAAAAAAAAAATCACCCAAAGCATTTTCCACCACCTGTTGAAGCACACGCAAACACCTTTTCGAAGCAGGGAAGAATGAGATGCAAGTGAGCAAGTGTGCCGCAAAACAAGGGCTAGATTGTAGTAGCTAGCATTTGCCCTAGATCCCTAGCGTGAGATAAAACGGGTAGGTTGGGTTGGGCTATCTTCTCCCGTGCGTTTGTAGCCTTCCCCTCGAGCAGGCGAAGTTTTTTTTTCCTGTACATCTGTTCGTTTCACTTCGCACAGCTCAATGGCATCGCCATTTTTACATTTCAAACCGCAAGGGCAATAACAGAAAAATAAGTCGTTTCGTTTAACTGAGAAACCCAAACGCAATAGGGTTGAAACTGACAGAAGAATGAAATAAAATGCGTTTCTAGTCAGGGTTATTTTGAAGATTTTACACACATTGCTTGGGATTTTTAATTAAAAGAAAAGGTAGCAGACGTTTATGTTTATTCAGACGACCATACGACAATGAGCCGGCATCTTGGAGTAAAATTAAAAAAAATCAGAACTTAGAATGGAATGTAAATGCATGTGGCTTGAGAACACATTGGAGGGTTTAAAAATAAGGCTAAGATCACTCAAAACCTCAGGTTTTCATGATGTGAATACTTCTCGTTTTAAGACTATTTTTATGATAACACGTAGAAACAAAGAAAAGGCTAAAATCGCAGTTTTGCGATTGCTGGTAGTTCGATATCGATTTTAAAAGATTTTCCAGTGGCCCACGGCCACTCTAGCTTTTACGAAAATGAAATTTTTATCCATAAAAACGAACCATTTATTCAATAAAATAATCCTACACATAAATGATAACCCTGTAAATAATAAATTTATTTAACACAGTGACAGTGCCGCCGATCTTGACACAACAACACCGGGATTCACATCCCATCCGGATCGTTCCTCCGTAGTGAGCATTGGCTTGTAAAACCATTCGATAGCCGGCGAGACCTAGAGTAGGTCGTTAAGTCAAAAAGAAGTAGAAGAAAACCTTCCAATAATGTTATTTAGACCCACCCAACCAGTCAGATGATTTTATCTGAACCAGTCCTCCAAAAAGCTTTCTTTAAATGGCGTGGCACCCCACTATTTATAGAGTGGAAGTACCATTTCTTTTTAAGTAATGTTGTACGTTGATGTAGAGAACGATCGTCTAATTAGTTCTTTGCAACTCATTCATAATTACATTGGCTAGCGGGCAAGCTACCTTGACCGAATGCCCTTACCTACCGCGGTCAATGCAAATTAAATCATCTAACGTCAAGTAAGAAAATAAATGCTGATACATTTCTACTTCTTCTCACTGTTTTTTGCTTCATACTGTTTCCATTGTTTGTCGATTGCGAAATAATGTGAGACCACTTTTCACACGACATTAGACCCTCCGAGAGCTCCGTCTGATTCGTACACCAAAGTCAAAGTCAACTTCCATAGCCATCAAAACACCAGCATCAACACACGCACATTGCTGGACCAGCACACATTCGAGCAACACTAGAAACCTTCACCCAACAAAACAATCAACACCCGCACCCTCATTTCAGCACCAGCGGCACTGAGAAAAGCGTACGTGTTCGCGGCAAAGCGGTTTCTTTAAATGAAAACATTGCACGCACGCATCTCCCAATTGCATGGATTTGGCCAACGATTCATTCATTCCTGCCATCGGTCATTTTTAGCATGCGAAGAAATGTGCACGCAAGAAAAAGATATTAACCTCCCGCTTTGAGTCTTTATATCATAACCTTTCGCTTGTTTTTTTTTTATTTTTTTTTATTAGGCTCTTTTGAAAAAATCCATATTTTTCCATTGGTCATACCATTCATGCCAGGTCCCATGTAATATGAAATTTTAAAAGTACTATCACAAAATGGAATGAAATCCTACAAGCTTAAAACTGAGATAAACATAAACCTTGATTTATCGCTCTCGCCACCAACTCTTTATCAATTAATCTGGTATCGCTGAGTTCAATGTCAATGCAACCGTTTCATGTTCAAAGGTTGAAGCCTAAAAATTATATAATTTATAAATAATCGATGCACAACTCGAACGAGCTTCATAGAAAACTGCTTTCCGGAATCGGAATCAGATTCAAGAGATTGAGAAAATTTTACAAATTTTAAAGAATTTATGATTGATGTCCTTTTTTTTAAAGTTCATATAAAATTATCATTTTTCGTGGCTTCGTCATCATGGTTTCGGTGTTTTAGCGAGTCCACCGAAGCTTCTTTCAAATTGATGCAGCCATGTAGTGTTTACACCGCAGAACTAGCCGCAATATTTTACGCACTATTGATGAAAGCAGCGAGACCTTCGGTCCAGTACTTCATCTTCACTGAATATCCTTAGTGCTATTGAAGCACTGAGATCTCCGAAGACTGATAAGAGTCAGGACTTAATAAAAAATCAGGACCATAAAAATCATTGAACTGCTTGGCTCAATGTTCGATAAGGCGTTTAGGATCTCGCTAATTTGGGTCCCTTCTCATTGTGGAATTCCCGGCAATGAAAAGTCAGACTCACTGGCCAAAACAGGTGTCCAAGAAGGCGCTTTTTACGACCGACCGATCTCCCTGATACCTGCCATTTAATGGCTTCATCTTTCATACTAACGACCTACACTAATCGTTACGGGCTATCGATTGGTTTGCTAGTCTAGCTGATACTATGCAGTTGGATAGTCAGCCCTCATTACGGGTGTGAAGATTGGCATCTCTGTTGTTTCTACCATCTACATCAAATCTAATCCATTACTGCAGCTGCAATAAAACGTTTCTTGATCCACACTCGTACATAGACGTGTACTAAATCCACACCCAAATCGGAGAAAAGAAAATGTTCATCCTACAAGACAGATCACGACATGCGACAATCTATTCCTGACAGACATTGCAACAACTAATCCAACAGTGCTACACCAAAATGTGTTAAAGAATTTTAGGAATGAGCTAGTCATTTTCTCTCGTGATACACTACAGAAACACATGTTCCCACTGGCTTCTTTTTTTCTTTTGTTTTGAGGGGAAAAAAGTTTCGAATATTCCAAAGCCGAAACCAATGCTCCATTGGAATGCATGCTGTGCACGTGCTGACTACATCAGAAAGAAACATATTTTTTCTACGTTTTTTTGTTCTACTGTCAGTCTGAACTTTGTGCATCTGTTCTGCTAAGATGCAGACGATAAGCACTCTGAAGCCTCAGTCCGTTTTTTTCTCGCATTGAAAAATGGTTATGATTTTTTAAAGAGCGTTAACGGAGCTGAAAATAACGGTGTGCGAGCATAATAGCCGATTAACAATGACGTCATAATTTTATCGTCATATTTGGGAGCCACTGGCATTGAGAGGTGATGATTGATTTTATGAAGAAAAGAAGAATATTTAAAGTAAGTTTTTTTTCCTCTTGGAAGAGTTATGAGAACAAAATTTTCTACATATTCCATACATTCTCCATAAACAAGAACCCACAGCGATTGTGGACAGCCAAACGAACCCGTCCCCGATTCAGCCGACCACGGCAGGACGGCGCGCGTGCATGGATGCAGAACAACGGCGGAAATTAAAATTGAAAAGTAGGGAAAGATATAGCAAAATTTAATAATACACGTGTGCCTTCCAAGCAAGCCTTCTCTCATCACTGCCCAGACAGAACACAGAGGGAAGGTCTCCAGAACCCATAATTTGGCGGCAGCGCATAATCTATGGAGCTAGGTACCGTACCGTTTTATGAGTTGCCGGTTCTCTTTCCAATAGTGGTGGGCTTTTCCTCCAGATGGTAGCAACAGAAATGTAGTCAAACGTAGCCAAAATGTGGATGGATGTGAGTGTGTTGGAAGATTCAGTATTGTTACACTCAGCATGTATGAAAAAATATAATCAAATGTGTTTAGGCAAGTTATTTAATACAGCATATACGACTAGAATGTACTAGATTAAAATAGGTGAAAATAATTTTTAAAAAACTATAATTAAACGAAAGAATTTATTGTACTCAGTACATTAAAACAACATGAACTTCGTCACTCGCTACGCTTTGTAGTTTCGAAACCGCCAGACCTTGAATATCTACTGACATCCAAGCATAACCTCAAGGCTCCACAAAAGCGCCCTTGTACGTTAAATCTTGACTTTTTGTGTCAGAACCAGCAGAGCAGATTTAACTCTATGGTTTAACCCATGAAAAGAGCACCATGACGATGCCTTATGCTTTCTTAAGCCTACTGACGGGAGGCTAGCATCAACATGCATTACTTAAAACACCTTCTGTGTGAGTTAAGTAGTACACAAACTTCTTTTAACAAAGAAAATCGAGTACACAAACCCCTATTTAAACGTCCAACGACGTTAAGGGCACCTTACAGTTTGGTATTTTAAATTTGATGCGTCTCTTGCCCTACATCCCCTCCACACACACACACACACACCAAACTAACCAGAGCACAACCGGAGCGCAAGTTAATTTCTGCTCATTCAAATTGAAATTTAAATCCTATCAACGTACCCATTTTTCCAACGCAGATGCGTTTTAAAATGGTTCCCCTAAACAAAAATCAAGTCTAATAACCCACCGCACAGGTGCACACACACGCATATATATATTCATGGATCGTTTGCTGCTGCTGCCCGATTTTCTCAAACTCAAACTTAAGCTAAGTTTCTTCCACACTCCCGCCACCAATGCTGAAGACGACAAATTAACTGGACAATCTCGCCCGTGTACGCATTAAATCGTTAAATCATCCATCGCGTCTCCCTTCTGTAGGACGCAGATTTTCTTTCTGTGCTCCAAGCTGCAAGCCATGCATGCACACACACACACAATGAGGCGAGTTCGCATAATCAAATGATAGTTGTGGCCCATAAAATCAATGAATTGAATGATTATTATAGGAGCGGGTCGGAGCTGGTGAATTAAAAAGCAATCAAAACCACCTAACACCGCACCGCACCGTTGCCAAGACACGCATATCGACGCTGGCCCGCTACAGCCATTTGCGTTTCCATTTCTAGCTCTCCCTACCTTACCTAAATATGGACAGTAGCTAACTTGTCTTAACTTTTCGGTGCATGCGTGCGCCTCATTGCTATTCAGAATAGTCAAAATATGGTTTCACAAGTGCTCACAAGACATTTTTCATGGTTTGAAGTTTAAAGTTACACACTCCATTCGATGGTGCTGGCAACAAGTAATGCAGACAGTAAAGTTTATAACAATCAAACTGTTTGGTTTATGTTCCTGTATAAAAAAAAAACAAAAATATTGATTTATTGACATGGATTTTGCAATAAAGCACGACAAAACCCAATAAATGGTGTGCTTTATTGTTGCAATTCAGCCAATATCGGTCATAAAACAGCAACACGTCATTGCTTTGTTTGACTGCACAGATAAATGATTCCTAATTACTTTCGACAGCATATACGCATGATCTAATGTTTCGTTATATGTTAAGGAAAATTAAATTTTGAAGACTGTACCAAGAGCTCAAAGAGCGATCCGGATCGTAAGAGTTAAATATGTTCCAAATCTACACACTTCTTAGGGCTTCTTTTCGACGATCCGTATGAATATTCTTCACCTAAAATCCATGCTTCTCGCGCTACAACACGGAAATGTCTGCTAGTCAATGAACTCTTCAGCCGCTGGCCGTATTCGTTCCGTTCCATTCCCATTAGCAACCTTTACTCTGCCACCTACTGCTAGACCACCGAAACCATCTCATCCCCACAATCTAATCCCTAACCCTCCCAACCAGAGAGTTCCACTTTTTCGTTTAACGACGACGACACGAACGTCAGAAAAACGAAAGAAAGAGCTCCACAACCTACTACTGCTGTACAAAACAGCGACAAAATGGAAAAGGGGCATCTCGCTTAAAAATAGCTAATCTTGCACTCTCCCGTTCTCCCGTAACGAATGTAAAATTTACTCAACCATTACACAACGCAATCGCAGCGTTGTTTATATGCATCGTAGATTCCGACCCAACCATGGATGAGAGGAGCGGCAGCGAAAAGTGATCAACCAAGATCACATGGTGAGGGATGTTAGTAATGGAGGAGAGGAGCATGAGCAATCGCTTACATACTGCTGAGGGCAGCACAGTGCATCGGCTTCGGCGACTATCTCGAGTATTTGTGTGTCTAGTTCAAGTTCAAAGCTATGTGTCGAACTGTGTGGGTCCAAAGGGAAGAGAAGCTGCTGCTGTTTTGCACAGTGGGGTTATGTGTGTGGAACACGGTAGAGATCATGATCGGATAAAACTGCAACTTTTTGAAGATTTCATCACAATGCGGAGATCAATGATCTTGAAAAAGACGGAAATTTTACTATATTTTGTATGTTTTGTATAATAGTTCTTCGGTACTTGAAATTAATTAAAAAAAATGATTTACTATAAATCAATTAAAATCTTAATGTATTTCAGCGTATGCTACTGTGTCCGAAAACTAAGGTGACTTCGGATGTCAAATTTGCCGGCTAGGAGTGACAATTTGTTTTCAGAGCTGCGCCAATTGTTTTTCTGTCCATTTTGACCATGTCCAAATAAGTGGAGCAACGCGTATGTATCAAATTTTGTTTGCACAATGAAATAAACGCTGAGGAAACAGTGCGAATAATCTATGTCGAAGGAAAATGTGTACAAATGCTACAGTGATTTCAAGAATCGCCGTGAGAAGGTCGAAGACGAAGACCGTCCGGGGAGACCGTCCACCTCGACCGACAACGCCCACGTCGTCCAAATCAAGGATTTGGTGGTCAACAATCACGTGTTATTAAACGTGTTTCAACGTGTATTTCACGTGTTATTAAAGGTTGATTCGCTATAAATTTACCAAAAAAAGGCCTAATTCTGGAGAGCATACCCTGTCATAGATATATTTTCCTAAAACTATATGTTTCTACATATTGCAAACATAATTTTATAAAATTTCAAATCCTAGACAGACGATTTTAATTTCATTAACTACCAAATTGTTCCATTTAACAGCTTCAGTAATTCAATTATTGCCCATAAAAAATACCGCTATAAACATGTTGCTATCACCTTAGGCCATTCCTTGACGATTGCTCCAAATGTCCCTCTAGTACAAGTCATCACACGCCTAACGACACACGGTTACGATTGAAACTTCCATGTAAGCAACTACATTTATTGACCATTGATAAGAGAGCGCTGTACGTGTACAGCCGCAGTGTAGCGATATCAATCAAGACATTCGAAATGTGTACCCCGCAGGTTCAATCAACATACCATTAATCTACTCAATTAAATCAATAATGCGAGATAATTACGTTACTACGTTCCCGGGCATCGATAGCAGTGCCTCGGCAACGTGCTACGTTCACACAGCACCTGACACAAGCGAACGATGCATTGCAAACAACAGCTAAGACCATGGTTTGATTAAAGGTCCACTCTAATAGGCCAGTTACAGGTCTATTTGATTGAAAGAAAAATGTACCAAATGCGAGAAACATAGCATGAAGGTCACGCTAATCCGAGTAGTTTGAACGATTAGAGTTAATTTTCTCTTCATTTTTAACCAACTCCAGAAACCGCGGAGACACACTGTTTTGATTTAAAAACAGCGAAGAAATACCTTCACCACCACCAATAAAAAAAAAAAACAAAAAATCAATTCACATCCATCATCACTAGAGGGCAAGAATTTGGTTATAAATGTGCGTCCCACTGCGAAGGGGTGCGATCGAACAAGTGATACAAAATCGTTCAATCAATCCACACGATTCGGCAGAGATCAACACCGCCAGGCGAGTCAAGAATGAGTAGTGTTGGGAATGTGCTTCACAAGAAGCGTTATTTGATTTGCTGATAATCCATTACCAAGCGTGGATGGACATATTTACTTGCGCCGATTTCGACGGCCACAGGAGTTCCAAGTGAGCCGTTGGATGGACCCGCCCCGAATCAGCTCGTCGTCGCCACGTCGTCACCGTGGAGTGTTGGACAAATATTTAACGCTGACGGATGAAATCATTCGGTTGGTTGAGGAATGAGTTCATCTTAGGCGGGACGATTTTTTGGTGCATAATTACGCTACTCAAGTAGTTGTTAATGGTTTGTTTGATTGAGTTCGTTTCAGATTTACTTATTACAACGTTGATAACAGAAAGTGCAGCTCTCGGCCCTCAAAAACAAATAAGATTTAAAATATTTGAATCAATACGTGAAGAGCATCAATAATAAATTGAGCACTTAGTGCAGAATCATACGTCTCCATCTATGGATAGCCTTTATTGTTTCCTTTGCCTTTTATAAATCTTGTGGTGCATATCCCCCAAAACATATGGTTGTGCAACACACATAAAATAAGATAATTTCACAATCGATTTCCTAACATGCACAGCTAGCCAATTTTCGTACAGAATAATTTTCAATTCAATTAACAAAACCAAATCTGCATACTGTGAAGCGAACGTTTACTTTTTTCAATCTCTTATCGTCTCAAATTTATTCAATTGCGTATAAATTCGTATTCCACTAGTCTTCACGGCGCGTTTGCTTACCACAAACTGCGGCTACCTAACACACCCAAACAGTGTTTCTCCCGGTTCTGCGGGGCGTTCTAAGCGAAATTAAAATAAAGTCGATTCAGGTGTATCCCGCTCGCACCTGAAAAAGCGCGAATAGAAATACTCTTAATACAATTTTACATTCCAAGAAGCAAACCAGGGAGGCAAAATGCGTAGCAATAGTGCGTACACAACCACACCAATCAACAACAGCACTGCTTCAGTGCCGGTAAAAAGCTAATTTTGCTCTCCACGTAACAGTACAGTCGGTTCAGGCTACACCGAACCGATACACAGTGGAAAAAGATAGGTAGTTCACGCATTTGTTGTTTGCTCAACAGAAAAAAAACACACACACAAGAGAACTTACATCACACTTGCCAATGTATGGTTTTCATTTACTTTTTTGATTTCCTATTTTCCTAAGTCATGGTTTAAACATGGTTTCATAAAGGTAACTTCCAATAGTTTCCACCGATTAGAATTACAAATTGATCTACTACCGTCCCGTTTGTGTGCCGCTAAAATAACACACACAAAACATGAACGAAAATATAAAACAAGCCAGATTAGTAAGTTTATATACTATTGAAGCGAAATCATAAACGAGGGCTTCACTTTCGAAATCATTCAAGCGGCGGATCGGAACATTAAAAGTCATAAAAAGATGAAAGTGAGAATTGGCTAGCTTTTGGTATCGTGTAACAGTTTCGTAATTATGAAAATTGATGACAGAAGAGGTATAAAATAAGCAACGAACACGATCAAGACAAAAAATACAAACAAAAAACAAGGATCGAATATAAAAATAAGTATTGAAAACAAAGTGGTGTTCTGCAAAAATAAGTTATATTGATTGAAATTCAAATAAATACTAAAACAAGTTATGTGTGGAGTGATGTCGCTTCCGCTCCATTTTCCGCTACTCTCGCTTCACCTTCTCGTACGCTCTACAGTATCAGACCCATTGATAATCAAGAACTTTGAAACACTGCATTAGATAGGTTCTAAATGTAAAATCGTAAACTTTTCATGATTTTGCCACTTTACAGGTACACCCTAGCACTCTAGGGTCCCCAAGCTTAGTCCATCCCCGATAGTTTTCGCAGGACGGCATTTTTGTCGAAAAGTATGGCCATTCGAGCAGCCACTTTTAATCCGGACGGATCCTCTTCAGAGCAGGGCATCGGTTTTTGGCGTATATAGCATTGTATCCGAGGTATATTTCCAACTACGCCAGCCATTCTCGATATATGTAACGGAGCTCGCCGCAATCTTTTACGCCTTGCTGATTATAGGTCCTCCAGCAGTTTACGCGCTGTCGAAACATTAAAATCTGTGAAGGCTATTAAGAGCCCGGACTACTTCGTAAAAGAAATATCAAAGGTCTTAAGCTCATTGTTTGAGAAATTATTCCGTATATCTATTGTTTTATCTGCCTGCACATTGAGGTATTTCCGGCAATGAAAAGGCAAACCAGTTGGCCAAACAGGGTGCTTCGGAAGGGTCCTTTTTGGACAGGCTTATCTTACCTCACGAGTACATGCGTGCCCCACAGTCTCGTCTCTTCTGCATGGCTCGGGGGCAAAGTTTGTGGGACGACACGGATGAGCTCGGGAGGTTTCTATATTCGAGCACTTCCCAAGTGTCCTTGAGGCCTTGGTTACACGGCATCTCAGGTGATCGTGCGTTCATTCGAATGATGTCTAAGCTTAGGCTTATCCATTTCGCTTTGGGTGCGCATTTCCACCTCCAGCTAGGAGACTGCGACGAGGTCTACCTGAGAACTATCTTCCTTTTATGCCTCCCTAACGGATTATTAGTGTAACCCCCCCCCCCCCCCCCCCCCCCCCATTTTTTATCTTTTTTACTCCCATTTTTTGTCTGTCTTACATATGAATGCTCCTCGCTTGCATGAATAATGATGGATGAATGTTTGAAAGAAATGTATGAAAGAATGAATGTTTGAATGAGTACGATACGATCAAGACCCCCGCTACCATCAGGACTAGGAGCATGGAAACCCATCGGAGAAGGAAATGTGTCCCAGCAAAGATGAAAGGAATATCTTTCTTTAAAACAGAGTAAAATGACCAGAAAGTCCTTTGAGGATTATAAAATTTAAACAAAACAAATTTAAACAAATAAAAACGGGGAAAGGGTAGAAAGTAGAAGCACGATTTTTAAATGACATTTCTTGTAAACGGAAGACGTAGTAAAACAGTTGATCCTTGATGTGCTTGATTGTTTACATTCAGAGCTACTAGGCTAGTGCATTGAAACAATTTTTTTTAAATAGTGTCTGTTAAAATGCGAGGCTTTTCCGTCGAGAAGAGCAAAATCATTGTGCATAAATGTTGCTCGACCTTAACAATTCGCTAAGCCAATTAGCGAAAACAGAAGGTGTGAGTATCGAAGCCATACGATCCGCCACCCGAAACTTTTGGGAAGAATCCAGCTTCGAGGATGCGCCGAAAAGTGGCCCAAAATCCTGGTCATGTAGATCGAACAGTTGGACCAGGAAAATAGCTAAAGCGTTCAAAGAAAGGAAAGTTCCATTCGCGATGTGGCTCAAGAACTGGGTACATCAAACAGTAACATCCAACGTGCCAAGGCAAGATTGAATTAGAAAACGTACAAAAGAAAATATCGGACTCGGAAAAGCTGTACGATAAGCTGCTGTGTTGGCAATCCTCATGCAATCTGTGAAGGACGATGAGTCGTACGTAAATTTTGACTACAAAACTCTTACGGGGATGTCGAAGATGTCGACACATCTACATTTCTCGAAAAATTTGGAAAAAAAGGCGATGGTGTAGCAAGCCATTTGCGAATGCGGGATGATGTCCGAATCGTTTGTGATAACGGAGATGAAGACCGATACCCTACATCCGGGAGAGTGTTTGAATCGACGTTTGCTGCCCATGATACGAAAACATGCTGGTCCAGTGTTGTTTTGGCCGGAATTGGCCTCCGTTCGCATGGTATGAAGAACATGAGGTACGCGTCGAAAAAAATGAATCCCCCGAATTGCCCTGAAGACAGACCGATTGAGTTGTTCTCGGCGCCAACCAAGACACACTTGAGAAAGCATTTTAAAGCTGCGGAGAACATCGACAGCTTTAAAAAAGACTGAAAGAAACTGTCGAAAATCGTTTGGGACAAGTCTGTGCTGAACCTCTGATGGGATGCGTCAGATCAAAAGTGCGATCTCTAGCATCCGATTGAATTTTTTCAATAATTTTTTTTTTTTTTTTGGGAAAAAAACACACCAGAACACACCACAAACACTGTTTATCAAATAATCCGTCAGTTTCTGGAAAAGGCTTTTATTTTTTGTCTAATTTTTTAATCGAGCTTACACTTTCGGCGTCACCCTTCAGTTAAAGGTAAAGCAACAGAGAAAAAAAAACATTACTTTACTCCACCTTATTTTCAACAAATTAGCATTCGGCCCTGGAAAGCCACCTTTAATCTCGTCGCACAGGTTCTTTTGCCATCTTTGCCGAACCATATCTAATCACTATTTAAACAACATTGGCAGATCTGCGCATGAACCGTAATCCCCCGAAAACAGGCATTATCTATTCCAGTAAAGCATATTTATCAATGCCCAAAAAAAATAATCCCAAAAAAGGAATTTATTCATTCGCTATACTTTTCTTGCTTGATACGATGTGTTGCTAAATTTTCACCGTCAAATCAAGATAAATTTTAATTTGAAAAAATACACCAAAATACACAAGACATGTGATATGCGTCAATACCACCACAAGAAAAAAACATGTCTGATTTCTTTTACACCAGATACAGATACACATCACCACCCCGTCCCACGTGGTTGATAAGACCGGCAAAAAAAAACATCTCCGTTTGCGTAAACTGTGCCACCTTCAGTTCAGCTTCGGAACCGGAAAAAACGCATCAAATTCTTGGGGCGTGATTCCTTCCGTCCGTCAACATCAACTAGGCACAGGAAGTGTCGACCATGTGGCAAACTAAAATGCAAACAACAAGCACAAGAATTTCAATTCGGACTCGAGTTAAGGTACGCACACACCTCCCGTACAGTACCTTCCTCCGCTGTGGCACTTTCATTATTTTACTACATGCGTTCATGACGTCATTGGCCGTCAATATGGTTGGCGCCGTGCCATCATTCTTGCGATAGAGTGGTTTCTTTTATGAGTTCGTGGCTTTTCGCACAGCGTGCTCTTCGTGCTTTTCTTTACACGCTTTACCACAGTGCGAGCGCATTGTTTGTCTGCAGGACCGCAAGCGGTGTTTTAGAAAGCTGTACCAACGCGACGACATTCATCGGCTGTACTAGAACGTTTATGTGCGAAGAACATGGAGGACTCAAAGCACAAACAAAATGCCCTGTACGATGGGGGCTCCACTTGACCCGAAAGCTTTAAAAAGCCTCGTTCAGCTGTGCTGACATGGTACTGTCAGTGGAGTCTATTCACGCAGAGCATACAAATTGCTAAGCATTACCTATTGTTGCTGGAAAATTCTCAAATCAATATCGTAAAAAAATAGCACCACACGCTTATTGTTTCGATTGATGGGCACAACAAATAAATACATTAAATTAATATCGTGTGCTCAAGAGAGACGGATATCCGACCATAATTAGACGGTATTTTTGGAGCCTTTTTTCCTACCAAAACACCACGTCTCGACAAGCTGTCTACACACCCTCATGCCCAACGTTTTACTTCGCACGCAGCGAAACCTTACAGGAATTGTTTTTTTTTCGACATTTGTGTGTGTGTTTTTTTTTTTTTTTGGTACCTCCTCGACTCACCCTTCACATATCGATTACATACAGCCAAAGCTAAAGCTCCCAATCAATCGGTTTGATTGATGATTGCTCCATTCTCGCACAGCTCAACATGTTATGGTTATGGTCCTGGCTGTGTTTATAACATTATCCAAATACACAAGCCGCCTACATGTTCGCGCCCCGAAACAGCCCCTGCTTTGAGCCCGAAAAAACCTGTAGGTACGTGTACGAAAGCATCGATTGAATTTCATGTACCGCACAGGTAGGGCTTCACGCGATAGAAAGCTAAAGAACCTTAAGCCAGACGCAGCGTTTATGCAATTTGATACGTCTTTAGTGTCCTGCAGATCCTGATGACTTAACTTTAAGTCTACCCGACTGTAAAATGGATATACATCAAGCTGTAGGATAAACCTTTTAAAATCAAATAATTTTAATTTCCTCCTGCTATTGTAAACAGTAGCATCTAATCGAATGATTTATAGTACAAAAAAGCTTCCTCCAAAAGCACTGCCTTCACATCTTTTACCATCGTTAAACCCCTATCAGCAATCAATCATGTCGATGGAGCTTCTTCCAAAAACTGAGCCCCAAAAATCAACACCACCGTGATGATAAAGTACCTTTTAATTGACAGTAAAGTTTTACAGCGCAAAAGCGCGGTCAAAATTATTTCCAACCCACCCAGCTGTCAAGGCAAGCTGACTGCTGGGAAGGAGGTCAGAGCGATGACAGCGTAATCGATTGACACTGTTTATCCAGAGGCGAGGGTAGCCAATTGATAGCGGGCAAATAGACCAATAGCACACGAACACGTGCCGTTAACAAGCGTTTCCAAACTTATAGATTGGAAGTAAAGTAATACTCGAAACCACAATGATCGATGAGTCCAAATGGTTCTTCCAAACATAATACCGGCCCGGTGCGGTGGGTTCACCTTTACCCAAAAACTCGACCAAAGAGTCAGGTGTCGTTCAAGTGTGAACCTAAATTTGATACACCGCTGCACAAGAAGAACGAAAGATTGTGTACGAGGAGGACCCAAACAGTCCGCCCCGATTGGAGTGGTTCTCGCTGGAGCACTCAAGAGTGGTCCACCAAGACGAACAGAGAGAGCTTTTTGGTGACAACACGGAGACGGAGGTAGTGGTTGATGATGCCCTCCTTTATGGGTAACCTTCAAAACGCTAGCTACGTTTACCCTTAACCTTGGCGCGTTGATGGTAAGAAAAGAACTGCTAATTTATGTCAAGTTCGGAAATAAACAGCTCACCCAGAATGAAGGGATGGTCTGAGTTGCTAACGTCCATTTTGTCGGCTGACTGTACCCCGCTACCGGTATGGTTTCAATATTTTTTTTCCCTCTGTCCTATGATTCAAGCGCTGGCGTAACTTCCAGCAAACCACCTGACGCAACCGGCGACAAATATCGTCTGAAGTCATCCGGTCGATTCACTCTTCTGTGCCTTGAGTCAGCAAAAATAGATTGTGACCTAACCCGAGGACCGAGCCCGACCCTTGCAATATTCGAAAATTTACAGGATTAGGATTACAGGTCACCGTAGGTCACCATCAATGAGCTGCCTACCTAGAATTTAAGGGTGAGTGAAGTATTTTGGGCCTAACTAATCAATTATGGCTATTCCAGATCAATCGAAGATATTATTCCCATTTCTTTTGATTTCAAACATACTGATTGGTCTATTTTTAATACTTCCAATGTCTTCCAAACGAAAACTTCCAACATACCTGCTATTCTCAGCACGGCGCGATCTGCCGGATCTAGTTGCAGTATGCTGAGGGGCTTATCCTTTGCCCATTCGGCCAAACTTTCCCGATCGACGCTGAATCCGGATACGCTGGGTTTTCGCGGTGTGCGCTTCATGTTGCTTAGCTATTTCCTTTGTCGACTTAACTGCTGCTGATGCTGCTGCTGTGGTGCTGATGTGCGAAGAATCTTATTCCGTATTCCGTGATATGCTGCTACACACACACTCACTCACCCACACACTCACTATGATCACTGGTAAAATTGACACTTCTGCACCACTTTCAAATGCATCATCATTTTTCCATTCGCATCGTATACACTCTCTTAGCACTCACGCACTAGCACGCAGCAGATCGTATTGATTCTGGGTGGTATGGAATTGGGCATTGAATAAATACATTGCTCTAGCTTACACTACCATTTCGTTAACGCTTATTTACATATCTTTATCACTCTAAGATGAAACTATTAGTTTTCACTCACACACGCACGCACCATTCCACTCGGCTATAGATGTATCAACAAGAATAATGAAAACTTATTAGATATATAACTAATGAACAAAAAAATGCGTATTTACTACGGATGAGCAACGCGATACTAAAAGAAAACCTTCACTATTAGATAACAAAAAAGGAAAACATCTTTCTTAGGCTACACACTACATAAACTGTCAAACACATGTTTGGACGCTTTCGAACGCTTTTCTATTCCACTACTTCCCTTCGGTTTTGCGATCAATGATAACCATGTGGCGGTTTGGGTGAACGGATCGATAACGAACGAATTCATGTTCACTCTATCATATCGAAGTGATTTTTCAGCAAACGAAACGCCACATTAAACACACGCCGCCGTAACCTTGCCACCATCCGTCCGTCCGTCTCCATGCGCATGGATTCGCCCAATTCGCCACGGTAAAGATGACTGGTTGGGGGTGAACTAACTAAACACTAACAGGCCTTATAATTCATCCAACACTGACAGGATGCCGTGATATAATTGTCATCGTCCTCGATGATGCGAAGAGAAACGCGCCGTATACACTTTCTAAAAGAGGAACATCGCCCTTGCCTTCGTACATCTTCTTGTGCGCTCATTCACATTCAATTTATGCACAAAACGCGTATCTTGTCTTAAAGCCACGACCGATAGCGCCAGTCTGTTATTGCCCATTTCGTTGTATTTATTTTTTCCGAGCCTAATTTTCTACCCCTTTGCTTTCAAGGTTCGACGTTACGGAGCGCTATAACCTGTGCGGTGTGATAGCAGAGCACTTGTGGTGAAGTCTAGCCGAAATATAAAGTGATGCGATAATGTCTCGCCCACTGGTGTTGTCGCCGATGAACAGACGGCCATTACGAGGGAAAAACACACGAAATTTCTACGGTAGGACATGGTTTTAAATTTTGCGCCACTATTGTTGGCATCAAACGCACCAAACTGTTGAACGATCGCGTTTGCAATCGAATCGAAATTCGCATCGATTAATCGTGTTTTGACGGTTGGAAATTTGGGGTTTCTGCTGGGGTCGTGTTCGCCCCAGTCGGTTGCGGTAACGTGGGCAAGGACATGAGTGCACTTTCTGCAACGACGACCAACAGCAGCTAGAGAGAGACCCTGTGCTAGTCTGGTCGATGACCACAGCCAGCACACGGTGGTGCTGATGACCATGCAATGGTGATGCGCAATCGGCGTCGGTTTCGTTGCGTATCGGTTGCATATGCGTGTCCTTCTCTTCTTCGTGCTTTACAGCACTTTAGCACTTCATCCAATTCGTCGTAAAATGTGTTCGTTGGCGTTTTTACCATCGTAGCGCATCGATCTATTGCGTTCTGCTCAAGCTCACAGTCACATTTTGCTCCAGATAGTGAACCGTCGATGGAGAAAATAGGAAAATGTGAATCAAATCAAAGCTTGAACCACTCTTCCTCGCAGACTGATTTAACTGTGTGCTCTGGAACCGTGTCTGCCGGAGGAATGCAGTGCACTCAAGTGTGCAAAACACGATAAAAATGATGATGAATGTGTCTATTGTCGTCGGAGTTTACTGTCTTTTTGAAACCATTTCTTCAGCAACCTAAAACGAGAACCAAATAAAAATAAGCATTAGTAAGGAGAATTGAGATAAATTAAAATTATGAAACTACAACTATTTCAATCGCATAGAACTATTAAATCATTACATTCCAATAACGAATTTTGTGTACATCCACTGATGCTCTATTCAACAGCAATTGTTTTTAACTATCCCACTTAAGACAACTTTTCCATTGCAGATGATCGTACTCAAGTAGGTTGACCGCCCCAGTAAGAATTCCACTCCGCAAATTGTACAACCAACCACTCTTCGATTAATTTTCCCACATTCCCACACACACACACACCAGAGCCGGCAATCGTTTCCCACTCACGCACCCGTAATGTTTGCTGCGCTCAAACTGGCTCGGTGTGTTCCCGAATGGCACACCACAAAAGCATACCTTCAGAACCGTAACACGAAAACTACGGGCTCTCACTCTATGTGGCAGCGCTCCCTGTTTTGCTACGGTCGTGCCGTTCTTTTAGGCCAAGTTCGTGATGATGCTTCACCGGGTTGGAAAACGTGTGTAGTAGGAAGGAGGATTGATGGATAGAGGTGGGAAAAATTTTACCACCCAGCTTGTGTTTTCCTTTTCTGCAGCATTCTTCTTAC
The DNA here is from genome assembly GCF_943734695.1 of Anopheles maculipalpis. NCBI lineage: Eukaryota > Metazoa > Arthropoda > Insecta > Diptera > Culicidae > Anopheles > Anopheles maculipalpis. Next base: position 76,467,941 of record NC_064871.1, read on the forward strand.
GCTACTCTCTCCGAGTGCTTTGGCATCTCGTTATGCATTTTTTCCACCTTCTTCCTGCAACATCTGGCAAAGGTTTTCTTTTTATTTGTGCCTAATCGCTACGGATCGCTTGCAGACTGCTTTTGAGGTAACAGCAGAACGTTTTGGTGTGAAAATTCTCAAGCGAGCATTCAATTCATGGTAGAAATTCTCACCAAAAAATTTAGCATAAATCTAGGGCACACTACAATGTCGCACAGGCTCTGAAAAATGGATAAACAACGAAGCACGAAGTTCGCCCGGAAAACGTACATAAATCAAGAGCCAAAAAGCAAAAAAAATAGAGCTTTGTTTCATGAATAACATCGCCAAAACAGTGGATAAGACAGTGTGAAGTGAACATGACACAAAATGCTTTCATTTAAGCTATCGCATCTCGGCGAGCGTAAAAGCTGGAACAAAAACATCCGACGTTAAATACGCGGCTACCGTAGATACAACACTTTTGCTCCCTACTTAATGCTTCTTTCGGCTATTTGGATCAATAGCTTAATATCAATAAAATAGTCTCTTAAGCTCACGCCGCGAAATCGATTAAGACATTTTTAAACTCATCCCGCGTAGCATAATTGTACGGAATTTTCCAAAATAGTTATGCAGCGTCATAGCTTTTCCACCAAACGCTTAAGGCCAATATGGTACACAACACACACACACACACACACTGGTTCCAAAGAATTAACCTCACCCCACCTGGGGGATGGTCTGAAATTTTATAGCGGAAGACAGTTTAGAAACAGCGTTCTTCTCCAAAATGCGTTCCATGTGCTTCGTCCACCAGAGTGCAGGCTCCCGTACCAGGGGCCTCGGTTTTCCTGGCATGATGAGCAACGGATTTTGCTCATTAAAATTACGGTACACTACCACTCCCCAGCAGCAGCGGGGCAACAGGAGGAGCCGTGGTTCTCGTTTCATTTTGCTAACCAAAAGCGAACTGAACAGCGGGTAAGCGACTGTGTGGTATGGAAACAACAAAAATCTGTTTCCTACAGTGTCGAATGGTTAGTTGTTTTTTTTTTTTTCGAAGCATTCCCCTTTTATTCATCGCAAAGAGGGATAAAAATAGTTAAAAGAAAACATAGAATTGAAAACAGCTAAACGTTTTATGATTTGTGTGTTTTTTTAAACGTTTCCTTACTAGTATACAATAATGATAAAAAACATACAAAATCTGTATAAAAGTTATGCAAAAATGGAAAACTTTAATCATTAAATACAAAACAACAAACAAATGTTCGAATTCAATACAAATTATTCAAAATTAATATCAATAAGCAACAAAAACAATAAAAAACGAGCATCAGAAAAAAAAACACGTCAAATGTCTCTTCTGGATACATGTAAAAGATTAAAAAAGAGTCTCACAAATTTAAAAAAAAGTAGATAGGAGGCTCGTCAAAAATATACGAAGAAAAGGAATGAAAAATTGAAGATAAAAATACTTAAAAATGCAAAGAACATAAACCCGAAAAATAATTAAAAATCTATAAATAAAAAGTAAAGATAATAATAACAAAAAAGCTTGATCCATAATTATGCAATCATTGCAAACTTGTGGACGACATTCAAATTTAAATGTAACCACAAACAAACATCGCACAAATGTGTAAACATTGGCCACACAACCAACCTTCCAACCTTGTATCATTATGTTTATATCTCGTTGATCCCATTTGATCGCCTTTAGAGCTAGCAACTATCACAAACTTGCCGCGGCCAAACGGAAGAAAATTAATCACAATTCTACAATCTCTGCACAAACCTTTTTACAACTCTTCTCTTGCTAAAGCTCTTCCCTCTAACCGTTTCCACTACGCAACACTATTTTATTGCAAAGAATCAGTTACTCCATCCTGGATGGTGCAGCATCCCCTTGTGAGCGAGGAGGCCCTAGCAATGCTTGCGACGTTTCGCCCGAACACATTACACACACACACACACACCCCGGGTCCAAAGACGAACGCTTTTCTCTTCTACGTCCAAGACCCGTGGAAAGAACCGGAGTTGCATTTAGAACGGTAGACCGGCGAAACCAGTTCAACGAACTTCTTGTGCTTCCCGTTTCTGGTTCCCCTTTGCGTGCCGTGGTGCTCGCGCTTGCCTGCCTACCCCCCCTCCCCCTCCCCCCACCCTTCTTTCGGCACAACGTTGATCTATCCCGAGTTGATCTTTCGCGGGCGTTTTCGCTGCTTCCACTGTTGGTATGTGTATGTGTTTTTTTTTATCTCATCTCTTGCCATCTTTTCGTTGATTCTTTGCGCTTTTTTTTTGCGCCTTTCCTTGAAGCATTTGGTCGAGAGCAATGGGATCTTATGGTAGATTTTCTTCGCCGAGTAAAAGGCAAGCATAGTGAAGGCTTAAGGGGGGAGGAGTAAATACAACAGCTTCCAACTACGGAAAGCACAATTCGTTTCTCTCTGCTGGTAGTGTTTTTCTTCCTTAGCGAGCTTTCCGAAACGTACGCACGAGAATTAGGTTTGTTGGTGACGCCTTTTTCCTCCCGGTCGCCCCAAAAAAAAAAGATTCCTCCCGTTTGTGGGCTTTTTTTGTTGTTGTTGTGCGTGTTGCTGCTTTGTTTCCTCTCTATCCCGTTACGACATCCGTTTCCCTTACCAAAATGATCGATTTCAGCTACTTTTCTCATGCTCCCATTTCACCCCAGTGTCGACGAAGCTATTCGAGTAAGCGCACAGTTCGGGAGAGAAGAAATAGACGGTAAAGTTTAACCTCAACTTAAGATTTTGGTGAATTACAATTTTACAGGTGTTTCGATGCAATTTATGAAACTTTTACAACCTGGAAGTGGAATCTTGCTTTCAGTGAAGAAAAATTTGTATCTCGACTGAAGAAATTTGCAATCAGATTTGGTAAATTTGCTCTGCTAAACCGGCCAAATAAAAAAAAAAATCCTACGCCTAGGCGGAGCTCCAAATTTCACGAAATTAAGAGCAAATTTCCATTATATGATTGCAAAGTGCCACAAAGGGCTTGCAATATTACACTATCTTTTTGAAGCATTCCCATAAACGACTCCATCATTCTATTATGAAGATTGAACCCTTCTATGAAATTGAATATCAGGATTAGAAATGAACAAATAATTATTAAACATCAGCAAAGCCACTCAGACACAGTTAGATACAGTTTCAAAGTAGCAACTCCTCATAAATTGTTTATATGTTTCATAAGCAACGCCACAGACACGACGGAAAAGGTGACAAACGACTACGAGCGCCTGTCAGTTTTCCGTTACATTATTCCACGCGATCCATACCCTGGCGTGCATGGAACAGATCCGATCACGACGGCCGAGCCGAGGCCACCGAGACACGGCAAACTCTATAAGAAGACCATTTTAACATCGTTTTCTGTCGCCCTCTGCCTTGCACAGCTCCCCGAGTTAGCAATTCTTTCCTTCACCCGACGCCTTTGCATGACTTTTCCAATGGAAAGAGTTCTATTTCTTCCATGATGATGCCCTGCTCTAGGACATTTCTACACCGTTTGGATCAGTGACGCCGGGAAGCAGTTCTTGGCAAAGTGGGCCAACTAGTGGGAAAGACTCGCACTAAACCGGACCGAGGCAAGCAAGACTAGCTTGACTGGGAGAGACACGGGCTGCTCCAAGCTACGGAACTGCCCTGAAGGATCGAACGATAACATTGATGCAGTGATGCAATTACTGTAGTTCAGCGCTTCAGGGTAAGCTTAAACAAAGGAATGATACTGGTTTAATAGGTTGATGAGCTATTACTAGAACTAGGCTGAAATGCAACATTAAATGGGTCGTTTCTTGATGGATTGTGCAATAAAATTTGAAATTCGTAATTGGTAGGTTTTGTTTTTCGAATTTTATTCGTTTAAATAATAGTTTATAACGATTCTAGAAAGAAAGTCGCTCAATGTAGAGCGAAGAGGAGAATATCCTGGAAGAAAAAGCTTAAAAAGCAATCGCCCTTCTTTTGTAAAACTGTTGCACAATCGGAACGATGCTCTAATACACAGTAGGTTCAAAACAAACTATTCCTCTGCGTACTAGAAGTTTTCCTCTTTATTCTCGTACACTACCTCTCCTCAAATACCTTATCATGCGCCATAACTTTTCCCTGATTAAACTCCACAAGAAATGCTCCTTTACTTTCTTGTTAGAGTGTTCCCAAAGCAACCTCGGTCGGTCGTACGGTCCAATCCAAAACCCATATCCTTTTGTACTTTGTGCAATCGATTACGAACGGCAGGAGATTTAACGAATGGCATGAGGTGTGCGAGAGGTCCTAAGACGAAATGCTCCTTCGGCCAGCCAAGGTAGTCGACCGCACCGAAAAGAAACATTTGATCGATTTTTCAAACAGCCAACCAACGGCAGCACAGCCTTCAAACACTAGTGCACCCGACAGAAGACGCGAGTATACAGTATTGGACAAAACAAGTGCAACCGATCAATCCCAATCATGAAAACCTACATTGAAGGTGCATAATAAGTCAATTGTGAGAAAGATTCTTTTAAGAAGATTGAAACAGCACTTTTTTCTTGTTTATTATAACAAAAACTTCATTATATATATGTATATATACATAACAATGCATGAAAAAATAAATAAATATAAAAAAATCAACGTTTTCCTCCTGAATAAAACAAGTGCATCTTTGCGTGTTTTTTCCAAATTAAAATTGGATTTCAAAATTTCGTTGCAAATCCTTTTTTTTAAATAACAGCCTTGCATCTGCGCTTCATAGACTCTGATCAGGTGATCAATGAAATTTTGTAGAATTGCTACCTACGCCTCCTTTTTTTATTTGTGCAAACAACTTATCCTTGCGTCGAACACCTTCACGATCAATTTTCTGATTCACGATCTCCCACAGGTTCTCTATAGGGTTCAGATACGGAGATTGGGGCGACCGGGTCGTCACCATGATTTCATTATCCTTAAACCACTGTTAGACCACTTTGGCGGTGTACTTGGGATCACTGTCATGTTGGAATATTCATTTTAATGGAATATTGAATTCAGCATAAGACAACATAAAATTTTTCAGGATGTCATCGTACACGAAACGGATCGCCATTACCGTCTTCTGAAAGTAACGTGAATCTAAGCGTTTTCCAGTTGGTCGACGTACACGACAAATCCAGACGTTTCCCAAGATGCCGAACTTCGACTCATCACTGAACAGAACCGTCCCCCATTTCTGCTCATCCCTGTCAATATGAGATTGAGCAAACAGAAGTATTTTATTCCGATTCCTAAGTGAAATCTGAGGTTCCTTCGCAGGACGTCGAGAGAACGTCGTCTGATTGTCTGGTCCGAAACCGACAACTGCATATCCATTCGCACCTTGAATGAAGATTGGATCCTTTTTCGTGCTTCGTACGATCATAGTATCCACTCTTGGTGAGGTGAACCGTGGACTTCCACCTCTATTGTCCACATAAATCTTTCCGGTAGCACGAAATATCGAGCACAGTCTAGATAAAGCCCATTTTTTCAACATAAAACAAAGTTCTTAATCAATGCTGGTAGAGATAATAATTCAAAGAAGCGAGAAATTGCACTTGTTTTGACCAACACATAATGGTTCTTGTTCACAAAACACTCGCTGTCAAATCTATAAATTTGACAGCTGATTGCTCCAATAAACATGTAGCAAACACCTGAACCGTCAACTGCAGTAAGTGTCCCGTTTTCTATTTCGAAAATTTGAAATTTGCTGATCCTTTTTATGATTGTTCTATTTGAGTTGCACTTGTTTTGTCCAATACTGTATATTCAACTCTACTACCTTGTAGAGCTTTCGGGAAGACACACATCGCCTAACCAGCCAACGACTTTTTACGACGCGTAAAACTGTCGCCATTTAGAAGCAAAAGGGTGGCGTCGTTGACGATTAACCGGACGACCGCTTTTCGCGACGCCTCACACAACCATCGATGTACAAAAGGTGCAGAAAGTAGAGGTTTTGTAGGACGGGAGAAGTTTTGCAACCAGAACCGTCCGAGCAGGCAACAGACAACCTTCCGATAAATCCCTCACAGGCTTCCACTAATCGACTTGAAACGGTTTTACGCAACAGCAATTTGTTTAGCACTGTTGTACTACACTAAGAATAGTATATGATGGTGTATTGCTGCAGAAAGACCGGCGTGTGTTAGTGTCAGCGACGTTAAGTTGGTGTTTGACTTCAAATTAAGGTCATTACTCTTGAGGCAATGGGGTAGTATTGAGCAGCATTTATTTTTTTTCAAATAATGTAATAATTTAACCATTCTTCATCATCCAACTTGAGCAAAACAAATTGCAAACTTAACAGACGTGCAGATAAAAACGCTTCTCGTATGGGAAAATCGTTTCCACTAAGGATGAATCAGCAAAGGGTAGTTTGCAACAGCTCGTGAACAATAGGCGCGAAACAATTTGCAAGCAATTTCTAATTTCATTGACTTGTCACATGTCCGTCAGCGACGCGAATTTCTTAGCCAAGGAAGTACAGTAGATGAGTCAAAAGGTTCTGTCTAACTAAAAATAGTTATTTTCCCGCCTTTTCTTTGCTTATGTTGTTAAAGCCATGTAGAAACAAGTATTAAAAATAGTAAAAGGGTAATTTAAGGTGAATCTTTATGGCACCAAAATTTTGAAAAACCTTAAAATTGTCTAATGATTGATTGTCGAGTGACACAAAAAATGAAGTCATTTCCGGCTTGCAATGGGAAGCGTACTTCCCCCTGCCATAAATATACGGGTCACGTTTACCAGAGGCGGCACACCACTCCCGGACCGAAGGATTCGTCGTGCTGGTGCTCCTATTTTCCCCCTTTTTTTCCTGTTTCATTCACAAAACTGCAACGACGTTAAAAGGGCACACATACATACATCCTTAGAGAAGTTGATGATGGGTTTTCCTGCTTGTCTGTATCGTATTTTGTACAGTTTGATAGCACTCAACACATACACGCGCATACGACAATCAAAAATGCATAATGCAGATGGGTGCAATGAATCTCGTTTTTTGTTGATTTTCTCCACAATACAGCGAAGTTTTTAGCTATTTAAAATTTTTAATATAAAGGTAACTTCCCTTACTCTAGTTTTAAGAGAAACTTACCGAGAAAATTAATTTTTACAATTTAAAACTCATCACAAGTCTCAAAACTTACTGTGTGTTTCTTCAACTCTTCATTTACTAATCGTCTTCCACGACGAAAACATAATTTTTCACTCCACATACGGCCCACAAGACCATCTTCGAAGGCCTTCATTTTCACCGCAAACCAGTGCACTTTTCCTCACACCCGACTACACGAACACTGCGCATGTTTTTTCCCTGCCCAAAAACCCCCACACACACACACAATCCTACGCTAGCAGTAAAACCGATTTTGTTGTGGAAATGCTTTACTTTCCGAGGACGGGGGGACCGGCACAACACTGCACAATCAATTTCTTTCTGCACACCTTTTGCACTCGATAAATAAATACGCAAAAAAGACATACCATACCAAAGAGTGACACAAAAACTTCGAAAGTGTCGTTCGGAACTATTATCTAACACAGAACAACAACGACAACAACAAAAAAAACCGACCCACAACAGTGACCGATTACCGGCCACGGTGTTACTATTTTATGTACTGCGTGTTGTGGTGGCTCTCTGCTTCGGTAGCTTCTTTTCGCTCACTTGCAATGTGATTAGCGGTACGAGCAGAAGGCACACTGTGTGTGTTTCGTATGTCGTTGCTAGAAAGACAATGCGCGCGCGGCGTCGTCGTCGATACGCCCCGCGGGATCGACACGCGAGCAGCAGCAGCACAGCCAAACGTCAAACTCGTAGCGCGGTTCGGTCGCGATAGAGCTGCGAGATGGAGCTTTCATGCAGGCCACCGGGGGACCGTGTAGCATAAGTAAAAACACAGGCACGTTCTCTTCGTTTCAGTTCAGGCCGGGTTCGCTCGCTCTCCGGAGCTGGCAACCTGCGAAGGAAACACGTTTTTCACGAGAGCAAACTGCTGCAGCCCGAGGCATAAGGTTGTATTCTACAATAAACTGATGTTTAGTTGAATTAAAAGTACGAATTAATTTTACTGTGCTTGACAAATTGGAACTCTGTATAAGTTCAACATGCATCCCCTTCAAGAGAGATACATCGATTGTAGCAATCTTCCAACTTTTCGTTACCATTTTTGTAGTACGAATTGTTCTTTGCCTCAAGACAGGCATCAGATTCGGCGATTACCTCTTCATTCGGGGGATACGAGCTTCCCAGATAGCATCCTTCCTTGATTTGAAGGCAAGAAATAGTTGGTGAGAGCCAGGTCTGCACATTGGATCATACTGTCTGTACACATCCGGCCAAACGTTGAGAAAGATTCTGATTAAAATAGATATAGCAGAAATAAGCGACAAAAATTCTCAAGGTAGAAAGAGCGACGAAAAGGTAATTGTCTGAGCGTTTTTGAACAATACACAAGCGACCAACTCATTTTTCACTAAATAATCGTTCTACGTAGAACCGTCCTACAAAAGTACGTCCACCAAAAACCAAAAATTGGCAATCCGAAATACCTCTGGCGATCCTAATGCCAAGGATGTAGAACAAAACACTGAGTTTGAGATAAATTTTCAAAGGGACTAAAAACAGTATTGTGTTTTAGCTGACTCTGCTGCATAGAGCAATGGTTAGGTTATCAGCAATCATGGAAAAGGTGGTCTAAATAAGAAACAAATAGTTAATACCATACAACCCGACAGACTGCTAACAGAAAATTTTTCTGTTTAAAATGTTTTAAATTTTTAAAATATAAAATTCCAGATAGTTTATTGCATACATCCATAACAGAACTAAATAATATCCCTCTGGACAGATTACACCCTTAAAAACGCCACACAGCTGACGTACACTTTCTCACCAACCCTCTATCTCAACCGTTTCTCGCTCTCAACGATGGAACACCGCGGTGAGCATGAAATAATGTTGCTTTAGGGGTGAATTACACATCCACGACCTGAAGCAGTATAGAACACACATCGTCATCACCACCGGCTTATGCTGATACGGCGGACCGTACTCATCGCTCACATTTTCCACCATAAATTTCCAAGTAAATTTACCCTATTTTTGAACAAATCTTATGCGATCTAAAGGCTTCTCAGTGGTTGTTCATGGTTGTGAATGTCTTGCATCTCTTAACGACTACTCGTTTTTTGTCTCACTTTTATGACTGCAGAAAGGAGTTTGCTGACATATGACTAAAATATGACTATAGACTATCTGTGATGATAAAAATGTGTATTATAATATAAGAAATTATTGGTTAAGTTATGATGAACTAAACAGTTTCTTGATTTCTTTAGTCCAATATCAAAAAAAGACCAGAAAACCGGTACATTAGCTTCACTCCATCGTTAATCATCCAAAAGTCTACAGTAGTTGCTGGTTGCTGCTGTTGAAAAGAAGCAGCCCAACGGACCGATCAAAAGAAGCTCGTGAAGAGAAGAGAAGGCACACAAAAAAAGAACCTTCCCCACACAAAAGACAGCGGAAGGAATCCATGATGAATCATGCTCATTTGCTTCCTGGCTTCTTCAATGGGGAGGGAATTCTTCTGCCTTGCTGCTCTTCGCCGGTACAGTACTTTTTACACATTCATTCATCGGATCGGATCGGATTCTACGCCCTGGCAGACCCCTCTCGCAATCCAGCTAGCGCATCCCCCACTTCGGCAAGAAACCGCGGCGCACTGCCTTTTCATTTTTTGGCCATCCATCCATCATCATCGTCGTCCGCCACTGTAGGTCAGTCACACACAGTTGCACCGTTGTTTGTATTTGCACCACACGACCATCAGCTTCCCTTCAAGTTGCATCCGTTGCTATCCCCTTCCGCTCACTACTAGAAAACAGGCTGATTACAAACAAAACACACGCACACCCGTAGAACGAGTTCTCGGGTTTTTTAGTTCGGGCCACAGTTTGACGTTGCGTATACCGGCGGTCGTGGCCACCGGGTTGCTGGGAGAGAATTATGCTCTCTTTTGTCCTTTCTCTCTCTCTCTCACATCGTACCACCACCCCACAAACATGACTAAAGGGCACTGGCACTGGTAATTTAAAATGTGTATCGCTTCTTGCCACTCGTATCGGAGGGCGGCGAGTAAAACAAAGGGCCAAGTATTCATTTGATTCAATTACGCGAAGAATTACATATCCACCTCAAATCGGTTCGCATTTTGGAACTAAAGAGTAACCCATCGAGCCACACAAGAATAGAACCGGCTTCAAATCCCGTCTGGACCGTTCCCCCGTAGTGAGGCTGACAGACTACCTAACTACATATTATTAGCAAGTGTAGTAACCCAATCGATAGCCCGAACGAGACCTAGTAGAGCATTGAGTCATTATTATTACGATTCGAAGCCATAATGCAGATTTACTCGATTTGTGATTACATATGGTTTGTTTGAGGGATTAACTGTTAAAGAAGCATAATGACCACTACAGACTCTATTCAAAATCGATCGACAGGAAGATGTTCTGAAGATGGAAGAAGAAGCACAATAACGTGCTCTACGAGCTGTACGGTAATCTCACTATCAAGCAGCGAATTGGGCTCACCAGGCTCCGGTGGGCTGGCCATGTTATGAGAAAGACAAAACCTGACGACCCAAAAGCTCTTTTATGTCGTCCCCATGGGCATAGTTGCCCCAAATACTACCGACAGCAATATCGAAGCGAAGTTTTATACAAAATCTAAAACAAATTCATCAATGGTACATAAATGTGGAATCTTTATGGTTTTTTCATTTTATTGACTTCAACGAAAGATCTACTTGGTCACGCCAGCTTTGGATGGTTTCTTGAGCTTGCTGATACCACGTAGTTGGATAGTCAAGTCCTCAGACTCACGGTCCGAATAGGATTTGATGCCCGGTGCTGTCATATGCAGACTGGCGCCGTTATAGCCTTACAACCGCGCGCCCCCTTTACTTGCTTTTGAAAATAAAGGGGGATTTACTTGCTTTTGATGAAATGAATGAAATTTCAAAGATGACCATTTTTCTCTTTTTGGCTTAACGTCCTTCTCTGCCACGCCGGCCATCGAATGAGATACTAGGCATGCCAATAACACGTAGTTGGATAGTCAGTCCTCACTACGGGAGGACGGCCCAGACTGGATTTGAATTCCGGTGTTGCCTTGTAATGACCGGTGCCGTTGACGCCTACACCACCGGGCCGCCCTGATGTCAATATTTTAAGTAAAAAAAATCAAGATCTGAATAATCATTCGGAGGAATGCTTGAGGATAAACACCTACCAATTCCGCAGGCTGTATTCCAACCGATTACAGACAGTTCCTTAGGCGTCATTCAAGCTTAGTTCCAATAGAATAAGCATAGCAAAATGAATATGCATCCATCCTCTAGGAATATTATAAAGTCTTGGTATTAAATTAATGCATTAATTGCCAAAAATACGCTACGTTTTGTTGAAGGCCTATTTTTTTTCTTCTTTAGAACGGCCTGGCCGTATTGAATTATGAATACTACGTAGGGAGGTAAGTCAGTCCTCACTACGGGGGGACGGCCCGGATGGGCCCCGGTCCAGCCATTTGAAGACCGGCGCCGCGGTCACCTACACTACCGGGCCGCCCCTGATGGACTGTTTATAAAGAAAAAAAACGTAAACAAATGCTTGACAAATTCATAACTTTTTTCATCCACGGTTGACACTTACCTTGATAAGGAAACAATTGTTTATAGCCGCTAATCGTTGCCACTAGCAACGAACCAGTTTCAACTCCATTTTACGCCAAATCGTAGACATCCGACATCAGAGCAAAATTGGACAACAACGTGCATCGCGTTTGACAGCTACAACACGCTTTCGTCTTATCACTTATCGCAATCCCTCTCTCTTTCTCTCTCACACTTTCATCGTTATCATGCTGTTTCCACCGATACTTCTATTTAGACATTACGTGGAAGAAACAATGGTTACGCACTACAATCCTCCTGGAACGATTCTTCTGTTTGCCACACCACACTCCCACCCCCACTACTTGTAGCTGGAGAACAGCATTGCGCCAATTGCACAGTGTCGACGCCACCTTCCCACCCTACGACGCCCCTTCATTCTAATTCTATTTTACCTCACTCCGGCGGTATCTTTTCATATTGGCGCACTAACACACACACACACACACACATCCACCCGCGCTATGTGGAAACGGTAGAAAAGCCACACCGCAGGAGAGTGAGAGAAAATTCACAGAAAATCAATAATCAGATCCAGCACTTCGGGTTTGTTCTAAGCTGCTATTATTTTCGGCTTTTTGTACACTTTTTATACGAGGCTTCAAGCCGGTTTCCAGCATCGAGCGTCGGCGTTACGTTTGCCCTTTGCTTTTTTCATTTAGAAGATACAAATTGGACGTTTTTCACTCACTAAATTCGTGCACAAATCACAAACGCCATGGATATCTTGGATAAGTGCGGGGTTTCCCTGCACCATATAGAACTTTCCCTAGAACGCGCTCACTCACCCGATTCGCAACAATAAAAACGGCTTCCATATCACAATTTCACCACATTTTATGATACTTCTCGGTGAACTACGGAAATGGTTTCAAATTTTCTATCTGCAAACATACACACCATACGGAACCAATACAGCACACGGCATTGGCACCACGGTGCTGCTGTACAGAACGCGGTGCAATCTTATCAAACGATCCAACTACTTTTTTTCACGGCGCCTCTGCGTTGTTTCCGTGCTACTATACACGGTACACACAAAAGAAGAAAGGAATGATTTTTGCACTACTTCGGCAAATTCTGCAATCGCCTCTAGGACGTGCAATACAGTTCCAGTTTTCTTGGTTTATCAGCTTTTTTGGATCAAAAGTTCTACGGAGGTTTCTTTCTCTGGCGTGTTGGGAGAGATGATACACACAGTGCTTGCTCGTATCAAAATCCAAGGCATACTGTCAAACTGCAAAGAGAATCGACGGTCTTTGCCGCAGTTTAGCTGTGTGCGTGAGTTTTTAACGCCGTTCGATGGAAAGGTTTCGTACTAAAAAGTAAAGCAACCCTACGTCGACCCAATAAACATGCGGTGTGCAACGAAAGTGAAATGTTTCAAGTGGATTGCAGTTTTGCAATTAATTTAGTTCAAGGGGATTTAAAAATGGATATTTGCGTTTCACACTTGGATGAACCTATTTTTACGACATAATAAGCCATATTCTAATAAATTCCACTGAAATTCCCGTAAATATCATGTCCACATCATTTTCAATTCAAAAGCGGGGCTTCGCGCACGCTGTGGAAATATTTCATTCGGTTTCGCTTGAGTAACTGCTCGAACCCGGTTTGGCTAGCACTGGTGTCCGCTGCGTTTGCGGTCTCCACCATCGCAACCGGGACACTTTGTTTGTTTGTTTATTTGCTGCTGACATTTTGTTACTAGCTGAACGAATTTTCACGCGCTTTTGACCAATGAAACACGCGCCAACGTTGGGTGTAGTTAATTTTCCATTCTAGTTCGCGTTCTAGTGATTTCCTATCGATTTCAGTTCGGTGTCGGATGTGCAATGTGTATAGAGTATCGGTTTTCCCGCCGTAAAGATTAGCATTGCCAAGTGCTGAAGTAATGTGATTGTTGTTGTTATTTTCTTCCTGCTGGATGTTGTTAGGGGTGTTTCCTCGTGCTGTGGGGTAAGCTACACAGGTTCCCTGTTCTTGTCTTTGCGATTCTATAAAGCAGTTCCCTCACACCAAAGCCGACCTACTTTTTGATTTGGTAACCAATTTGAATCAAAGCCCAAATTTTAAGAATCATAAAGAAAAGATTTATTTCATGTTTTAATTTCTTCAATAAATCTTTTTTTAAGTATAATAACCGTTAAGATTTTCTAAGCAGTAAGCTCATCATGTTCACATGCCTGCAGACTATCGCCATAATTTTTTGCATTAGTTTATAGGTCAAGGATACTACCTCACTTGGAATGATTGATTTGTTTAGCTATTTTTCCTGCAGCAATTTAAAATGACATCCCTTAAAATGAACACAACCGGAACATGTGCTCCCGACTGCCGAAGCGTCACAACGTAGAACCCGTTTTCCGTATAGTCTCACAACTGTTCGCTGGCCAAACCGACCTATCATCGTCTTCCGGTGCAACTGATCTGATGGGTGACTTTTACCACACGCCAGCCGACACCATCGACAGTCGGGATGATGCATTTGTCCCTGCCAAAAAGTTTCACAAGCGTCGTGCTCAACGGAAAGCTCGAGCATATGGTGCTGTAACGCACTCCGGAACGATCGTGAACCGTAGTAAAAGCGTGGACGATCTAACGGCTGCCGATATAGCTATCGAATCCGATTCCGACGAGGATCCCATTTCAAAATCACACACTGCAATCATTTCGCAGGAAGGAAAAAGTACAGAAAAGATCATTCACTCAAAGGATCAACAGATTGCGAAATTGATCAAGAAACTTACCGCGGTATTCGAATGCAACAATCAGTTTGCGGTGGAACATGAAAAACTGCAAAAGGAATATCAGCAAGCAGTACAAAACCTTCGCACGCTCGAAACGATTCAAGCAAAGAGTTGCGATCGTTGTGCTTCGTCCGACGCTGAGCGATGTCAGCTGGTAAAGGAGAATTCCGACTTACGAAATGATATAAAAATGATGAAGATTCTGGTGTACCGGCTCAATGTACAGATTGAACGTTATCAGGACACGATACGGGACGGTAAGACCAGCATTCCGAAGCTTGATTTCGTCGACAGCACGTACGGTGGAGCGAAGGACAATCTTAACTGGGGACCGGTCAATTCACACACGCTTGGTCCGCTGCTGAACGCGTACGAGGAAGCTATCGCCGAAAAGACGGATCTTGTGCAGCAGTACGAATCGGAGCTGGCCAGTTTTACGGGCAAATTGAAAAAAGTGCTGGAAGAGAATGAAGCCTTGCAAAAGATGACGGAAGAAGTGCGTGCGGGACAGACCGGATGGGCAACGGAAAAGGCACGCCTGCAGGCACAGGTGGACGTGTTGCGAAGTAAGGCAGAGGTGCAGGGAAAGCGTGCCGATCTGGCCAAAGAAAAGTTGGTGGAGGTGTTGAAATGTTACGAGCAGAAAGGTATAGGAAAGGTTGCTTCAATTACTACTTTAAGCATTAAAAACTCGAACAATTTATTGTTTGCAGTACAAGCACAGAATCTGGACATTGAGCGACTTCAGGAGGCATATTCACGCTCCAAGGGCGAGCTTACCTCGCTAAGAAATCTAAACCAGAATCCAGAAGTGGTGGCAGATAGCTTAAAGGAATGTCAGAAGTACGTATGGATAAAATCTAAAGCCTGAAACCGACCAGATTAGCTGATCTAACTTCATTACAGACTCCTGGAAGAGCTACGATTACAGCATCACAACGAGCGCTCGCGATCAGCAAAAGAAACGGAAACAATCAAAGCTGACTTCCAGCAAAAGACAGCAGAACTCGAACAACTGCGACAAGATTATCAGCAACAGCAACATATCTACGAACGACAAAAGGAAATCAATGAGTGAGTGTCTTTTTTGTAGATCAATTTTTACGCAATCTTTCGAACTTATTCACCCTATCTTTTGTAGAATTCTCATGGGTAAAAATACCACACTAAAGCAAACACTCGAGCGCACGAGACAATCGAAGGAAATTCTGAAGCAACGCCTCAAAACCATGATCAGCTGGGGTAAAGGATCAGAACAGCGCAAAGATCAACTGCAGGACGCCTGGCAAAACATACGCACACTGCAGGAACAACTCCAGCAGCGCGATCTTCAGCTCCAAACACTGCACCAACGGTTTCAACAGGAACAGGAACAGCTCCAACGTCGACTTCGTCAGCGGGAAGACACACTGCGTAAGATATTGGCCGACAAGGCACAATTTACTCACCGCCATAGTTGAGAAAGGCACATACTCTAGTCAAATTGAAACGCTTGTATAATAAATATAAACAAAGAAACATTAGAAGTATGGGAAAAACCGACCTATCTTCCGGTGCAACTGATCTGATGGGTGACTTTTACCACACGCCAGTCGACACAGAAACATGTAGTAGTTAATGTAGATACCTCTTCTTTCTCTCGGTACGTTCGGTTGTTCTTGCTGCTATAAAATTCTAATCGATCATTGGTTTTCGGGCTTTTTTCGGTTTATTTCCATTCCTAAATAATGACTTTATATGTTTTCGTGTTTTTTTTTTAATTCAAACTCTGGTATTCGCTCTGCTGTTACTACTACTACTGCTACAACACACACACCTTTTCATGCCGAAATCGCAGTTCCGCACGATTTCGTCGTTTTATAAATACAATATTTTTGAAACATTTTTACTCAACACTACTAGCAGTCCAAGCTTGTTGGTTCCGATGCATGATGAAATCCGTATTGCTTGATGAAAGGAGTATAAAAAAACAGGAATATAGAAGGTGGTGTATTCATTGGCGTTTCATTACTTCGGAAACTTCCTTTTGATGTTTCTTTGCCTAAGAATGCTAGAAAATTTCGTGACTGTTTTAAGTGGGGGAATTTGTTTTCTGTTTTTTTTCCTATACACAATTGCTTATCTTAATATAGATCTTGTAGTTCAACTTGCTTTGCATTAAATTGTTCCAATTTACACAATCGAGTGTTATTGCAATCCTTCTCCAAAATGCCACCTCTATTGAAGAAGA
Organism: Anopheles maculipalpis; assembly: GCF_943734695.1. Taxonomy (NCBI): domain Eukaryota; kingdom Metazoa; phylum Arthropoda; class Insecta; order Diptera; family Culicidae; genus Anopheles; species Anopheles maculipalpis. The sequence continues at coordinate 76,484,712 of NC_064871.1, forward strand.
CAAGCAGGACAAAAATATATAAAAAGATGACTTGCCAATACCTTGACAAGTGCGTATCATCCAAAACAAACCATTCTGTGGGATGGTAGTAATGAATGAAGTGAAATGATTGCGGATCTCATGATATGATTAAACTTTAAGCAATTGAAAGGTTTTCAATTCCGCTTCAAAAAAAAAAAAAAAGTTCATGATAGTGTTCATGTTCAATTAAATAGTAAAATTTGTAAGCGTTTCGATTCAAGAACGAAAGCAGCGGCTTAAACAGCAACAAGTATTACTTCAAACAAAGAGGAAGTACAATACTTACTACACAATTCTCACAATAAAACTCCCGTTCGAGTGTAACCTCTTTCATCCTGTAAATTATAACTCCTCTGGCAAGCAACAAACTTAAGCCTTAAAATCAGCTACACTCCGTTTTTAGTATCGTCATTCAACTGGCTGTACGGGCACGCTCGTTTCGATGATACCGGTCGCAACTTCTTTGCCCTCCACCGTTAAGCTGCCGGAGGAGATGGACAGTTTATCCGTGTCTTGGATGGACATTTTCTGGAAGATCAAATGAGAAGTTATGTAAACATACACGATTGTTAAAACCGTTCCACACGAAGCGCAACTCTGATTTTGTGAATAAAATACAGTGAGTTTTTTATTCGGGAATGTGTTAAAAATCGACAGTATTTAGATAAAAAATCAAATTTGGGCAGCAAGTTGCGTTTCGTGTAGACTACGTTTTACTATTGTTCGACCAAGAAAAAAAAAACAAAGGTTCACCTTGACAGATTCTCCAATGTTATCCATCGATTCTTGTCCATCGGTTACACCAGTAGAACCACCATCGTTGCGAAGCTCGGAGGCACCGTTTGCAGTTTCTGTACCTGCCAAGAAGGAACCCTGCTGTTGTTGCTGAGCTGTTGCGGCAGGTACCAGTGCCGGTGAAGGACTCTTCCTTGACGGTGGCTGGTACTGGGGACGCTGAACAAACATGTTGTCCAGAATATGATCGATGTTTTCTCCACTATCCACCGATGCCCCAGTACCACCCGAGGAAGCATCCGCACTGTTCGCCACCACATCAGCTGCAGGTGATTCATTCGAATCGCCCGCCGCCGTTGTTGTGCGTGTGGTGGACGTTTTGTTTGCACCAGCGCTTGGTGCGGTCGAGGTCCCAGCAGGCTTTCGATCCGGAGGTGCCAGAATTGGTATAGCGGCTGTTGGCCTTCGCCCGGTACGCAGCGGCCTTGGTGCTTGTGTTTGCGTCTGGGGTGCATAGTACGTGATTCCACCGGACGATTGATACAGAGCTGTTGGTGGAGGTCCACCGGGTCCTCCGGTAGGTGGACCGGCAACGACTGCTGGTGGGGGAGGACCACCCGGCACAGCTTGCGGCACAACACCGACCGCTGGTGCGTACCCTCCTGTCTGGAAACTGGTAGCGTATGCGGCCGGTCCGGGATATTGGCCCGGACTAACACCTGGCGCCGGAGCCGTGGGAGGTGGCCCTAGAGCGGGCACAAAGTTCATTGGAGGTGGTGGCGCTCCACCAGGCACACCAGTCGGTGGCTGTGGAACGGCTGGAACACTGGCAGGTTGTGGAGCAGGCAAGTAGGCACTGGGGGTCGGCACTGGACCCTGCATGTAGGAGGCTGCTTGTGGCGGTGGAGGTCCCTGAGTGGCGTACGGTGGAGGTGCATACTGTGCTTGGGGCGGTGGCGGAGCCTGAGTCGGTTGCTGTGGTGGTTGCTGCGGCTGACCACCGGGTGCTGCTGCCGTTACGTACTCACCCGGAGGTGGCCCACCAGCACCAGTGGCCGTAGTGTAGTAGAGAGCCGTCGGCTGATGATACTGCACTTGCGCTGGATTTTGCCCTCCCGGTGCGCCTTGGGTCGGTGGTGGTGGTGGCTTGTTCACGGCTCCATGATAATCGGTGGCTTGAAGTGTCATTGGTAGACCACCAGGAGTGGGTCCCGTCTGGGGAAGTTGCTGCTGGGCGTAAACCTGTTTTTGTTTGTTTTGTTGGGCCAACTGTTCGTGCTGATGTCGTAACATTTGCTGATGCTGCAAGATCTGCTGTTGCTCGTGCATAGAGGCTGCTGCAGCTGCTGCTGCCGCTGCCGCTTGTTGCTGCTGTTGTTGTTGTTGCTGCTGCTGCTGTTGCTGAGCTTGCAATGCACTAGCATTGGCAGCATTTTCCATTGCAGATCGTTGTCGCTGAGTCGAGTAACGCTTCGTATTGCGAGGAACCTCCGTTTGTAGCATCGGCTGTTGCTGCTGATGTTGCATTTGGTTTGACACCTGTTGCTGCTGCTGCTGCTGCTGTTGAACTGCTAATGAACGTGGTTGACCACCGTAACCCTGCGGCACGCCAGCTCCCTGCATTGACTGGTACTCAATTTGCACAGCCATACGATCTGAAGACACTTGTTCTGATGCTTGTGCCGATGGAGGTGTTTGAGCTACAATTGCTCGAGGTGAGATTTGAGATCGCTGATTCAACGGCAAATTGCCAACAGCTGGTGCACCAGCTCCGGATGCCACATTGGGCTGCATTCGATCCATTGCTGATGATCCGGCATACAAAGGAACTGCGTACTTTGAGTGATCTTCCTCCAGATAGCCTTGTTTCAGCTTTTGAGTTGGTTGTTGCATTTGCTGCTGCTGCATTTGTCCCAATGACGACGCATGGTGTCCGTAGTGTTGCTGGGCACCAGACGTTGGAACAGACCCAAGGGAAGCCGATGTAGTTACTACATTCATCATTCTACCCTGCTGCTGATTCTGTTCCGCGTGGTGAATACGATCGTTCGCCATGCCACCGGAATTAGGACTGTTGGAACTATTATGCTGCTGCTGTTGCTGCTGATGCTGTACTGTGGCATGGTTGTTCATCTTGTTGCTATTACTGCTGCCGGAAAGTGCACCAGCACTGTTACTATGCATCATGGGAGCTCCACCAGGATTACTGTCCGGCAGTCCTGAACCTGCTCCTGATCCCTGCATTGGTCCTGCAACAGACGCACTACCATTGCCACCTGGACCACCCTCCATATTTTTGTTCCTGGCTTGATTTTTGAACTGTAACGAGTTGATCACCTTGTAATCCTTCTCTTTACTGTTCCTCGCACCGCTCAGCTTGTTCTCCTTGTTATGGTAGTTATTGCGTGATCCACGATCTTCGTTGCGATATCGTAGCGAACCACCACCACCACTACCCCCATACTCCGATCGATCCCAGTCCGCACCACGATCCTGATCCCTTTCACGTTCCCCAGCCGCTGCACTAGTACTCCAATCTCCTGAACGCACCCTGTCCGATCGACCCATCGATCGATCTTGACCGCCCGATCGTCGCATATCTGATGATCTAGTTCGACCACCTTCCGTCGCCCCAGACTCTCTTCGCCTATCCACTCCACCGGCGATCGAGCTTCCACTTTTCTGTCCATTGCGTCCCCGGCCCGTCGCTCGTCCGCTCTTTCCATTCGCACCTCCCAGCTCTGGAAACTCTTCCGGCCGTGGCACCTTCTTATGTCGCTGATGATGTTCCGCGTTCGACGACTTCTGGTACGCATCCTCGTCCTCCCAATTGCGCGTGTATCGATTCGGACCGCGTGCATAACGACGCTTCCTACGCGCCTTTGGCGGACCATCCTCGCTCCGTATATCGTACCCATACGCAAAAACGAGTTCCGCTTGCGATTTAGGCGCTTGCTCACTCTCATCAAACCGATCGTGTGTCCATCGATCGGTTGACGCTTGCCATTTCTTCGCACCTTTTGCACCCGCTCCGCTTCCGCCCTTCTCCGAACCACGCCGTTCACCGCCGTACATCCCGGGAGCGCCGAGTCCACCGCCTCCTCCGCCTCCACCACTACCGGGACCACCACCACCGCCACCGCCGTGCGAATCACCCATCCCATCGCCGAGACCATCGTCGTTGCGCTTCGACCGCTGATCGTCACCATCCAGCCCCGAATCATCCAGATCATCTTCGGCCGTACGATCGTCATGCTCGTAAAACGTGCCCTTCTTCGGGATGTACTGCGGGTTGCTGCGATCCTCATCGTCGTCCACCTTTCGACGGTTCTCCAAATCCTGCTCCTGACCGTCGCCACTCTGGCGCTCCAACACCTCGATCACGTCGTCTTCATCTTCCTCTTCCTCCGTGCCATCGTCCTCCGTCCCGTCCGAACCATCGTCATCCTCGTCGTCTTCATCTTCTTCCTCCTCACCACCACTCTCCTCCTCCTCATAATCTTCCTCATCGTCTTCCTCTTCGCCACCGTCCGACGGTGAATCTGAGGCCGTATCGTATTCGGACTCGACCGTCGCCAATCCGCTTTGCTGCGACGTGTCCTCTTGGTTTGCCTCTTTTGTGTTCTGTAAAAAAGGAAAGGAAGAATAAATTCCTTTAGAAGCCGATAATAATAGTTGCCAACAGTTTTGACTATTTGTGACTTAAGTTATCTATTTCAATCTTGAGGATGAGGATGCCAAAGCTTTACCCCTTAATAACAACATCGGCAAAGGCAGTGAATTATTTGTGATTTGCGAATCATTTGACTTCATTCGTCTCTCGAGGAATTTTAATGGGCTTGTAATAATGTCTCATTAATTTATATCATCTGCCAGGGGAAGTTTGATGAAGAACTAGCATTGACTTACAATCGCCAATGAATCATTGTTATCCAATCCAGATCCTATCATACACTCGTGATATAGAAAACATTATTTTGAGGTCCAAATCAACCAAAAGATCTATTTATTTATTTATTTATTTATAAAAAATAAATAAATAAATAATAAAATATAAATAAATTTATAAATAATAATAAAGATCATCTATCTTTGAATAAAAATTAACATCGCCTTCAAGTCGCGATTCGCGCAAGGATGCTTGCTACCTGTCAATCGGTCATTCTACAGTCCAAGGAAAATTTTCCATTCTAACACCGGTTTTCGACGTCTTACTTCTGAAATAAATCAGTTGAAAATAGGTGAAAACTTCTTAGTTACGTCCGAGAGGTTATGGGGCCTTTTTGTGTAGAAGTCCCTCCTACACAGAGCTGGATATTATGCTACGAAAAAATATAAAACATTGAGGCACGGCGGCTTGAGGTTATACTACCAAAGCAAGAAGAAAAATTTCTGTAAAAGAACACTAGCGTAGCGGCCAATATAACGAGCTCTATAAGCTTTACCGCTAACGCTGGCGAAAATTTCAAAGATGACTGATGTGGACCTAATCACCCATATCGCAGAGCATATGTTGTGGAGATGCGTGATGCAATATCGAATTTATCCTGAAGATAAAGTCTAACCTGCTGAACCAGGGCTTGGAGGGTCCAAGCCACAAGGAGACTTTTTTCAATTTAGTAATGAACGGCCTCTCCTAACTACTATGCCGTCCTTCACGATGGCCTACCTACCTCACTAAAAACGAAGAGGTATTTAATGAGTAGGAATCTCACACTAATCCTGGTGGTTCCAGGGTGCCCATGAAAGGAACCTTCCCAGAGAAAAAATATGTTACAATGACCTTAACTATGCACTCAACACTCTAGTGAGCTGCTGAGCATACCGCCTCAGCTACCAAGCCCTTTAAATCAGCTTTATAGCGTGCAGGAAAACTTCAATGGTGTAATGATGGAACTTCCGCCAAAACCGTATGCAAAGGAAGCTAAAGCTTCTTCTTCTGTTTGGCTTAACTATCCACTGGGTCACTCCGGCCATCGAATGGCTTACTGGACTTCTTGATATCAAGTATCACCCCGTTCCTGCTGTTTGAAGCCGCTGTCGCCAAACCACCCTAAACGATCGATTCCAAAAGCTATTCAAGTCCACAATTCTTTATATTTCCTTACACAACGCCATTCAAGCTCCATTCACGTAAAACTCAATAGTGCCCATATGTTTTTCAAACCTTAAAAAAGCTCCAAAAACGGAAAACTCTCCCCTCAAAAAGCAAAGCCCACCACGGAGCGGCTCCATCCTCCGTCCGGTAGATAATGGCAATGGAAAAGCGAGGTAACCTAATTGGTTGAAAATACTCCTTCGATAGCCCGGCTAGTTTTCCCGGAATGTGCAATCGTTAGCGCCGGCGCAAACAGAGACGGCACAATAAGCAAGGTGCAGAAAACCGAATGAAAAACCCAAGCAAGCGTAGCGCGATCGGTTTTATAGATCAACCAAGCGAGCGAACGAACCAACGATCCATCCTGCAACCATACTCTCCTTTCGGCTTGCACCATTTGTCTCTCCTGCCGAGAGCACACACAGTTAGACTTCGCGAACAATAGACGCGAACGCGGGTTGAAATAAGCTATCGCGTTGGTGGCCAAAACAGCGCCACGCCGCACTGTCCTCTGTAGGTCCATCGACCATTCATGCATGTAAACGCATCGGCGCCGGCTTCAATCTAGCTGCTCTCTCGAATGCCTTTCACTACTACCAGCTGCTACTAGTACACAGCTCGGTTGCATATCAATTTCCACGAAGGAAAAATCGTTTGCCAATTGGCATCCAGAGCACACACACGCATCTCAAATGCCGCGCTGTCGTTTGACGCTTTTTCTTAACTTGTACGGGCCTCTTCTACGAAAGGAGAAATTTCGGTATTTTCACCTTCCATGCATTTCCGTTTCATGCGTTCGAGCGCGCGTGTGTTTGTGGCAAAGAAAGACTGTTTTTATGTCTCTGATTTTTCTCCACCCAATTTAGCCGGACAGACAATCGCCAAGGAATCAGTGGGGTGCCGAATCGAATTAATTGCACCGTTAACAACACCCCAATTCACTGCGCTTTCCAGCCTTGCCACCCTTCAGCGGCAAGGGTGAATTTTCTAATTTCCCAGCGCGCAGATCGATCAGCGTACAGCGCAAGCATCACCGCCTTCACAGGTGAAACGGATCGTTTATCGCAATAAATGCATATTCAGTCAACGGTAAAAAAAAGGAATATGGAGTTATAATTTTTTAAAAAATTATAGAAAATAATCAATACATGCTTCCACCGCGTGTAGTAAAATATTGGGAAAAAATAAATAAAAAAGCTCGCAATTACAGAAAATCTCTCGCAACCAAAGGCGGACTGAGAGGCCGCGTGGGGCCACCTGCTGAAGCTCGAAACGAATTGTTTGTTTTACAAGGTGGAATCGTAGGAGTGATACACTTATTCGAGGTCCCCAGAGACTCTCCAAATTTGAACCCGTTGAACTTCAGTATATGCGGGGAAAGTTGGACGACATCAAACATTTGAATTTGGACGAATTCAAGAGAAGGTTTTTCTGAGATATGAGACGAAATACCGGTAGTTGTGCGTGCGGCCAGCAACGATTTCCAAACGCGTCTACGAGCCGGTATCGAGTGCTAGTACCAGTAAATACAACCACCCTGTAAATACTGACGGATGGATGGGGCCCCAATATCTACCGCCAGAGAGACCACTCCCCCACCCCCTTCGGATATCTATTCCGCCACAGATAGGCCCAGATATACATTCCAGCAAAGGTCTTCAATTCGCCTTTGCCCCCCGATCATGGGATGTTGAATTACAAAGACTCAAAACCTCAGAAAGGCTAAATCCGTCTCTGCTGGCAAGAGTAAATCCGTTTTCAATTCCCATCTGAAGTATTCGCGCGTAGGAGTTACAAGATAGCTCAAGACGCTAGACGCTCAGAACGCATGACAAGACCCCTGAGCCGGCCTTTAAAACCGCACATATTCCTCACTTCCTCACACGCGAGTATTATTTCGACATACAATTATTGCATCTTGGCATACCTCCTGCCCACCAAGGGGGGAGTGGATGCTGCAAAGAAAAAAGGTCAAGTTTGTTTATACTGTTGTGCAACATCTGCCCTTTGGCAGAAGTGTTTTGCTGCCCGATTCTTCCATCAATTCACTTGTTGTTCACTTCTAAAGTCAGTTCTCAACACAATCGTAGCCATGATTTCCGTTGCTAGCAGGTTACCAAGGAAATCATGGTTCCCTGACGCTTTTTGGGCAAACTTACCTCTGCCGAGTTATCCGTGAAATCGTCCGATTCCGATAACTTCTGTTGAGCTGGCGGAGTAGTTGCCACTGCTGCTGCTGCGGCTACTGCGGGTGCCGCTGCTACTGCCTCTGGTGCTGCTGTCGTTGTTGGTGCAGGAATGGCCACTGGTGGTAGCGATACCGGAACGGCTGCTGTGACTGCTGCTTTCTCCGCCATTTCTCAACCGGACAGGGAGTTAGTGTGTGTTGCTGATGATAATGATGATTCGCAGCTTTGCCTTGGCATACAACTGCGTAGGACGGAATGGAACTGCCTCGAATGTGCTTCACCGCCCGGTACCACGGAAACGAACCGTGTCCGGATGCGGAAAAGGGATCCGCCGGTACTTTCTTCACGCGTGCAGCAACCACACACTGTCTGGTGATTCGGTAGAGATTTCACCAAAAAAAAACTATAAAGCCCCCTCCCCTTTCGCCCCTAACACCTTCTTTACGCACTGCTTAATGCTTCCTTTCCCTCACGTTACGGCGCACTAATCGCACAAAGTTTCACACACGAGCTCTCGCAGGTAAACACGCCTGGTAGGAAGGGTGGTCCCGTAGATGGAAGCCGCACTGGGACGGAACACGACAGTATCCGGCTTACGGAGCCCCGTACGTACGATACCGTTGTCCGTCGCCGTTTGTGGGTTGCAAGTACGTGAAGAGCTTGTGAATTGCGAAAAAACAGAAGAGCTGTGGTGGCTGGCTGGCGGACGCAAATTTCGCTTCAAGCTGTCAAACTCGGCTGTCAATGACAACTCGCAGGTACGCACATTTGTGTGGGACGGCTTTTGACAGCGGGCGAGCTAACGTCAGAAATATTCAAACAGTCAGAAATTCTGTTCCATTATTTTTAAATTGGAATTGCACATTTTGTTGAAAGCGGTCAAAGTCTAATCAATATTCGATCGAAAAAAACTCCTATAAGCAAACCCTAATCTTCTCAGAAGGCGAGAACGGCAGGACCGGGTTTCAAATCCCATCCGGACCGTCCTCCCGTGGTGTAGCTTTCTTATCGGGGGAAATGCAAACTCCTATGATCCTATTTTTCCTATGTAAACTCCTACGGTCATCCTACCTACCCGGAGTAGCTGGCTATAGAAGTAAGGTATATTTTCAAGCCTTGAAGGTGGAAATTAAAAAAAAAAGTCCAAAAAGAGAAGAATCTCTCATCGAAGTAAAATAAAATAGTTTAGTTTGTTTATTTGCGTTAAAACAACATTAAAACACATTTCCCTAGTCATCATATAAATTACAATCTCATATGTCTATGCTGCTAAAAATCACTTAAAATCGCCCTTCAATGTACAATGTCATTTTTCCCTCCAGCACGCTATTTTAACCTCATCAACAAAAATACATATCCGTGTCCTCAATGAAACACGCTTGGCAGTCTCTGAATTGTGTGAAAATGATTTTTTGTTTGTTTGTTTGTTTTCGTCTTAATAAAAAGGCCGCTACGGTAGCTTATAATGTGACCGCATAATGCTCGTTACGACGTGATGGCGCGTTTAAATTATATCACAACGTTATTTTACACCCAGCACGTGTATCGTTATCGACTCCTAACCACATAGAGTACGTTGAGGAGTAAATTCAGTATAATGGTGGTTAATTTAAAAATGTAAAAACACAAACCAAAGTGTACGGCGTACACTTTGCGTGTGGAAAAAATAAATTAGCTACCTACGAGTGTTGCAAATAATATACAACCCAATAATATCCATCCCCCTGGCTGGCTGGTACTTTTATTCCTAGAGCTTAGTTTCGTGCCGCACCATACCATTCTTGGTGCCGTACATTCGGAAGCGGGTCGGTCGTGCTACGCCTCCACCATTGCCCACTGCTCCTCCAGCATGGTACGGTGGTAGTGCGGCTCCTACTGCTTCTACACCACTAATCAGATCGAAACTATGTACCGCACCTGGTTTGCCTGGCATTCCTACCGGACTACCGTCACTGCCTGAAAGCAGAGCAGCCGGCATAGCAGGACTGCTTCGGTCACCACTGCCCGTTAAATTGTAGCCGTTCGCTAGCGCAACGGCAGCATGCTGGGGTAGAGGCGGTTGGTGAAGATTTTGAGGCGTTGCATTCAACGTTTGTCGAGAAGTCGTCACCGGTGGTATTGCTTGCCCATTCGCATGTAGCATCGTACCGCTTGGTGATTGTCCTCCCGAACCACCTGCATACATCATCGCCATCGAAGCACTAATCGAGGGTTGGTTAGGAGCAACGCTTTTGTTCAGATTGTTCATCCTCTGGCGCGGAAGTGGCTGTTGGGGATGCGGCTGATGCTGCTGCTGCTGCAGTGGCGATACATGATGTCCGTTAGAAAGATTGGTGCAGGGTGTAGCATTCTTCACCCGTCGCTGCGAGCTAGAGGACAGGTTGGATAGCCGCTCCGATTCGTTATCATCTCCACTGTCTACGTCACCATCGCTGCTGTTGGTGCTAGCGATAAAATGTTCGTTTTTCACCTTTCGACCCTTGTTTCGTCGATAGTACTTAAACTCGCGAGGCAATGTGTACGAGCGGGGTAATGAGACCTGCAGAAATAGTGTAACCAAAACGATTTTAATTCCTTTTTCTACGATTGACGTGAGGGAATCCGATTGACTTGAAAGTTATTTGATGTGAGCATATTACAGCTATCTTTATCAGTAAATTTTGGAGGCTTTTAACTTTTTTATACGTAATTCAATTGTGGTGCTTTATTTTATGAATATTAACTTTTCCGCTTTCTATTAATTTACATACGACACAAATTGAAAAACCTTAAAAATAATTATTCAAATACTTTGTACAGCTTTTCATAATTATAAGGTTCTTACAGCTGTTAGATGATTATATTACAAGTCGTATGTGCAATTTTCAGAATATAACAGCCAATAAATAAGAAGTTACTATTGAAAAAAAAAAGAGTTAACCTTAACTTTCATCAAAATATTCCATTGATATTGATTGAAAAACGTAAAAAAAAAATTAAAAGCCTCTCAAAAATTGTTGGCTACCCGTGTAATGCGGTAGCTTGGAATATGTAGTTTTTCTGGTTTCCCGGACACGATTAAAACCCCCCTTACCTGACTATCGATGTCCGAAGGTATCCGATGATGTCCATTATGTCCATCGTCACACCCAGAGTTATCCAAATTTTCATCTCCACTGCTTTCCATCGGTTGATCCCGTTCCGATTCTTGCAATCTGTAAATAAAAAGCAAACAAATTAACTCTTATCCTCCTCTGTGCATTCCCGCCCTTCAACCAAACGCACCTAAAATTGGCCGCCTCTCGTGCGACCCAATCAAAGTAAATCCTCGAATTCTCCAGATAGTGTGGCGCAAGCAGTATTTCCGGTGTTTTGGCGCGTTGCATATTCTGGCGCTTGGTATTGTTAAGATTGTTGATCACACCGGTTGCACCGCCCGCCCCAACCGTGCCACCTGAAGATCCTCCCGCGCCAACACTCGCCACAATGGCTGCCATCGTTGCCGTCGTTGCAGTGCGTCCAGACTTGTTGCTACTGTTCGTATTGTTCGCACTACCACTAGCCGATCCGGACTGCACCGGTGTGGTGGGTGTTCCTCGACTGTCCAGCTTGCTTCGTGGCGGTGGCACAACATTGTACGGGAAGGGAAGATTTTCAGCACCGGCATTCTCGGTACTACTGTACGTTCCGGACACTTGCCTCGGGTGGTTCGCATCGGTGTACAGTCGCCCATGAGCATCGTACAGGATCGCCCGGTTCGATTGAGCAATCTCAGTCGTGCGAGGACTTATAGAAGGGGCACGTACACCTGACCCACCCCCACCATTACCGCCGTTCGCAGCACCATTTATCAATCCGGCCGGCGTACTGGCAGCGGCATCTGCATACAGATTTACAAAATTTCCACGATAGTTTTCAGCGAACGGATTGCGCGGAATGTTGTTGGGTAAAATCTTCGACCGGGGCATCACCTGGCGCGTAAGCGAATTACTTTCGGTGGCAGAGATTTGTGAAGAAATTGGTGACATGTTGCGATTGCCCGCACCTACCACCGGCCCCACTGCCGGTACGGATGAAGATTGTCCACCGGTATCTACCAAACCACTCGTTCCACCAGTAGCACTTTTTAAATTAACTAACGCCGATATGTTGATCCCGTTTAATCCGAAACTGTTGTAGATCGGATCGTAATTGCTGTTGAATTTGTTCAAACTATTAACATCATCCAAGTTGGCCGCTAGCAGCAAGTTTAGATCGTTAAAGGACTTATTCGCAACGATTTCAGCCATATCCGGACTAGACGTGCGCCACTCGATCGGATCAAGATCGATGTGTTTCTTAGCCCGCGGGATCGGTTGCCTTGGTAGCGTGGTTTTGCCATCATCGCCCGAGCTGAGGGTACCGGTACCACCGGGACCACCCAGCTTACCCTGCTTGATCTCTTCCTCGATGATCTTCAGCTCGGCCAGCTGTTTCTGTTTCTTTTCCTGCAACTTCTGCTGGATGTTAACTCGCGATCCCACGCTACTACCTTCATTCTCACTCGAACCACCTGTATGTGAGCGTGGCAGTGGTCGTCTCCAGAAAGGTATTGCCATTGGGCCCATATACTGTTGCTGCTGTTGCTGATGCTGTAGTTGCTGTTGCGCCTGCTGCTGCTGCTGATGTGATATCAAAGGTTGTTGTTGTAGATATTGTGCATGTTGGTGATGCTGTAGTTGCTGTTGTTGCTGTTGCTGTGCTTGTTGCTGTTGCTGGTGTGCTTGATGCTGTAGAAACTGGCTAGTCACATTAGGATGATCATTTATACCGCCCCCAGCACCGGTCGAGTTTTGCGAAGCGATTGCCAAATTAGGCGGTGGCACAAATGTGGTCGGTTTTTTCTTTTTTCGCTTTGTGGCTGCATTTACCGGATTCGAGAAGCGACAGTTAAACACACCCGGTATCGCATGTGGATACTTCTGACCTCCTCCACCATTCATTCCACCACCTCCCAAACCTCCGCCCATACCTCCACCCGCTTTGCAACCACCTCCACCACCATTCATACCAACTCCATCCATGCCGTTCTCATGTCCCGCTAGACAGCGGCATCCATCCGTTCCACAGTGTCCGGAACACTTCTCCGAAATACGTCCTCCCGCTTCATAACCGAGACGGCGCACGTGAAAGTAGCGGTAGTAAACGACCATAAAGAAGAGTCCAGCGGCAAAGCTACATAAAACCGATACCGGTACGAGGTACCATCCTTCCGGACGATTGGGCCACACACCGACCATCCACAGGCAGACGAGAAGACAGTTCTCCGCAAACATGACTACGTAGAATGTTAGCTGCAGCGAGGAAATATGCATGATCAGAAAACTTGTTCACAGGGTATTTAGAGAATTTTTACGCGTTCCCAGATATTTTTGTTCTTGTCCCGAGGTTTTTTGACGCACTCCCGTCGCAGTAAGCCATTTGATGGTCGGCGTGACCTTAGAGGTCGTTAAGCCAAGAAGAAGAAGAATTTAATTAATTAACGGACGAGGACAAAAATATTTGGGCACATGGCAAAAAAACCCATAGGAAAGTGTCAAAAATTGCTGGGATACTCTGTAACACGTGATGCAGCTGAGATAATTAGTTTCTTACCATTTTCTGTCGATGCCTCACTTCTTGCAGGTTTATATACGCAAAGATGTACACGAACGCAATCAGCCCACCAAGAGTTGTCTTCTTAAGCCGGGAAATGCGTTCTCCATGAAACACGTTCTTAGGTGAAATCAGCCACAGAAACATTGAAAACCAGTGCAGTACTGTAAGGGCACAATGTTAATTAATTCAACTAACGAGCATAGCCGTTTCTAGCCTACACTTACTTATCACCAAAAACACCCAGTGACTGTACACCGAGGCATACACCGTCAGGGATATAACACGCGATATCACCGTTCCCAGGCGCCACAGAAATTGAAAGATCACACCCAACCATGTCAGCACCAGCCGGTGCACATTCTGCAGGCGAACGTTCTTGCTAAAGCTAGCTAGCGCCCAGCACACGCTAAACAGTGACAGCGTTGCCGACACCATGTTAAGATCGCGGAACGTTTTCTGCTGCTGTTCGGCTAAATTCGTTTGCTGTACAAGTGCCGTACTGGCCGGCAGATGATGATGGTGTCCGAGCGTCTTTAGCTTCAGTGTTGCCGCCAGCTGCGCTTCACTCTGCAGTGTAACGAGCACGTACAGCTGGAGCAGTAGCATTGGTGCTGCTTCGCAGAATGCGTGCACAAGCCGCAACATACAGAGATCGCGTACCTCGTGCTTGACATGGCGCAAATCGACCGGTACGAACAGTTTCGCATACCGCCAGAGCACTCCGAGCTGCGTAAAGTGTAGCGCTAGTACGATGTATCGGCTGTATTCGGACGTGCGGGAAGCTCCACTGCCCGTCCTTTCAGCGGTATCGTCGGTTCTACCACCAATACCACCGCCCGGTCCGTTGGCCGCCGTGAGGCTGTTTGGTTTTTTCTTCTTCTTTTCCAAACTGCCGCTGGTACTGTCTGGGGCCGCTTCCGCGTCCTGTGAACCGGGCGGACCGGTGGTCGATGCTGTAGCATTGCGTATTTTTCGCTTATTCAAATACCATCGGATGGACACGATCTGTGAGGGAAAACAATTTATTATTTGTAAGATCTTTTTAACATTCTGGCCTTTTCAAAATCACAGAACCAAACACCAAACTTACCTGTGAAATAACGAGCGAAAACGATACGATCACAATGACCGCTGCAAAGTAGGCAAACTTTTGCCGCTCGTACAGCGCATAGCCTAGCACCACGTCAAACACAACGTCACAAAAGTAACCGGCCAGCGAGATTACATTAAACAGCACATCACAGAGGGGCAGGAATTCCGTCATGGTTTATCTTGTTATTTGTTTTTTCCTCCTACTTTTTCTTTTTGTCGGTATCTGTTCGATAGATTACAGACTCTTGGCTTCAAATATATTCGATCTTGTTCTTTGTCGTTTGATCGCACGATGGAATTAACTTCATCGAATGTGATTTGTTGTCGGTGGTAGGTAAGATACGTTTCTGCAATCAAGAAAGAGATTTAAAAAAGAAATAATTAAGAGAAGGTACGTTTAAGAGACATGAGACAGCACCCGACAGCACCAGAGTGGACCCAGACGGAAAAGGAAGAATGTTTTTACCACGCGGTACGAGATCACCGAAATAACTTCAGACCTAAGGTGACCTGCTGCCGAAATTAGAATGTAGATCTGGTCAGTTACGAGCCAGAGATCATCTAGCGATTAGCTCAGTTTTTCGATGAATTACTCAATGATGAATTCTTGCTCTGCCACCATCTCTTATTTTGCTAACTCCACCTAGCATAGACGAAACTCTAAAGGGTGTCTAACGGATCTAGAACAACAAGTTATTACTGAGGTATGGGATAACAAATCAATACCTTGTGGTTGGAATCTTTGCATCATCTTTCCCATATAAAAGGAGAAGCTTTAAAGGTAAGCTATAAAGCAGCAACTACAGGGGTATCAAAGTCTTCAAACCGTCTACAAGATGTTTTCCCTAATAATGCATGATCGACTTGTCCCATACGTGGAGGAGATAGTAACTATCAGAGAGGATCCTGAAACGGGAAATCTACCACTGATCAGATCTTAACCATGCGGCAGATCTTGGAGAGGATGGTGGAGCTGCAACTTACCAGGCTAGTACGAATGACAATGACCAACATCCAGGTGCCTGGTTGGATGAAAAACTCAAGGTGGTCCCTTTGCTTCCAACAAGGGCCTGTGTCAAGGAGAAGGGATAGTCTGTCTACTCTTCAAGCTAGCGCTAGAGAGGTTTGACATCATTGGTTTAAGGCTCTCCTACATAGCCGAAGCTTGTATGAGGATCGAACAGGCGGCTGAAAACCTTGAGTTGGAGATTAATGAGGCAAAAACCAAATTGGTGATGGCACCAACCAGCGGCCCTGCTAATAAATCCCAACCTACGCAAGGGTGACGTACGGATAGTTGACCGCAGATAGACTCTACCTAAAACTGACGAAACCCTTCCCTTCGCCGCGGTCGAGAGGAAGATGCTCAGAAGTATTCTTGGATTCACTATCATACAGCGAAATAGTCACACCAGGCTGCGGTGGGTTGATCATGTAATTAGTATGACACCGGACGACCCAGCCCGTAAATTTGTTTTAGTTTGTACACATGATCAGAGAAAGCTTGGTAGGCGCAAATTGAGATGGTGTGATGGCGTTGATGCCTCCGCCAGAAAGTCCGCGATTATGGTGAGGAAAAGACCGCGAAGCGGTTGAAGTACCACATAAGTATGTAACTAATTTTAAAGCAATCTTTATTCTGTGTATAGAACAATGCCGAATAATAAACACAAATTTGCTCCTGTTCTCACACGTTCCCTGTTCGGAGCCTTGGAATGCTTTGCTCGATCTCGATCTTGATTAGCATTTCAATAACGTTGTTGTACCGTACTGCTGTTTCTGCATGCATGTCATGTTCAATCGCATGCACACGAGTACAATGTTTTACAAATCATGCCAGCTACACGCCCATGGCACGCAGCAGAAAGAGATTCCCACGAGCGTAGTTGGTTGCAAGAAGTGTTGTGCAAGAAAATTCTAAAAATTTACTCACAATTTTTTTTAAACATAAAATACATTTTATTTACCGCTTTTGTACGCTTTGAATAATATTTTGAAAACAAAATAAATATTTTTACATCGAAAAAGTCTCACCAGCTCTAAAGACTTCAACGGAACCGCAAGCGACGAACCCGCTCTAATAATAAACCACACAAATCTACAATTTTGCATGTGTTTTCTAGCAACTTCAATACGTTATTTCACAGTGAGTGTTTTGTTTTTTGTCTTATTCTATCTTATCAACGATCGTGCTTGATAATCAGAAAACCGATTCAATCTTCAGCATCAACAAACGGTAATAATTAAACACGTGTGAAGAAAGAAAGTTAGTTAACATCACATTTCTTCGCATTTTTAAATTATACGACACGGTACGGAGGATAGCAAAAAAAAGAAACACATGGGGGATGAACATAAATACCAAAACGCGCACTGGAATTGGAGTGTGTAGTGTCTACCCAACCCGCACACATCATTTACATTTCATTGAATGCAAATTAAACGATACCGGTAGACGGCGAATGATGATGATGATGACGTCGAGAGTGAATGCCTCTCATGAATATATGTGTGCATGTGTGTGTTTGTCTCTGGCTGCATATGCAAAGATACGCACGAGCAGAGGCTGGAGAAACTAATAGAAAAGATCAAACTTTATCAAATATATGGGACGTGTCGCGTTACCGCGGCTAAAACCAACCGAATCCACCACCACACCGGGAGCCACCGGATATCGGGCCGTGAAACGCGAATCGATTTCCGGTAAGCGATTGATTGGTTGGGTGTGCTTTCATTTCCCTGCATGTTTTGTGTTTTGTGTTTTATTATAAAAAGTTACTTACCTATATTTTATGTTGCTGCTTCCTGCTGCTTCGTTTATTGTTTTAATCCGTTCAACGGATTTTTGCTCTTGCTCTACACGTCTACAATATGTACTTTACCGTAGCAAGTGAGCATTATAATTCCATTTAAATTAATTTTCTCTTACTGTACGTGAATGACACTTGCTTGCACTCTAAAAAATTTGTACACGATCACACTAACTATAATTTACATCCACTAAAAGGTTTCCACAGTACCGGGCGGGGCAATGGCACGAGATTCTGTGGCTCATCCTTTTCGTGTGACAAAACTGGCATCTTTCCACGTACCAGCTCTGCATGATCAATCGATTATTTCGACATTTTGTTGCAAAAATCTGCACCCAATCATTAGCCTGCAGAATGGCTAAATTTTCTTTAATTGCACCTTAATTTGCTCTTCGCGATAAGTCATTATCTCAACGATCGCTAACTACAAACCCAGCCCCCGTGTCTATCGGATGTTGCATTCTTCACCATGGAAACTTATGCACTTAAGGCTGGGTTGGCACATCACTTGCGGGATCCACACAGTGCAGTAAAATACGATTCTCCGATGATCCGAAACAATCAAAAGCACGGCCCCCCAAAACTTGTGTCGTAGATTTTTTAAATCATTTTTCACCGTTCCGGTTGTGTTCGCTTCGCATGGCTCCGCTGGGGTACGCTTTTTCACACGCAGCACCACCAGCCCCACGAATGTCGCGATCTTCGTCGTTTTTTTTTTTTCTTGCTTACAAGCGACAAGGCAGGACGGAATTCAGGAATTCCAACAATTTCACATAAACAAACGGTTTTTCTTCACCAATACCATCGCATGGTCGAAAGCACTTCTTGAGGCCCACGCACACAAGCACGGACTCGCGCGCTACATGTCAAGAAACGATTTCAGGGACTTCACGCACACACCGCCAACGAAGACGTTGGATGCTTTGGCAAAGGAAGAGGGAAAGTCTTCAACGATCATTCATATATTTTTTTCCTTTTTCCTGAAATATTAA
The DNA here is from genome assembly GCF_943734695.1 of Anopheles maculipalpis. Lineage (NCBI taxonomy): Eukaryota > Metazoa > Arthropoda > Insecta > Diptera > Culicidae > Anopheles > Anopheles maculipalpis. Next base: position 76,503,265 of record NC_064871.1, read on the forward strand.
CCTACCACTTCCTTGGGCGAACAAATTGGCCGGCACTTGAGGTTGAGAATTACGCTTCTTGGAGCAGCCCCTATGTTGAAGCTTTCCTTCGCATTGACAGTGGTGTGGTTGGGGATTGACGTGTTTCGTGTCGATGCTGCGGGGCCTGCCCACGACATCCAAAGCGATTGGGCTCGATCGAAAACGGAATGAAGTAATGAGAGTAGCCCTTGCACGCTCCCCCTCCACCGGGGGCAGGAATGTTTGGACCGACGGTTTGCACAATTTCGTCACGCACTAGCCGGTAATAATTAACATCATTTTTCACAACACCTCACCACATCTGCACAACATTGCTTCTGCAGGTGCTAAACCATTCGTCTGTGTTTCGCCAGTGAGCAACATATTTTTCCTTCTAGTTTGGGCGAATGGGCTTGGTGGAACGCTGCTCTCGCTGTCGCACTTTATGTTTGCACGTTTACCGTTCGATAAAACACTTGAACATATGAAATTTCCACCAGCATGTACCGTGTAGAGAGCTTAAAGAATGTTTTTCTTTCCCCGCTGGTATGCACTTAATCTACCATCCGCGAGTTGTACATGACGATCGCATGAGCCTCTTCTCAGCATCCGAGTGATCTCATATGTTGTCAGCCGAAAACCGAGACAGGGCTGTTCGTTTCGAACTCGAACAATCCAAAAAAATTCGAACTTGAATTTTGAATTGCTCGTGTATCGCTTCGAAATTGCATTTGAAATTGTATTTTTAATAGGAGTGAGGAATCAAACGTGTATTTTATATTCTTGAAAAAATAAGGTATACATTTTTTTGCATTTTCCCTTAACGATGGATGAAACAAACAATAATGTTTTGATTCTTGCAATCGTCCGATTGTCCAACATGATTTGACAGCCCTGCAGCTACAGTTGACGTATCTGTCGCCTCTTTGTTTATTTACAAAGTTTGGCTACCGAGAAAAACTCCTTCCCGCATTGTGTCGTTTTTCGTGGAAAAAAATACCGTTAATTTGTCGCTCTAGGTAAAATATTGTATTGCATTTACGTATAGAAGTAACGCGCATAAGAAACCCTCCTGGTTCACGCGACAATTAATGTCTAAACTTTCGCGTTTTCGTTCTCTGCTTGCAGCGCTCTTCTCCCCGGTTGAATAACGCCACATCAGTAGGAGAGTGCAGTATCCTGTCCTGTGTTGCAAAGCGAGTTAAGTGCGCACGGTTTTCACGTGAATGAAACGGCTGTTGTCGGTATTTATCGATCATCGACTGCTGAAAAATTTCGGTTGCCATTCGAACTGGTGGCTGCGTACTACGGAACATGTTCCGACCGGCTGTTGGAAGATAAGCAACAAAATGGATCATTCAGCGGCCAACCCAAACCTCGTTAATCAGAATTCCATCCTCGGAACGCACCGCCGCTGGGAGCCGGTCCCGGGGAAGCGTGATAAAGGGTCAAGGTCCAGTTCCAACGCAAAAACACCCGGAAACGGGCCGGGTGCTAGAGATCGTATCGAATTTACGCTGATGAATTACAACATCTTGGCACAGGATTTGCTCGATTCGCATGCGCAACTGTACAGTCAGCATGATCCGCAGGCGTTGCCGTGGAAAGAGCGCTCGAAAAGATTGACGGCAGAGATCGAAACCATCAATCCGGATATTCTGTGCGTGCAGGAACTGCAGGAGAACCATATCGAGACATTCTGCAGCCGGTTGAAGCAGGATTATGCTATGCTGTACAAGAAGCGTACCGGTGGCGATAAAACGGACGGCTGTGCACTGTTCTACCGGCGCGATCTGTTCGATTTAGTTAGCGACCATAAGGTAGAATTTTACCAGCCCAATGTGAATGTAAGTAACTATCGGCGAATCTTCAAGGATTGAAAATTCGGGAATCTTTCAAGATCATAACACTATTTGAGTGCTTTTTATTTTCCAGAAATTGAACCGAGAAAATGTGGCTATTATAGCGAAACTAGCGCTAAAAGCGAACCCACGAGCCAAGCTCGTTGTCTCCACCACGCACCTACTGTACAATCCCAACCGACAGGACATTCGGTTAGCGCAGATACAGGTCCTGCTGGCCGAATTGGACCGTTTTGCGTACAGTGGCAGGTTGCTGAACGGTTTACCGCAGTACGATCCGATCATATTATGTGGAGATTTTAATCTGCAACCATTCTCTGCACCGTACCAGCTGCTGATCAATGGTTTTCTGCGCTACGATCGACTTGAACAGCGTTCCCTCAAGGCGTCTAATCAACGGCGTGGGGAAAAGATTGGCAAGTGTTTCCTTCCACCAGCGCTTGGAATTACCGACAGTTGTCAGCATAGTGCGCTCAAGGATCGCGAGAAAGATCACCGCGACCAGGTGCCACCTTCCCACATGACGAAGGTAGTAGCGTTTTTATTTTACTGCCAACAATTAAATCTAATTTAATGGCGACTATTAACGTCTTATTAGTGAGTTTGATAATAATGATTCTCAAAAGTGTTTAAACATTCTTTGTGATTCGAATCCAAAACAAATTTAAAAACTCTTTGTGATTAGCTTATTTAAATAATTCATTAGGACAATTTAAATCACTCACTCAATCTTGCTCAGTACACACAACGCTAGACGGGTGAGATAGTCCTTAAAACGTTTCTACTAATTTCAGCTTCACCACTCAAACCATCACGCTGCGAAGCCGACCACAAACGAGGCCGAATCGAGCATTGCGAATGTGCCTCCAACGGAGACCGAAGGTCGAGGCGTGTTTTCGTCCGGTTCACTTCATCATCGATTTGTGCTCAACTCGGCCTACCGCCATTTTCAGGACGATGGGGAAGATCAACAGAATGCAACCACATTTCAGAACGAATGGATAACGGTTGATTATATGTTCTACACACCGTACCGTTCGGTGGCCGAATGTAATCGTAAACTGCCCAACTGGAACCTGGAGCTGCTGAAAACTTACGCCCTGCCAACGGTGCAGCAGTGCTGTTGGGAAATTGGGTGCATACCAAATAAGGTGTACGGTTCGGATCACTTTGCGCTGGCAGGTCACTTTTTGCTCACTATTCCTAAAGAGGAACAGTGAGATAGCCCTTCACCAAGACTTGCCTAGCTTGGTCGCGTAATAGGAAGTTTTTATTCATTTTGACGTTACCAGGGCCTGTCGTTAATTGTCGTTAATGAACTTCGTTGTATGATATGCAATCAGCGTGAAATAAATACAGGCCAACTGACAAAGTTTATCATTGTTTTTTTAAGTTTAGGATTTTTTTTTCCGTTTCTCGGGCAACCAGAAAAGTGTCATATTCCAGGCAAGCGGCAAAGCAATACACATAAACATAATTGAATTACGTATAAAAAAAGTTAATTGAATAATTGAATTAATTGAATTACGTATAATGGTTGAAATGAATCGGATCAGATAAAGAAAAACGCATTTAAATTCGGTTGAAGGTGAGTAAGAAAAGTATGTAAAGGCATCGTTTATTTTCAGTCATTTGTTCGTTTGTCGGTTTTATAATGAGTTGGTGTGCTAATAATAAGGGGATATGACGGAACAAAAAGGCCGTCCGGATTTAAAAAAATACTGATTCGATGAAATATTCGATTGTAAGTCGCTCATTTGCTAGGAATGTTTTCTTTCTTCTTTCCCTTCGAATGTAATCTATGCTTCGTTTCGGCGCTCCTAAAACACCGTTCGACATTCATCATCTTCTTCGATCGGTTGTTCCACCTGCTCGCCATTGATGCTAGCTTGATATCATAAATTGTGCGTATCGTCACTAGCGGTCGACGTTACCATGACCTCTCGATTTTCGTACGCCCAAAACTTGTGAAACTCAATCAGTATGGAAACGACCGTCTCACCGTGACCGCAGCTGATTAAATCCTTCAACGTGATACGGGTTGGATCGGCCGGCTTTACCATGTCAAAAATTTCATCCTTCACATCGTCAAAGTTGATTGGTTCGGCCCGATGGGCGGACAGTTCCTCCTGGATGCCTTTGAAAAAATAGTTCAAAGTAAACGCGGTCAGGTAGCCCTTATGCTCGACGTCCAGGATGCGAAACAGATAGTGCAAACTTTGCGGCTCGGCCCGATTCTCCAGCGCTAGCACAAAGTCCAGATACGTCTTGTAGTCCATCTCGCCGTCGTACGTTAAACATTCGGCAAACACACGCTCGAGAAAGATCGGTGTCAGCGTGCCCGAACCGTACCCAATCAGTTCCTTCCTGCTTAGCATCCCGTTGTGATCTTTGTCGAGGTTCAGATAGTGTCCGTACACCGACAGTGCGGAAGGTGCGGAAAACCAGTTCAGTTCCTGGGCATCCTTCGGAATCTCTTCGTCGCGCAGTTCGAGCAGATCGTCCAGAAAGCTGCAGGTAAGCACATCCCGTATCCGAATGCGTCCCGTCCGCAGTGGGTCAAGAAAGAAGAAAAACTTGCGTACCGTGGTGCAGACGTAGAAGCTGTGGAACGATTTTTCCAACCCTTCCAGCTGCGGAAAGGTGGGAATCAGTTCCAGAATGTACGATTCCATGTCCGATTCGCTCAAAAATCCTTGCCCGGTATAGTCGTACAGCGAGAGACCGATGCGCGTCTGCTGCAGCCAAACTTTGCGCATGGTGTAGTTGAACAGGGAGATGACACTGATCTTGCCCGGATTGCTGCTCGACGCTAGTAGCCGGGCAAATGTGGTCGCTGTAAGGTAGCGTCGAAATTTTTCCCCTGCTATTATACCCACCTTACAGTAGTTCTCGTAGTTGATGTACTGCTCCTCACCAACCAACGGTGGCGAATGGTGCTTCTCGAGCAAACTCCACAGCAACTTAAACTCTCCATTATCGAGCAGCTCCTTGCTACGCTTCTGCAGAAAGAGTGTGCGCGCTTCTTCACGCAACTTTTGCGCTAGCGAGTCGGCACTCTTCGGCAGTTCGAAGTGAAACCGGGGAATGTAACGATACGAATCAACAGTAGAATCGCCCTGAGCTTCTGTCTGTACTTGATCGGGTGGTTTACCGGTTCCACTACTAGCTGCCAGTTCCGTTCGATACTTTTGAAACAGTGTATCCTCTATTTCATCGTTCGTCTTCGAAGGATACTGATGATGCAGATCTGTGCAGGTGCCGAAAAAGCAACAGTATAAATACATACATCCAACCCATCAAACTGCGAAGCGTAGCGCGTACCGTTTTGCTTAATTTTATCAAGATTAGCTAACAGTTTTTCACGAAAATTACTCATCTTCTTGGAAATCTTTGTGCTGGAATGTATTCGTGGTGCTGCATCTTGAATTGTTTGCAAACAAAAATCGCCTAGCAACGCGCGTTGCCTGGGACGTAGACAAGCTTGACAGCTGGGAAACGCTTCATATACAGTGGGTGCGCGCAAGGACAAACACGTCAAACAGGCGAACAAACAGTCGCCGATACATTTATGTTTTCTGAAAACTTGAAAATTACAAACGCTTTCAATTTATTATATCAATTCAATTATATAATACAATTTTTATGCTAATTTTGACGTGAAAAAAACTTAAATGTTATGTAAACCATTTTTTTCACAGGGTAACTCAACCATTTCGACTAATCAGATTTTTGCATTTCAACCTCTTCTCTAAAACAGTTCAATGTTGACTAAAGTGGGTGTTAGTGGTTCGCGAGACAATGGTCCATAAACATTTGTGGTGAGTTTCCATGGAATGTACCGGTCATTGATTATGTTTTATGTCCATTGGTCGTTCACTAAAAGCTATCAATACAACAATCGATCTCCGTTCGGATGTTGAGTAACACATGAAACAATCTACTCATTTTACACATCGTTACTACCATCACGCACATGGCTTTCATTAGCATTCATATACCATGTATAGTGCACAAGCCTAGATCACAAAATCGTCACCTGCTATCACTGTTATCATTACCTATCACCCGTAATATTTTTTGTTATCTTTCTTGTCAAATTTTTATTACAAAACTTGCTTTTCCGAACGAATTACGTACACAAACCGTTAGGAAAGGGTGGCTTATCTTTTTTTCTGCTCTACCTCAGGTTGCCATGAATCACTGATCAGGCCAATCGATTTGGACGGTGGTGCTGCTGCTGTTGCTCCTTTCGGTTTGTCGAGACTTTTGCGCTTGATTCTAGCGTACGGCCCGACGGCCGGGTCGGTGATAAAATCGTACAGTACACGCACCCAGGAGGTGTGCTGCGGCATCGTTTCGTAGTATTCGGGTGCGATCTTCTTCAGCTCAGGCAAACGGCTGCCCGGTATGGCGGGAAAGTCGTGATGCTCGTTATGGTAGCCAACGTTAAACGTGATCCAGTTTAGTGGCCCATAGTACGAGTACGTTTCGAAGCCTTTCGCAAACATGTAGTGCTCCGCAATAAAGTGTCCGGCCACTGGGTGCAGTCCCATCGCTAGCACCGATCCGATCAGGAGGTAAGCCATCATGCGCCATCCGAACACGAGCACTACCAGCGCGTTGAACGTTAGCTGGACGGCCGTGTTAATCATTTCCAGCCTCGTCACGGGCAGCGGATTCACAAACAGTGGCCTTAGTCCGTAGAAAAATGGCTGCAAGCATACCCAGATGAATTTGCCAAACGTTGTGCAGAAAAGTTTCGCCTCTAGCAGCGTTGGCACATCCGGATCTAGATCATCGTCCGCCAGATGGCGATGGTGAAGGTTGTGGTACTTTTTAAACGATACCGACATCGGTACACCGATCGGCAGATTGCACCACATGCCAAAGTACCGGTTGGCAAGCGGACGTGCATACCCGAACGCCATATTGTGCGATATCTCGTGGTTTGCTAGCATTAGCGAGTGATTGATAACACCACCGAAGCAGTAAGCCACCAGCACGATCATGCCCCACGATTGGTTCTGCATCACGTACAGCATCACAATTTGCGTAAGCACCATGGCGGACACGATGTACTTAAAGCGTGGATCCGGTCCGAATAGCTTTTTTATCTGCGGATACTTTTTCACCATTTCCTGCCTTCGCCAGGTGTGCGGTTGGTCATCGTACACCCACTCGAAATCCGTCCGCGAAACACGTTGCCCCATTTTGTTTTTTTGGAGGTATTGTTTCCTATCACCTGAACGCTACAACACCCACTAACTGCTGCAATGTTCTAGTGGCGAGGTTCGAGTGCTAATCCGGGAGTACCCTTTTCGTTCGCATCACCTGGTGTACACGGAACGTTTGCCCAGCTCACACTGCATCGATAATTGGAGGAAGGACTGCGCGGAACGTATCCGATACGATACGGAGAACCAAACCTTTGCTGGGAGGGTGATAACATTATTTGCCGTTGGTGCTTGCTTATCTCGAGCGTTTGAGAGTGTGCTATGCTTCAGGCGTATCTGTTCGATAAAAGGGACGGTACTAGCCGGTCATCAATATTGTATCATATTTGATATGTTATCGAGCAACTGGAGCCGAGCAAAGATATGGATTAGCTATGGGTCAGGGGTCCAATGGGGTGGAATCTGGTGTCTAAAAACAGGGTTATCGGGAAGGCAGGTGATTTTACTGCCACGGCACGAAAAATGGATCCAATTTTTTATTTTATACTATCAATATTGGCAAATATTGATGGGGAGTTGTCCTTCAATTCAAATAACCGGCATTAGAAATTATTTTTCCTACTTATATTTACAAAACTCCTCTTTTTTTAGCAATGCTAATCAGTGTATGTAGGCCCTTTGCGGAATGGATATCGTGGCCGAACACTACCCGATAGCGGATCTAAATTATAAGTGTTGAACGCGGGAAGAAGGGTGCAATAGACAAACTTATTCTGGAAAAGCGACTCTGGAGCGCCTGAGACCTAGAGGTGCTCCTTGATTCGATGCTGAGCTTCTATGACCAGCTGGAGCCATCGGCTTTTATATATTGGCCATCGGCTGCTCGCTCTATATCGCGTTTGGAGTCCATTCAGCGTGAATTCACCGCTACTGAGCCTCTGTCTGGTCCAGCGTACATACAACACACGCAGGCTATTCGTCGTAGGTCTTCTAGAAAATCGGATCGACTCGCCGGTACTCCTTTCTAGACTTTGGTTTGTACGTCCCACCGCGATCGTTCCGTGCCAGAGCATAACTTGACGTGGACGAACGCCGGACTCGTTTTGGCTCCTTTCATCCGTTTGGTGTAATGAGCCATGAATTTAATGTAGTCTTTAACTGTTTTGAACCTGACCTTATCCCCTTAACCTTAGCCCCTGGTCGGCGAGGTCTCCTTGGTCAGCGAGGCTTCCTTGGACGGCGAGGTCACCTTAGTCGGCGAGTTCCCTCTCGGCCACCAACTCCATCCATATGTTAATCCACCACTGACGCCAATGCAGCTTTTTTCCAAGCTTAACAATCATGCAATGTGTTACAGTGTTTTCCAAGTCATAAAACAAGTGTTTCAATGTTTAAAACAATTTATGATTTTAACTGAACGAGTAATCAAAAAAAATCTGACGGAAATTACGGCAAGAGTACCACTTTAATGAATGTTTAAAAAATGGTAAAAAATTAGGAGGTTTTTTTAGTATTGGGGCAACATTGAAGAAAATACATATCTGATTGAGATATCCAAAGCTGAGCTTTTTATAGCTCAACTCTCACTAAAATCAGCCAAAAATTTGTAGCACTCTTGCCTCAAATAGTGGTGTTGTTATTGCCCCTAAACTTATTTTATTTTTAAATTGGGTTTTTCTTGTGATAAAATAATTGTTTTTGTTTGCTGCCTTCGCAATTCGACGTCTTTTTGTCTCCACTTTGTCATGTAAATCACAGTTTTTTTTAATATTTAGTTTTTTAAATGTTTTGAGAGCTTGTTTAAACTAGTAGAAATATTATAAGATTACACACAATTTAGTTGATCATCAGAAAAAAAGATGATTAAAGTGAAAAAATTTAAATATTTTTCACAAAATTTTGTATACCTGGTCGCCTAAACTGAATTTTTAACTGAAATCTCTAGGCGGCTCACTTGCTCCAACTTCCGCTACGTCTTCTTATTGAAGAATCTAAAATTGTATATTGTTTTAAATATGGAGACACTTATACTTTGTGCTGTGAAACTTGTCTTCGACTTATTTGTACTACGTTCCATGAAAATTATTCCTTGCTTCAGAGGAACGACCTCGTACGACATTTGACATTCAGTTCTTTACAAGAGTACATTACTGAGACATTTCTTAAAAAGCTCCTGTGTTTAAGAAAACATTTTCTTGTTTGGCTCTACTACCTCGAGAGGTCTTTTGAGGCCTGCCATTACTGGCTGCCTTGACATTTTTTACCTGTAGCTGGATAGGCTGTCCCGCGTACGGATGGAGACATTATTCAGCTCAATATCTCACTCATAGCTAATGCTGGGCCCTTCCGGTTCCTCTTCATTCTCAACCATCACTTTCGGGTGCTGCTTTCTGATGTGCATGTTGAGAAGTGATTTGTAGCGGTACGTTTTGCCACAAATGCCGCATTCAAACACTATGCCACTATGTGTCATTTCGTGAATGTTTCTAGCATAACTACTTTTAAAACGCTTTGGACATTGCCTACACTGGTACGGTTGTTCCGTGGAGTGAACACGCATGTGAATCGTCAGCGCTCTTCTAAAAAAACAAAAAACAAAACGATACTAAAATAGTAATTTAATACATTAATAAAGTAACGTGACTACTTACCGCATTTTGAACAACTTGCCACAAGTCTCACATTCCAAATTCCTTACATCCGAATGAGTTCTCTGCATGTGATCAGCCAAGCTCGATCGGTGATTAAATAATCTCGAGCACACATTGCACTTGGATTGTTTCCCAATGCCATGTTTAGTAAGCTGGCACAAATACAAGATACAACATTGAGTACGATTATCTGCAAATAATGGATCCAGTTTAAGCAATTCACACTTACCATGTGCGATAGGTATGAATTATTGCTGGTAAAACCTTTGCCGCACAGTTTGCACGTTTTGCATATGAGTTTAAGATGCACAGCTTGTATATGCTTCACAAGATTTCCTTTACTGGTCATTTTTATCGGACAGTGTGGACAAGCGTGCTTCTTTTCGTTTCTATGCAGTTGCTTGTGATATGAAATGTTTGTTACCAATTTACCACACTCGCAGCATAGCACTTGCGGAGCGTAAGATTCTCTGGTTCGTTTTGTGTTAATTACGTTCGTCTTTAGTTTTTCCTCCTCTAAGGGACTGTCACGTGATGCTATACCATAACAATGTAATTCATTCTCTTTGCTATTGTATGCTCGCGGACGCTTATACTGATGCTCTGGCTCATCGTTGTCGGAGGAAGAATATTCACCGATATCAATTCTATTAGCAGAATAAGTTTCTGTTTCCTGTTTGTAGGACTTCTGGTGTCTCCTGGTGACAATATCATCTTCATCATCATCATCATCATCATCATCATCGTCACCAACATTGTCGTCATCATTGCCATCATCATCATAGTGAGCAACATCAAAATGTAAATTTAACGGATCGTTTGCATCAACCTCTAATAGTTCAACTGTTTCACACGGGATATTTTCAGCACTGACAATTAACACCTCGAGCAGCTCTTGAAATTGTGCATCATTGTTCAAGCAAGATTGACGAAAGTTGGAGCAACTTCTTAATGTTTGTGCACATCTAAAACATATCACATAATACATACTTTCCTTCGCGTTTATCTGCAAAATGAAGACACAAAACGGTAAATAACTTTAGTCAGTACGACGGTACATTCGGAACGTAGTATGCTGCTGACACTTACCTTTAAACCACTGAAACTTTCGATATCTTCGAGTGTAAGTGAGGTGTTTAGTGTTCTGGTTATAGGACGGAGCAGATTTTCGTCCTGGCACAGACAAAATCGACAGATATTTTGTACTCCTTGAGGTTCCATACCGATCATACCGTGAGGAAAGTGTTGTGATAAACAACAACACTGGAGCAACTGTCAAAAGACTGCAAGCACAACAACGCAGCTGCATCTGCAGGGAGACATTGAAAAGTGTCTAGAATTGCAATTTAAATTTAAACAAAAATATGAAAATAAAAAAAACAGAAAATTTCACAATTGGTATGCTTGAGTAATCACCTTTTGACTAAGAATTTGTAGAGGGTTCACTATAGAAAACTGTTGTTTATTTTAACTTAGATTTGTAGCAAACGATCTTCTGTTGTCCAAGTGATCACTTGACACTCTGGTGCGATTTCGGTGAAAAAAGGAACATGTTTTGCTTTTGCAAAACTAGAACATCTTTTGCTCATGGGAAAATGTAGAAGATCTTCATCATACTTCAGCTAACCATGTAGTTAAAATTATCTTCTTGGGTTAACGACTTTCTAAATCACGCCGGCCATCAAATAGTAGACTACTAGAGGTACTAGATTTGTTGGTACCACGAAGTGGCATAGTCATTCCTCACTGAGGGGGAACAGGCTGAACGGGATTTGAATCCCGGGTACTACCGTGTGAAGACCGCCACTTATGCTGCTCCTTCCTCCCGGGTAGACGGGCTTTAAGCAGCGGTGAAAATGAAAATGGCAAATTTAATGACATTGTTTCTATCTAGTTCTAAGCAATTTCTAACTAAAATACTTGGTATGAAAGTTAACATCAAAAACCATATTTCGTTCTTGATTAGTCTACACAAATGGAAAACATTTATTGTTGCTCTGTATGTCTTTTCCTGCCACATAATTCATTTCGGGCAAGATTGTGCAGTCTATTGAAATGGTCTCTTAAATACACTTCGTTTACGAACGTCTTGGAACATGGCTTGCATTCGAAGCTTTTTCCTTCACTCTGATGTGTAAGCTGGAAGGAAAATGGGTGTTTAATTTCACTGCTCAAACCGCTGCACCTACTACCGTCGCCACTCGCTCACTTACCATATGATATCGGTACGTTTTGTGATGGATGAAGCCCTTCCCGCATATGGTACACGTTTTCCCAATCATCTTCATGTGTACGGTTTTGATGTGCGATGCTAAGCTGTTTTTCTGTTTAAATTTTTTCGGACAGTGGGGACATGCTTCCGCACAATCCTCTTGATGGTTGACCAGATGAGATTTAAGATGTTGCGTCTTTAAACCACACTTGTCGCAAAGATGTAGTTTTCGTTGCCCGGATGGACGATCGTTTTCAAACCAGCTATCGTCCCGCATGGTCGAATTGGTAATTTCGCTGCAGATTACACCAACCATTGGAATATCACCTTTGCGTTTAATGAAGTGTGGTGGTCTTATGTTCTTGTAAACATTATCGGGTTCCTGTTCGTCGTCATCGGACAAGGATTCGCCGGCGCGTATGTAGTTAGCAGAGTACGAAAAGGTGTCGTCGTTCAGGGCCTCTGCGGTACTACTGTTTGTGCTTATGTCTTCCAGATACTCCTGGATGTACTCTTCCTCGTACAAGATCTCTTGCAAACTGTTTGTATCACAATCCGTTTCGCTGGGCCCACATTCAACGGGTTCTACTTTGAATTCGTCGTGACATGTCGTGGCCTCGCCCGCAATTTCACTCTCCAAGTATTCTACCGTCTCTTCACGTGTAGCTTCCGCGCTAGCAACTAGCATAGCGCAAAGTTCGTGGAAAAGAGCATCATTGCTTAAGCAGGTTTGTCGGAAGGTGGATGCGATTTTCAGTTTGTTCGTACACTCCAGGCACATGGCGTACGATGGTATGAGGTCATCGTTTATCTGTAAAGTATACCGAGTATGTAGATCAGCAGCTTGCTGATCGCAGAAGTTTTGGTTTTTCACTTTACTCAACGCGTTTCTTACCTGAATACCGGTACATAGCAACAAATCCTGCATGCTAACTGCAAACTCGGATAAACTTTTCAGAGGAATTAAATATGCGTCGTCTTGGCCCAAGCAGAACCGACAAATACTAAACATTTTCGGTTGCAGCGAAGTGTACACCACCAAACGACGAAGAATGATTGTTGGTAAACAACATGATCACCCCTCAAATGTCAAGCATGTTTCATTGAAGATGTCTCACCCACACATGCATACACAGCACGTGCTGCACGTTAATTCCATTCGAAGACGCTATCGCTCTGCCTCTGAGTATAAACGTTTCGGAATTAGAACCAACATAAAACAAATGAAAAGATTGGATACGCAGTGTTATAAAAAATGTAAAAATTCTTGTTCATTAACACGAGATCTCAATTCTGGATTAACGTCCCTATCGATACGACTTGACAATTGTACGGCTGCTATTTCGATTTATTACTAAAATGTCTGGATAATTTGATGTATCTCGTATAACATGTTTCTTTTCACGGCGCATTTATTAGATCGACCTAGTTTGTTTACCATTCCAAGTGATTTTTCTTTATCAACCAAGTAAAAATGCTCTCCCTATTCCCATGTTCCTGCTCAACTGATGCATTTTTGAATCGACGATTTTGCACTTGCTGGCTTGCTTGCTTTTTTGTTGTTTTGCACCACACAGAAGACTGCTTTTTAATCACTCTTTGCAAAATCGGCCACACAGGGCCGGGATCGGTACCGTTTTCTGCAATGAAATGTTACCAAATATTATACAAATGTTATTAACTGCTATTTTGAAAGTTTGTTTACCTACCTTCCAATCTTCTCCCCCGGTCCCTTTTGGCGAACTTGTTTGCCAGCATTGTGAAGCCTGTTAATGTGATCCCTTAAGTAGATGATATTACTGAATGATTTGGAACAATCCTGACACTCAAAGGATTTTCCTTCATGTGAGAGCTAAAGTCAAAATAAAGTGATTAATTAATGATTAATCCCCAACATGGATGCACAAAGCTTCGTCATACGTACCATGTGATATCGATACGTTTTGTGGTGAATGAAGCTTTTATCGCATATAGTGCACGTTTTACTAACGACTTTCATGTGCACTTGCTTAATGTGTTGTGCTAAATTAGCTTTTTGCTTCATTTTAACACCGCATTGTGAACAGCTGTAAGCAGCTTCTTTGTGAACTGGGACATGGCTTTCAATATGCACAACCATTCTGCCACATATGTCACAAAGGTGAAATTTTCGCTTGCCGGGTACATGTCTCCAAATGGCTGGTTGTGGAGGTTCTGGATTTAAGCTGCTGTTCCAATCAACGCGTTTCGAACGAACTTCTGGTTCAGTAAATAAAATCTCTCCCGGTTGGATATAGTTAGCGGAGTACGAGAAGAGGTCTGTTTCGGCATCGTCTCCAACCCAAGATTCCTCTGGGCTTTGGAAGAGTGTAGACATACATAAATTCTCGTCAAAGCTTTGCCGGCTGTCGGGCTCGAGCTCGGGCTTCTCTAAACTACTGATCAAGGAGAGTAGATCGCTATCCATCGAGTCATCCGATAGTAATTCGATCGTTTCCACAGTTGGAGCGCTGGCGTCCTTAACGCTCGCCTTGAGAACGGTGGATATCTCATGAAAAAGCGCATCATTGCTCAAACAGTTGCTCCGGAAGGTGATGGAGCTTTTCAGTTTCGTTGTACATTCTAGACATAGGAAGTACCATGCTATATTTGCTTCGTTTATCTATAAAATCGGCAACGACACGTTTGATTAAGCGATGCAATGCGGTGATCAGAATTTGATGCATCTTACCTGAATGCCTGTTAATAGTGCTATATTGTATATGTTGGGAGAGAAGTCCAACATATCCTCTAAGGGAATAAGAAATTCTTCGTCCTGGCACAAACAGAAACGGCAAACTTGCAATATTTCGTCCGGTTCGTTCTCCATCTCTAGGAGCAATGAGTATATGATTGTTGGTAAACAACAATCCATGATTTAACTGTCAAAAGCTCCAGATGCCTAGTAGTGATGGGTCATACGACTCTTAACAGATCGACCCGGAGCTAACAAAGCATATGGTCATCTCGAATCCAATAATAAAAATAAGACTCGCACATGCTTTGCTCCTTCTCAAGTGTTTTCTGCTGTTGCTGACGTTGCTGTCGGGGACTTTGCCTCATTTGCCAAGGGCACGCAAATCTAAGGACGAAAGTAAAAAGGTAAAACTTCCAGCTTTTTGCTGCAAGTAAACAACCGAATGCAATAAGAAAGAATCCATGGATTCCAGGCAAAGCTTGTCTACGTTTGGACTGGTAAACTCAAAAACGGGACCCAAGCTCGTTGATATTAGCAATACGCCTCGAACCGCACCGGGTCACTTATGGATGAATATCATGAACGTCTAGAAAAGTTGTCACGCACATAATTTCCAAAAATGATTTGACGAACAACACACCTATTTCTTTGAGAACTAACTGCAATCTCATACCTGTCAACATAACGCATTTTAAAACATGCACATCAGCTATTTTTTCCTTCATATTAAATTGACTCAAATCTGCTCTTGTTTTCTACTTATTAATTAATTTATATTAACAATTGTGCAATGGGAAACAACGAACATTGATAAGGTTCGAGTCCAAGCCCTTAGCATATTGTTCCAATTAACGGAATATTATAATAATATTTTGGTACATGTCACGTGTGTACGCTCCAGTTTTATTTCAAGCTGTATGCATTTACTTAACATTTTACCGACCGGCCGCTCAGCCGCAGATTCATAGGAAGAACATTTCGTTGTAGCTGGAAGGTGCTGTCGGTATGATGTACGCACGAGTCTGCCTCGTTTCGCTAGCTTCATGGAGGTGTTTTCTCACCACCAAAACATTCGAGCCAACCGCTGTTCGAGTAACGATCGAGTTCACCTAAAATTGGCCTTCTAAGAAATCGTTACTACCTTTCATCTTGAACACCCGGTACAGAAGCATCCGATAATTGAATTCAGTTATGAAAAAATGTGATTTTTCAGAAGTACATTCAAGGAATCGTTCTAGCCACTAAATAAGTCATGCTTGCCTTAATACGACCTCAACCATACTATGGTTCATTTTTGCTTCCTCGCGATATTGTGAAGTCGATTGAAGTGGTCCTTTAAAGCATTTGAGTGGCTGAACGTTTTCAAACACGACTGGCATTCAAATACTCTTCCCTCGTCCTGGTGTGATTTCTAAAAAATGAAAAACGAAAGTTTATCGCACCGTCCACGTGCTCTCATCACAACTATTACCATATGATATCGGTATGTTTTATGATGCACAAATCCTTTGCCGCATATTTCGCACGTTTTGTTGATTGTTTTCAGGTGAACCGTTTTGATGTGAGCAATTAGGTTGGTTTTTTGCTTCATTTTTACGGGACAGTGTGGGCATGCTTCTGTAATATCGTCCTCGTGATTGATTATATGTTTCGGTATGTGCTTTACGAAAATACCGCACACGTTGCAAAGGTGTAGTTTTCGCTTTCCACGCTGTCGCTCGTATTTGACTGACGGAAAATGGGAAGTGTTTAGTTGGGTGAATATAAAATCCTTCTCATCAATATCCTCTTCGTCCGAAACTAACGTTACACCAGGCTCGATGTAATTGGCGGAGTAGAAGTGTGCATCTTCCCCTGGCGCCGTTTGCCCTTTGGTTGTGTTCCGTGTTTGCTGACGATATTCAGTGCGCTTTTCTGTGTGTATGCGTTCTCCGTAGTGACTTTGGCTAGAAACTGATTCGTCGTAGCTATGTTCCGCACGATTCTGTTCGAAACTATCGTAATCCATTTCTGTGGGTTCGTGCGGTGCGCTTTCGGCACTTGAAACCAGCATACTGTGCAGCAATTTAAAGCGTACATCATTAGTTAAGCACAACGATCGAAAATCGGTAGATATTTTCAATTTGTTTATACATTCCAGACACACTGTGTACGATAGGTTTGTCGGGTCGATCTGAAAATGAGAAGTATAATTGAATTTCCCTCCAATGTTTTCCTTGACTATGGTGCATCGAAAACATGCGCATCACACCTCAATCCCGGTGAATCTTTCAATGTCTTCGATTGTTAACAGTGTGTGCAAGGTTTTCACAATCGGCAGCAGAAGTTTCACGTTCTGGCACAAACAAAATCGGCAAATAGTCGATAATTCTTGCGGTACGTTCGCCATCGCGGTTGAAACGCGAGTTTGTTGTTTACAGCGTCATAGACAAGAAATGTCAAATTCCGTCCAGCATCAACAAACACCGTCATCACACACACATACAGACCCATCAGTGCAGGCAGCTTGATGTGGAGAGTTTGAGCTTAGGATATGCGTTTGCTTTCGTAAAAAGTATCGGGATTTGAAACTAATTTCGCTACAAGCTTTTTGAAAACTCGACAAAATACCAGTTTTTTAAATAACGAAACGACGAGGCTAACTGAAAAGTTATTATCAATAGTTTATTATTAAGAGCTTGAGAAACGATTTGGAAACACTCATGGAGCTATTAGATATTTTGTTGAAAACCCTACAAAGAAATCAATTTTGAAGGCAACCAAACCATGGCCTATTTAGATTCACTCTGAAACCAAGCCAACGGTTTTAATTGTACCTAGTGTAAAATATTTGATTCCATCATAAACACACTTTTGATAATATTGTTCTTGAAGCAATATCTGCATCTGTTTAGCGAGAGTGCAATGATAATTTTGTATCTAAAAGATGCCACAATAGTCCTAGCCACTGGTGAGCGAACCTAACTCGGACCTTATCAACGTTAACAACTCATGCCAATTTATAGGCGATACTATGACACTTTTTCATATGTTGCTCAAGTCCGCTTGGATGGATAAATTGTTTAGAGCATTCCTTACACTCGAAAGTAGTTCCTTCGCTTTGATGGGACCGCTAAAAACGAGAAGAAAAAAAATCATTTAGTATAGCACATGCGGCGTAGTTGGATTTTGCCCTTACCATGTGATATCGATACGTTTTGTGGTGAATGAAGCCTTTACCGCATATTTCGCACGTTTTAGTGATCATTTTCATGTGCACTGCTTTGATGTGTGAAACCAAACTATTCTTTTGCTTTGTCATGGTCGGACAATGGGGACAGGCGAATGTAGGTTCGGTGGCATGAGTTTGGTAATGATACGACAGGTCCGTGGCCCATTTGCCACATGCATCACAAAGGTGCGCTTTCCGCTTCCCGAGCTTTTTCTTTGCACCGTAGACAACTGGATAGCAAGGATTTAATCTGGTGTTCTTGTAGTCCTCAGGATCGCTATCCTCTTCCTCCGAACCTAAGCTCGATTCCCCAAGCTCGATGTGGTTGGCCGAGTAGTGATGGTCGTCTTCAATTGTTATTATTTCCTCCATTGGTGATTTACGTCCTTGCATTGCAGCGTTTAACATTTCTCGATTGCGAGCTTTGCCAGAAAAGGATCTGTCGAAGCTGTCGCAATCCATCGGATCATCGTCATCATCAGAAGTATCTATACATACTATGGGTACGTGCGGTGTGCTTCGGGCACTTGAAATCAGCATACTGTGCAGCAATTTAAAGCGTACATCATTAGTTAAGCACAACGATCGAAAATCGGTAGATATTTTCAATTTGTTTATACATTCCAGACACACTGTGTACGATAGGTTTGTCGGGTCGATCTGAAAATGAGAAGTATAATTGAATTTCCCTCCAATGTTTTCCTTGACTATGGTGCATCGAAAACATGCGCATCACACCTCAATCCCGGTGAATCTTTCAATGTCTTCGATTGTTAACAGTGTGTGCAAGGTTTTCACAATCGGCAGCAGAAGTTTCACGTTCTGGCACAAACAAAATCGGCAAATAGTCGATAATTCTTGCGGTACGTTCGCCATCGCGGTTGAAACGCGAGTTTGTTGTTTACAGCGTCACTGACAAGAAATGTCAAATTCCGTCCAGCATCAACAAACACCGTCATCACACACACATACAGACCCATAAGTGCAGGCAGCTTGATGTGGAGAGTTTGAGCTCAGGATATGCTTTTAATTTTGAAAACTTAGCAACCGGCGTCCGTCGTCTACCTTTAGTAATATCTTTTATTTACTTAACAGCTATTTCGCTTCTTTTGATATTCTACGATTCTAATGCTCTTCTGTAACTTCAACTACGTTTAGTTTCTACTTGTGGAGATCCCAATCGAGTGTGAATTTGTGATGTTGTTATCGAAATTTTCGTTAGGCGACAGAAATCTCTGCATCTTGATGGGAATCGCACTCAATCAATAAGGTTTTATAAGTGGCATTTTTGGGCCGTCACGAGGGATTAAAAACAATAAGGTTCACATCAGCGTTCTCTTTTTGAAATCGCTTTTTGAGAACCTAACGCATACTGCATCTACACACACGAGGTAACGGTCAAAAAGCTGAAATCGCAAATTTGATTTTTATTTTTAATGCCGCGGGCTACGAAGGATTTAAAAATTAAAAAACAGCGTTTTGTGATTGTTTGTGACATTTTCTCGCTTTAAAATCGCCTTTTGAGAACCTGGCGCATACACCAAGTTACACGAGACAATGAAAAAAGGCTGATATTTGACTAAGTGTGTCAGTTTTCCCGTTGAGCACGACCTTAAGAAACTATTATTTTCTCATCGACTAACACGCTGCTTCCCACTCGGGCTCTATCGCGATCAGAGCTTCCGGCAAGCAAGTATTTCGTCTTCGTCGCATTTATCATCAATACAATTCTTGATGCTTCACGTTTTAGTCGGGTGTACGCCTCACACACCTTCGCTGTCGTCTTGCCCACGATGTCAATGTCATCCACGAAGCCAAGAAATTGAAGAGACCGGTAGAGAATCTGGGACAGGGTCTTATAAGCGGCATCACGGACTGAAATGGCACGATGGTTCGAGCATTTTAGTCTGTCGCCCTTTTTGTAGACTAGGTGATGACGCCCAGTTTCCACTGCTCCGGTAATTCTTCCTATTTCCAGATTCTCGTGATCAGCTTGTGCATTTCGACGGTAAGCCTCTCCGGTCCCATCTTGAAGAACTCGGCCGCCAGTCCATCACTACCAGCAGCCTTGTTGCTTTTAAGCTGCTTGATGGCGCTGCCAATCCAGAGATGGCGGAGGCACTTCGTCCTCTGCACTGTTTCTGTTACTGATGTTGTTGCTGCTGTTGGCTTGTTCTGTTACTTGCACCAACCACTCCTGTCTCTGCTCCGTTCAGGTGTCCTTCGAAGTAGCACTTCCACCTTTCGATCACCTTCCGCTCGTCTGTCAGGAGATTTCCGTCTGCGTTCCGGCACATTGCGGTTTTAGGAACAAATCCACTCAGTGCCTCTTTCAACCTCCTGTAAAACGAGCGGGCGTCCCCCGACTTTGAGAGTAGGATGGTATTGGTGATATCCAGGTGTTGCTAAACCGAGGTGAGTCCTGGTAAAAGGTTCTACGAATGCTCATGTGCTTGGAAGAGGCAAAATTGATAAGCCTATTTATACCTTACGACCTCCTTATCGCATGATTGATCCTTTCTCGATGATTAATCCTTTTTATGCTCACGCAACTACGATCATGTGATCTCATTATCGCATGATTATTCCCTTCTCGCATTATGCTCACGCACTTTATCTATCTAACGCATCGCCGCATTCTCATGCACCTACGCATTGCGTGTCCTGTCCGACTCTCATGTTAATCGCTTAGCTCTCTAACTTGAAATTCTACCTAACCCTTAACATCGCCGATCTCAAGTGATGGATAAGAAGCTATCTTTTTAATCTCCAGTTTCTGAATTTACTTCCGAATGCATTTTTCTCGTATGCATGCTCAGAAGAGATTTGTAACGATACGCTTTTTTGCAGATAGTGCACTCAAACACAACTCCACTATGGGTCAGTTCGTGCGTTTTTTTAGCAAATCCACTTTTGAATCGTTTGGGACACACACTGCATGCATAAGGTTTGTCCGTAGAGTGAACTCTCTCGTGCACCCTGAGCTCCTGTCTGCCAAAAAGGAATAATAATTACATAAGAATTTATGCTTTAGCCGATGTTGAGGTAAAGAGCTTCAAGACAGCCAAAATACGTACTTGAGTTTAAACTGCTTGTCGCAAGATTTGCAGCTAAAATTGAACTCATTGCTATGGAATCGTTTGCAATGGTCTCGCAATCCTCCCGGATGATTAAATTCCTTGCCACATTGCGTGCATTTGTGTGTATCCCCTATATCATGTCGGGAACGCTTAAATGTGTAGAAAAAGGTACGATCAATAATCGGTACAACACACATCGATAGTCGATAGTGATTCAGGAATCCGCTTAAACTCACCATGTGAGATTTATAAGTATTTTTATGCGTGAAACCTTTCCCGCATATTTCACATGATTTGACTATTTTCTTCATATGAACTGCTTCTATGTGCCGCCAAAGGTTGGAATAATCAACCATCTCCACCGGACAGTGCGGACAACAACGTTTCGCCTCCATTGTATGACTTTGCATGTGGCGAGACAGATTGTTTACCATCTTACCACAGGTGCCGCAAAGCTGTTTCTGACGGCGGGCGCTGCAGGATCGATTTGAATCGGTGCTTTTCCTGTTTTTCACCCGCGTTATACTTTTGGTTAGCGTTTTTGAATCCGTGGGATTGTCCACGTCCGTAATACCTTCGGTTGGCGTTTTGGAATCCGTTGGATTTTTATCGCGTCCAACGTCTTCGGAAGATGAGACTGCCATGACTTCTTCATGCTGCTCATCACTACTGTAATGCATACCGTCAGGTGTTTGAGGCTGTTTGTCCTGCACTTGGATCGTTGTTTCGGTTGCTTCATTTTCTTCAACTGATATGTTTCCATCGATTTCTACTATTTGCTCTACCAGCTCCATCTGTTCCGTGTGCTGATTTTGGGGCAGGACAAACTCAATAGCCAACGTTTCCTGCTTTACATCGTAATCGCATGATTCATACTCTACGTTGGCAAAGAGCTCTTGAAACAGTGTATTGTTGCTTATGCACGAGTCCCGGAAATCGACCGACTTTTTCAACTTGCATGTACATTCGAGACACATCATGTAGAAAGATGTTTTCTCTGGGTTAATCTGCAAAGTAAGAGCACCATATAAGATTACGGGGACACCCTTACAATCTGAAGCAACTGGTAACCTCCTCTGCCTTACCTCAATACCAGTAAATCGTTCTACATCTTCTAGCTCAAGTGAAGCGTTCATCGCTTTACTAACTGGGATGAGCATTTTTTCGTTCTGGCTCAAACAAAACCGACAAATATTCGATATTACGGGCGGAACGCTCTCCATTGTGCACTGAACATGCATTTGTTGATATACAACGATGCTGTTGTTGTGAAAACTGTCAAAAATATGTCATCGTAATTATAATCAAGGTATTTACAAAATCTCTATAATTACCTTGTCATCCATAGCGGAAGATGGAGCAAGAGGGCCGCCTAGTATTTTTTAAACTAATTATTAGTAAAAATTCGGTTATTATGTTATTAACACCAAATTTCATTAAGATTAGTGGAATTTTCTCACTTTTATCAACTTTTTTCTATTGACCAACAAAACAGAGTGTAATCTTGAAAAACTCAGTGAACACAAAGAAACAAAATATTAAAAACAAAAAACTGTGAATTACATGGCAAAGTTGAGACAAAAATACGTCGAGTCATGCAGACAGTTAAAAAAACCTTTTGTTTTATTGTTCACTAACACGAGATCTCATTTCTGGATTGGAATTCGTATCCCCAATGATCCTACTAGTGATTAAATCACACAATCAGGTTCGTATTTTTTTCATTAGCAGTTCAGAGAGAAGCACGAAGTTGATAAGCGGAATAGGTTCAAAAAAGGGTGACCAAGGGCTAGAATGAAATCGGCAGTGTGATCCGTGATCGAAATAACACACGTGAACTGCTAGGTGCCCAAGGAAACGATTCCTAATATCAGTAAGAAACTATGTTCTGGTCGTTATGATAATATTTTTAAAACCCAAAAGAGGAGGAATCAACCAAATTAACCCCTAGCATGTTCTGATCTGACACTCCAGTTTTACATAATTTTCGATGATTTTCTCTAGATCTTCTGACCCAGTATTGATGGCACTCTTGCCCCAATATTTAATTTTTATTACACACTCTTTGCTATACTATGAACCTTTCTAACGTGTACCTCCAATCCAATCGAACGGAAAAACGTTTTTGAACACACTTTACACTCGAACGATTCTCCAGCATCCTTGTGAGCACGCTAAAACGAAAAACAAGGTAGGTTCACAATTCACAAACAAAGAAGAGAAAAATCGCACTCAACTACTTACCATGTGATACACGTATGTCTTGCGGTGAACAAAGGTTTTACCACACAGGTGGCACGTTTTACTCACTACCTTTAAGTGCACAGTCTGTATGTGTTGCACCATGCCACTTTTTTGCTTCATTTTTACCGAACAATAGGGGCACGCGTAGGTTGGCTGCGGTTTGTGTACTAGTGCATGGGTTGGCATATGTCCGACCATTATACCGCATACGTCGCAAAGATGATACTTTCGTTTGCCGGGCTCACGCTGGCATCGCTTCGGCTCACGCTGCGGTGGCCAATAGTAGCAACTCCAGTCAACGAAGCTATCACCGAAATAAACATTATCCGTATAGGATTGCTCTCTAGGGCTGATGTAGTTAGCGGAATAGAAATCGTCTTCGCCGTTACCTTCTGTAGTTTTTAGGGCTTTGGTGCTGATATTTGCAACGCAGAATATGTTTTGTGGGCTATTTTGGATGCATTCGTCAACGATCGGTATTTCCTGGCACACACTGTTTGCGACAGAACCGATTTGGCTGCTGTTCTCTTCCTCATCGACTGGATGGTCCTTGAAGAAATCCATTGTCCCCTCCGCACTGATCGATGGTTTAATGGATTCGACATTTTTCTCTTGAGTTTTCTGAACAGTTGCAACCACCCATTGCTCACGAAAGACCGGATCATTGGTAAGGCAGTTTATCCGAAAGATGGCAAAGGTATTCAGTGTTGTAGAACATTCCAGGCATACAAAGTACGAATCTAGCTGGTTCACATCTATCTACAATATCAAGAACAATTGTTGTAACAAACATACCTTCGTGAGGGTTTTTTTTATCAGTATCTCCGTCTTTACCTGAATTCCTGTGTATTCCACTACATCCTGGATGGTATGTTCAGCATCTATTGAGTCTGTGAGCAACATCAACGATGCTCCATCGTTGCACAAGCAAAATCGGCATACTTTCAGCATTTCTTCCAAGGCGCTCGCGGTATTCTGTACTGCACGGGATTTGTTTGTTTACAAAGCTGTTGGACGCAGTTGTCAAAAATAACAGACGCATCGAAGGAAAGAAAACACAAGCCAATTACTCTCACTCACACACTTCTAAGTACAGAAGAAAAATTAGCGGGAAATATCAAATTCAAGAGAAGCTGATTTTCCAACAGGTTGTTTTAAACAACATACGCCCCTAGGACAATGAATTTTGGTTGACCAGATGTACTGTACTTAACGGTACAGTCCCTTCTTTTTAAGCCAAAAGTTAATGTCCTGTCTGATCCATTCGTCCCGTATTTTGATGTCCTGGAAGGTTTTTTTTATTTGAATTTTTTTTAGGGGCCCTAACAACGACGAGCTGTGCAATGAACTCACTATCTTACAGCGAAGTAGACTCGCCTGGGTATGGGATGGCGGGCTGGTTTCCGTGTCTTTTGGCCCGCTGCATTATTCTGTCCGTTCCCGGTATTTAGAGTACTTTTTCTGTTAGTTTTTCGGATACCTTTGTTGAGGTCATTTTAGCTTCACAATTTCATAATTCGTGTGTACATCTATTTGGTGATTTGCCTTTAATGTTCCAAAACTTCCTCATCGTGTCGTATTGTATGATTAGCTCCAGTCCTCGATTACAAGGTGCATTTCATTATCGTTCCTGTTCATTCTCGTGCATACTTAATTGGTGATTTTTTCGAACATGTATGTTGAGCAAAGTTTTGTAACGATAAGATTTATCACAGTACTTACAGCTAAATACAATGCCACTGTGCGTAAGCTGATGCGTATTTTTAGAGCTTCTACTTTTAAACCGTTTTGGACAATGCTTACAGCAATAGTACTTTTCATTGGTATGTACATTCTCGTGTGCCTTCAAAGCTTGCCTGGTACAGTAGGGAAAGAAAAACATTAATAAAACTTCGATTATATCTACACGTTTGCGGTGGTCAATCTTACTTCGTTTTGAACATTTTGGCACAAACGCCACATTCGTAAATGCTTTCAGTGGTATGAAATCGTTTCATATGATCCCTCAGACCGCTAGGATATTTAAAAAGCTTCGTACACATTTGACACTGGTAGGACTCTCCAATGTCGTGCTGTGAACGCTGCAAAGAAAACAAATGATTGCCCGTTACAGAATACTACATCCGAGCAAAGCTCATCCAACTTACCAAGTGGGATTTGTAAGTGTTTTTGTGCGTGAATCCTTTGCCACACAAGTCACAGGTTTTAACGATTGTTTTCAGATGGACCGCCTTGATGTGACGCATCAAGTTGGCGGGATGCGTCATTTTCGTAGGACAGTGTGGACATGTGTAGTTGGTCTCCTTCTTGTGGCACGAAATGTGCAGCATTATGTTTGTCACCATCTTTCCACACATATTGCAAAGTTGCCGTTGCGTATTAACACTCCTCGACCGAGCGGTGTTTTTTAAATCGTCTGGAACGTTTGCTGGATCCGGTTCTGCTTCGTACGCAGGATGATTGGAATATTGTAGCGATGCTTCATCGCTGTCGCTGTCGTTGCGAATGTAACCTTCGTGAGATTGTTCCGACACAAAATCGTTTGTAGAACAGTAATCATCCTCCTCATCCACCTCATTATTATCCAACTCAACGGTTGGTGTTACTGGTTGCTGGGCCATTGGTGGTGTGCCACCGATGCTATCAGCTTCCAACGTACCGTCGGACATCACATCAATTTCTACCGATTCTAGTTCTAATTTAAAAAACTGCATGTTGCTAAGCTGCCGGAAGTGGGAATCATTGCTTAGACAAAGGTCTCGAAAGGCGCTGGAACTTTTTAGTTGCTTGGTACATTCGAAGCAAACCGAGTATGTGTCGAACTCATCCGCATTTAGCTAAAATCGAAACATTAAGTAGAAATGAAAGCTTAGGGGAATGGTAACATACCTGTATTCCTGTCAATATTTCTACATCATCGATCGTTACAGAAGAATCTACTGATTCCGTGAGAAGGCAAAGACTATTTTCGTCATCGTTCAAGCAAAACCGGCAAATGGTGATCATTTTCTTTTGCTGTAATTCGTCCGCTTCCGCGGTACTGAAGCAATAAATTGCGTTACAATAAAAACAAAACACGCAGCCCACAATCAACGATCGCAAAAACATCAACAATTAGAAATGTCACAAACACAGGGTGTATCTGGAGTTTGACGTGCTGGGTAGTGGTGAAAATTATGAACGAACATGATGTAACTGTTCCGCTCCTTTACTGGGAGTGAGCATGTAATTAGGTTAAAAAAAAAGTGCCTTGCAGTTCCAGAACGAGGTCCCAAATATTGGTGGAAAAAGTTCCTTAGACAGTGTTCCAGCCGCTGCTAGGTGTACAATCATTTTTCGATGTACGTGAATAATGGGAAATCCCGAGAAAGTTGCTATGTATACAGAAACTCTCCGCTATACGCCACGCGATATACGCGTGGCAGAACGATATACGCGAATTCACTGTGTAAATCTCAAGCGCTGTTTTTAATTTTGTTGAGACGGACAGACTTTTTTTTATTAAAATCGCAATCATCAGTATTACAAATATTTCTTTACTTACATCTATTTTTACCAAAAATCAATGTCTAGAGTTCAATATTACTCAAGGATGCTATCGTTAAACTTAACTGTGTATCGTACTGAGATGCACGAAAAACATAAGACTTCGTAGTATCCTGAGAATAATCATTTATAACAATAAAATAAAATGTTGCACACACCGTACAAAATCCTACTATCAAATCTGTTAATCAGCATAGTCAGGAGTGAGATTTTGCAGGCAGGGTTAATTATAAGTTAGCACATGAGCATACTACACCAAGCATAATTATAATTTTTGAATGAACTCTTGAAATTATGATGATAAAAGAATTTATAATAAATCTTACCATAACAAACCGGTGCACACTACCTTACACATCACATGTAGTAGGATTATTTTCATACATTCATTCAATATTTTTTCCCATGAACCGAACCAACCGTATAACTGGCTGTCGCTCATACGTTGGATGGGATCTGCGATCCGATTATCTTTGAATTCTTTGCTATGCTGTGGAACTTTTTGAAATGATCTTCTAACCCACTGGAACGGCTGAACTGTTTCGAACAGACCTGGCATTCGAACGATTCGCCCGCGTCCTGGTGTGTGCGCTAAAATGTAAACCAAACCGTCAAATACATACATTCCTTGGCTGAGTGCGGAGGAACCGGCAACCCCGCGCAACAGGTACTTACCATGTGGTACCTGTACGTTTTGTGATGAATAAAGCCTTTGCCACAGATTTCGCACGTCTTGCCGACAGTTTTAAAGTGTACCGTTTGTATGTGCTGCGATAGGTTGCCTTTCTGCTTCATCTTTACCGGACAGTGCGGGCAAGAATATGTGGCTTCCTCCTTATGAATTAGCACATGGCTTGGTATATGATGTACGAATATACCGCACCAGTTGCAAAGGTGGAGCTTTCTCCTTCCACGAAAACGGTCCTCTATTACTGGAAGTAAATGTAGTATTAAAGATCAGCATTCAGCGACGGGTTGTTGAACACACCGTGCACTTACCTTTGGGCTGTTTCTTAGATTTTTTGGTTGTCGATGGCTCGAAATAGTTGGCGGGGAATTCGTCATCGTCAGACAGCGATTCGCCGGGTTCGATACGGTTAGCAGAGTACTGAAAATCATTCACGTTTGATAAATCCTGCTCGCAATTGCTTGCTATCGTATCGTCCACCTGGTACTCGTGAATGTACTCTTCTTCGTAGGAAACGTGCGAATTACTTTTCGGCGTCAGTGGTTCGATAGAAAAAGTGATGCCAGATTTATCGTCGATTTTCTCTAAATCCTTTACACCTTCCTCCTCGTCGAAATCACTCTCTAGGTACTCGATTGTTTCACCATATATGCTTTCAGCGCTGCTAGCCAGTACGGCACATAACTCGTGGAACAGTGAATCATTGTTCAAGCACGTATAGCGGAAGGCGGCCGAGTTTTTCAGATTATTGGTACATTCCAAACATAACACATACGATGCATCGTCATCCGCATTCAGCTGTAAACAAATTAAAGATCAGCTGCTTGCTGCAATGATGCGCTTACTCCGGGAGGTGCTGCATCCCCCTGGGCGGGATTTTCAAACCAACCTGTATGCCAGTGAATCTTCGTACATCTTCGATTGAGAGCGATGAATCCAATATTTTCGCGATGGGAAGAAGATACGCTTCGTCTTGGCACAAACAAAAACGGCAAATATTGTATATTTCGCGCTTGATGCTCGCCATCCTGAACGGCAGAACGCATCCGAGAAGTTGTTGATAAACAACGCTGCCTGTAAACGTCAAACTTAGCTGTCACGCACACTGTTGTAATTATTTCTTGAAATGCGCGCCATCCTTGACAGGGTGGTGCAATTTGGCCTGTATAAATTGTTGTGTGAATATTTTTTTATATGATTTTTTATTAAAAGTACTCACTAATAACACAACTTGTACGAAAGCATGCAAATTCTTATTGGTGATTAACTTTTTATACATAAAAAGGTATTTCTCCGGCTTGCGACGTAATGTCAGGAGCACTGGACATTTAGCACTATGGCCTAGACCCTAGGCCCCAGGCCACGAGAGATTTCAAAATCAAAATTTCAGGATCTTATGAGTGTGTATGAAATATCCTCAATTTGAAATAATTTTTTTGAGAATCTGGCACAACATAAACAACCTAGGCAAAACAACGGAGAAAAGGCTGGAATCGGAATTTTGAGATTTTTTACAATTTCGCATCGATTCCAACAGTTTGAAATTACCCGTGGCCCGTGGCCTATGAAATTAATTCACTATTTCAATCAATGCTATCATTTCTTGTTTTTATCTCTTCATTAACGTCTGGGTGCATTTTTCTTATATGCCCATTGAGCAGATATTTGAACCGAAACGATTTTTCACAAATCGAACATTGGTGAAATTTACCCTCATGAATGATTTCGTGCGTTTTTCTGGTCCTTCTAGTTTTGAATCGCTTCGGACACTTCCTACACTGGTACGGTTGTTCGTTCGTATGGACGATTTGATGTTTTTTCAGGTTTTCGCTGCAAAAAGTGATAAAATGCCATTTTAAAAAATATAACTTCCTCGTTCGTTGCAGCGGCCCGAGGGTTGCAATAAAAAAAATAAATAAATCTCACCGCATTTTAAATATTTTACCACAAGTCTCACAAGCAAACACCTGTATGTTGTGATATCGTTTGTTATGTTTTCGCAGCATACATGCGTCCGAAAAGCTTCTCGAGCAAATGTGGCATTCGTGTGGTTCTCCGATCCCGTGTTCCCTGTACTGGAGACAATTAAAAAAAACTAATAAAATATACAAAATCATACAGGCAATCATGTTGACGAAAAACCAGCATACCAGATGCGACCTGTAGGTCGAGTAGTGGGTGAAACCAATGTTACATGCACTGCATGTTTTTACCGCCATCCTCAAATGTATAGCTTGTATGTGGCGTGCAAGATTTGATGCATGTTTAATCTTGATGAAGCAAAACGGACACTCATTGTTTTGTTCTGCAGTGTGGATTAGTTCATGCGATGGGAGATTGAACACAGTTTTACCACACGTGTGGCAAAGCGGGATTTCCTGGCGCCGTTTGCGGGTTTTCTCCACTTCGCCAGGTATATCCCGGGATCTTGGTCTGCAAAGTTTTTTAGCTGAATCTTTCCTTTTGCTTGGCTCGCTAAGGAGGCTGTCGTTTTGAGGCAGATCGAGTCCATCGTCTTCAGAATGCGGTTCACCCAGTTCAATGTAGTTGGCAGAATATTGCTCTTCGTGTATTTCGGTCAAAGATGCCGACGTGTTCTGTCGACAGACTTCATCGTTTTCCACGATCTTAACAGTTAAACTTGTATTATCATTGCAAGGTTGTTCTTTCACCTCATCTACCTCTTGATCGATTGATGCTGCATCGTCGTAAGTGATCAGTTCTATAGTTGAATTTTCAAGCTCAACAAATTCCACTTGCAATGGATCCGTTTCAGCATCGTGTGCATCTTTTGCTGGTGCGATAAACACTTGCTTGATGCTTGTACGCGTTTTCCGACACAGTTGTTGGAATATATAGTTATTGTTCATGCAAGATTTTCGGAAAGCAGCGCACCTTTTAAGTGTTTTTATGCATTGAAAGCATATGGTGTGTGTATTGCATAGGTCCTTATCGATCTGTCGAGCGTAAAACGAATACTTATAGTTGGAGAGGCCAACCATCGAAACAGAAGCCATACTCACTCGAATTCCAGTAAACAGCCATACAGTTTTTGCTGTTAGCGAAGGGTTTAAAACCTCGGTGATGGGATACAACGATATTTCATCCTGGGACAAGCAGAGACGACAAACTTTGAACATTTTTTCAAGACCGACCAAGTCGTCCGAAATTTGCAGCGTAGTGAACTTATTGGTAAACAACGTATAATTGTCAAAATGCTCTGATGACACTGGGTGGTTCTAGGGGTGTCGCAATGTTGCTGAATTATTTGAACCATTTGAACTTATCAACGGTTTTTAATACCTCAAGTAGTTTCATTGACGACATTTATCAGATTCCAGAAGAAAAAAATAAAGCTGCATACGAGTACATCCAAACTCGAATTTAACTGCTTAGCCTCGCCATGTATTAAACATTTATTCGATTTATTTCATTCAATGCTATGCTTCAATGCTCGTTTCGGTGGCTTGGTCAAATTATGAACTCTTTTACTATGGTCGCTCAGGCCGTAAGGTTTGTTAAAGGTTTTCCCGCATACTTTGCATTCAAACGCTTTACCATCGGATTGATGACCAAGCTAAAAGTAAGAAAAACATTTGTTGTTACAATTTCACATTGCTTATTTGTGTGTTTTGTTGTGAATACTTACCATATGATATCGGTAGGTTTTGTGGTGTATGAATCCTTTACCGCATATATTGCACGTTTTGCCAACCTTTTTGAAATGTACCGTATCGATGTGTGCTTTCATATTTGTTTTATCTTTCATTACGACTGAACAATGAGGACAGCTGTAAAATGTGTCCGGGAAGTGAATCTGCATATGTTTTTTGATATTGTGGCTACGCACACCACACACGTCACAAAGCGACTTCAAATACATTTTTTTTACACCATTGCATGTCCTTAAGACATAGTTGTCGGGGGTAAATTTAGACAAATCTGGCAATTCTTTTGCGTTTCGTTTTCTTTTCGCCTTTTCCGACGGGTCCGGTACATCATCTTCGCTGATCTCAGAACTATATGGTTCGCCAATCGCGATGTAATTTGCACTATACATTTCATTGCCTTCGTTGCAACTATCGGTGCAACTGCCATCCTTCTGCAGCATGGTTACCTCTTGCCTGCTAACTTGTTCTAGCAGTATTTTTACCTCTTGGACAAAATATTTCTTTTTTGGTATAGTTTCCTCGTGAAATATGTCTTCAATACTACTCAAATCCGTCCCATCGTCATCACTATCCAAGCATATTACGGTCTCAGTGTCTTCAGGATCTGTGCATTCCGCACTGGTGACCAGCATCATGAGCAATTCTTCGAAATGAATTTGATTGTTGATGCAATTTGTTCGGTATTCAATCGACTTTTTCAGCGTGCTTGTACACTCCATGCATATCGCATATAGCGTACAGTCATCATCGGTGTTTATCTGTAAAATGTTGGAAACATTTTATAACCTAGTACGTTTGGTACGGTACAGCTGACCTTACCCGTATTCCGGTATATCGTTCTATCTCGTCAGGCGTGAGTGTGGAATCCAATGCCTTCATGATGGGCTGCAGATACTGTTTGTTCTCGGACAAACAAAACCGACAAACGTTCAATAATTCTTCTAAAAGATTCGCCATTGCTAGCGAGTTTACGCGCTGGGCGCTTTGGATTGTTTGTTTACATTATACATTGAAATGCGTTCGACAGTGGTCGCTGACAGTAGGCGACGAGCGAAAAGACGCACACAGCGGAAGGTGCTGAACAGCGATGTTTTCCAGGGTGGCCATGATGTTTGTTTTGTGATGATCATCTTCAAAAAATAACAAACATGTTGCAAAACATGATAATTTTGTGAAATTCTCGTATAGATTCTCGCCATTTAGTATATTCTTATATTCTCATATTCGCCACCGTCATTGTCGCTTGTATGCACTTTGAGATGTGATTTGTAGCTAAATGACTCATCGCAGACAGTGCATTTGAAAAGTGCGCCTCTGTGTGTCACGTTTCGCTCTTGGGCTTTTGAAATGTTATGGGCATTCCCTGCACACGTACGGTGTATCTGACGAATGCACACTGTTTCGTCAACAGATACATCTGCAGTGATTTTCTATAATAACTTTTCTCACTCTTTTATCTCTTGTGGAGCCTAGAGTGGCGGACTTGTAGAATCTGCACGAACCTTATGGTTCGCTACGATGGATCGAAATTGAATGCTAACCCAAACTCTAATCGTATGCATGCAAACAAGGACGATCTTTTACGACTCTTCATACGATGATTCTATTTCCTAGCGACCTATTTGACTATTTAATTTATTCTGTATAATTCCTAGTATGTACAGACCAACTATTGGCGGGTTCTCAATTGATTTGAGGCAGGTGACGGCTAAAACAGTCGAGAAACGGAAGTCGATTTTTATTGCTGGACAAAAAGTTGAAAATGATGAAACGCTCCCTGATTACTGATTATAATCGCTCATCTATCTTTCCTACTTCTGGAGAAACGAGTGTTGTACGAATTTTTTCAATGCAGTAGAAACTGACAAGAAAAAACCAAGATTTTATGACCGAGTCGATTTATCGTTGCAGGAATGTTTTTTTTTTCTAAATGATGAAGAATGTCACGGAAAAAATGGAAAATTTAATGAAGAAAAAAAGAACATACACACACAAACACTTTTCGCCCTCACTAACTGGTAGTGAGCTTTTTTGAGTGATAATGATAAGCGATCTTAAACATATCCAATCATCCTTAAACTAATACAAAGTATTCACTTGTCATTGGGACGCCGAAAAAGTTGAAAATTATGTTTTAGTCCTGACTAAGGTCTCAGCTAACTGATGCGTTCAATTTGTAATATTTGCATGGTTTAAGACAAATGCAATTCATTGATGTACAGTGCCCCCATAAAATAAGCCCCCATGCGCTATTAAACATAAGGCAAAAATGAGATCAACGAATATTCTTAGTTTTTTTTTTGTAAAATTTACATTTTGGACATTTTAGGAACACGTTCTTGTCATTGGATGAATCATGAAATATTCAAATAAGTATGCAAATAAAAAGTTAGATTTTTTGGGCCAATAAATTTTCAAACGTATTTCAGGATTTGAATTATTGTGCAATCATTGAAGAACTATTGGACAAAAACAAAGATGCTATACATAGCTCAGTTTCCGATGATCACTTTACCAAAGTTCGGTAAAGTTATACCTAGCAGAAGTAACAAAATCAGCTTTTTGAAAAACGGACATAAAAGTGATCTTATTTTATTGTCCGTCACTGTATGTATCGTAGTATCATTTTAATTGCAAAAAGAAGAAAATTCAAGTTTTTGTTCACGCTTATGTAATCCATCTCATAATTTAAAAAAAAAACTCAAGATTGTTTGCTATTCTATACGGCTTTGCAGTTGAATTATCGTTAGAATATTTCAAACGAAAACCAGAGATTGAAGGAATCGACAATACCTGTTATTGAGAGTCCTTGGTTTCTAGGCGCGCAAGTGAACTGCCTCGTTTTGTTGGCCTGGCTAAATTATGAACTCTTTTACAATGATCGCTCAGGCCGCAAGGTTTGTCAAAGATTTTCCCGCATACTTTGCATTCAAAAGTTTTACCTTCGGATTGATGACCAAGCTGCAAGTAGGAAAAATGTTATTTTTACCTCTATATTGCTTATTGGTGTGTTTTGCTGTTAATTCTTACCATATGATATCGGTAGGTTTTGTGGTGTATGAATCCTTTGCCGCATATATTGCATGTTTTGCCAACCTTTTTGAAATGTACCGTATCGATGTGTGATTTCAGATTTGTTTTACCTTTCATTTTCACTGGACAGTGTGGACATGGGAAGAAAGTCGCTGGGAAATGATTTCGCACATGACTATTTATGTCACAGACCATAATTCCACAAACATCACAGAGCGCCTTGGGATATATTCGTTTTCCTACTTTGTACGATTTGACAAAATAATTTTTACTGATTTTAAGTGGAGAAAAATCATACGTTTTTTTCTCCTTAACAAGTCGCTGCTCTTTCGGAGGATCTTTCTTAAACGTGTAGTTTTTTCTTTGCTTTTTCGTCGTCACAGAGCTTTCGCCGTCGTCGCTATCGGAATAGCATGATTCGCCAGGTAGGATATAGTTAGCGCTGTACATTTCATCCTCATCATTGAACATCCGCTTCGATGGCTGAGGGCTGTTATAGCTGCGAATGGTATCGATGCAACTGACTTCTTCCTGCAGCATATCTTTCTCATACGATAAACTATCTTCTAGCCCTATAGATTCCTCGTGCAATATGTCTTCAATGCTATTCAAATCCGTCCCATCATCATCACTATCCAAGCATATTACGGTCTCAGTGTCTTCAGGATTTGTGCATTCTGCACTGGCGACCAGCATCATAAGCAATTCTTCGAAATGAATTTGATTGTTGATGCAATTTGTTCGGTATTCAATCGACTTTTTCAGCGTGCTTGTACACTCCATGCATATCGCATATAGCGTACAGTCATCATCGGTGTTTATCTGTAAAATGTTGGAAACATTTTATAACCTAGCACGCTTGGTACGGTACATAGGTGACCTTACCCGTATCCCGGTATATCGTTCTATCTCGTCAGGCGTGAGTGTGGAATCCAATGCCTTCATGATGGGCTGCAGATACTGTTTGTTCTCGGACAAACAAAACCGACAAACGTTCAATAATTCTTCTAAAAGATTCGCCATTGCTAGCGAGTTTACGCGCTGGGCGCTTTGGATTGTTTGTTTACAATTGAAATGCGTTTGACAGTGGTCGCTGACAGTAAGCGACGAGCGAAAAGACGCACACAGCGGAAGGTGCTGAATGGCGATGTTTTCCAGGGAGTCATCAAGACATAACAAACATGTTGCAAATTATTGTTTTTTTAATTCGTAATGACGGCGTATTCTTTATTGCAAAGCATGATAATATTGTTAAATTCTCGTATTAATTCCCCATTTAGAATATTCTCGTTTTAAGATTTTATTATAATTAAACATCCTTATTCGCCACCGTCATTGTCACTTGTGTGCACTTTTCGAAGGTGCATGTTAAGAAGTGATTTATAGCGATATGACTTATCGCAGATAGTGCATTTGAAAAGTACGCCTTTGTGTGTCAGTTCATGGTTACGTCTCGCTCTTGGGCTTTTGAAACGTTTTGGGCACTCCCTGCAAGCGTACGGTTTATCTGAAGAATGCACTCGTTGATGCACTTCCAGTGATTTTCTGTAATGACATAACATGACACAACAAACAACAGCAATTATAAATCAGAGGAAATAACGATACGAGCAAAAACTATCACGATTACCTACTTCATTTTAAAACACATGCTACACGTCACACACTTATAAAGCTGCGACCCATGTGCGCGTTCAAAATGGGTGCGCAAACCACTTGGATGGGAAAAGGTCTTGGAACAAACTTTGCACTCCTGCATTTTTCCTATTCCGTGATGAGCTCGCTACAAGTAGAAAAAAAAAACATCGTTATTATCGAATCAGGATAATTGACCGCTACCATCCATTACCATGTGTGATAAGTACGTATTTTTGTGGCTAAACCCTTTACCACATAGTTCACAGGTTTTGATTATAATTTTTAAATGCACGGCATTAATGTGGCGCATTAGGTTTGCTTTATGCGTCATTCTAACGGGACAATGCGGACAGGCATGTTTGGTTTCCTTCGTGTGAGTAGGGATGTGGGATGGGATGTGAACCACCATTTTACCGCATATATCGCAAAGCGCTTTTTTATGCTCGTTCATCGAAAGTGCGAACAAATTAATTCCTTCTTTCGTCGTGAAACAGATTCTCTGTTTTGGTGGTGCAGCAAATTTTGCACGCTTACCATTTCTGTTATTGGATGTGCTAGGCGAACTGCTCTCTTCATCTGATTCGCACTCGTCTGTCTCGGAATCTGTCGATGTCTCGCCTGGTTCGATGTAATTGGCAGAGTAAAACTTTTCAACGGTTTGCACGAAATCTTCCTTGTTGGTGGTATTTGACATTGGTTGAGTATTAGCGGGGCGTACTGCCGCTGTTGACGGTGTATCGATTACTGGTTCTTTAGGCTCAACGATGCCCTTCTTCTCCTTCTTTTTTAGATTAGAGGGATTTTCAAATACTTTTTTACTCATCTGCCCTTCCTTCACCTCTAAGGGATCTTGACCGTCACACTCGTTTAACATGTTTGAAGCTGGTGTACATGCTTTGTCTTCCAGTCGGCACAGTTTCCGCAGATAGACATCATTCCTCGTACAAGCGCTGAGGAACGCGATCGACTCTTGCAATCGGTATGTGCAGTATACGCACACAGCTTGCTGAACGCGGTCGTGCAATTCGATCTGCAAAAGGGCGAAACTTGTGATTATTGTTGCGTTAAGGACAAACTTATGCTATGGGATGGAACTCACGGTAACACCAGTGAATCGCTCAACATTTTCGACGGTCAGATAAGAATCTAGTATCGTTGCTATAGGAGCGAGCAGGTCTTCTTCCTGGCTCAAACAAAATCGGCAAATATTCCACATTTCTTGCACTTTTTGCGACATGATTAAGCTCGGAAGCAGTACGTGAGTAGTACTGCAGGAGGAGTT
The DNA here is from genome assembly GCF_943734695.1 of Anopheles maculipalpis. Taxonomy (NCBI): domain Eukaryota; kingdom Metazoa; phylum Arthropoda; class Insecta; order Diptera; family Culicidae; genus Anopheles; species Anopheles maculipalpis. Next base: position 76,540,276 of record NC_064871.1, read on the forward strand.
CAATTGTAAACAAAGCAACAATACCGATGATTTTTTTTATAACTACGGAATTGTTGCGTTTATGCAAGGGTGTTCAAATCTACGACTATTATTAAAAAAAAGGTACAATATCGAATTTATAATTTTATTTTTATAGAATGCGTTTTAAATTACGAACTTTCTCCACACACACATCTATACGAATATGACTTTGAAAGGACTAATAATACACACAATGCAAGGGGTTTACGGTGGAAATACTCTCCACGTCTAAACGGTATAGTAGTCATCGTTTTGGGGCACCAACTCTGGGTGTGTTTTTTTCAGATGCATGCTGAGCAAGGATTTGTAACGATAGGACTTATTGCATGCTTCGCAGGAAAACATAATACCGCTGTGTGTGAGTTGATGCGTATTACGAGCGTACCCACTTTTGAACCGTTTTGGACATTGGTTGCACGCGTACGGTTGGTCGTTCGAATGCACTCTGGCGTGTGTCCGCAGCGACCTGCTGTGTTGAGACAAAAAATGGGTTAAACTTTCTCATTACAAAATTACCCACATACAACTTTACATTGCAATACAATTTACCTAGTCTTAAACCGTTTCTCACAAAGCGTACAACCGTACTTGCTTTCAAGATTATGTACGCGCTTAATGTGTTCCCGAACGCCGCTATGGTGATTGAATTGCTTCAAGCAAATTTTACACTCAAACTTTTCTCCGATATTATGTATGGAACGCTAACAAAAAAAAAAGGGACGTTTAGAAAGGAGAATATGTGGAGTGAGTATGAAAAATTGCTGTGTACGTACCATATGCGACATGCAGGTATTACGGTTTGTGAACCCTTTACCACATATTTCACACGTTTTGATGATGGTCTTCTTATGCACAGCTTCGATGTGGCGCAGGAGATTGGAACTGTCCGTCATTTGCACGGGACAGTGTGGGCATGCGAATCTCGCTTGTTTCGTATGGCTCAGAAGGTGCCGTCGGTAATTAGTGGTCAGCTGGCCACAAATTTCACACAGCCGCTTTGTGACACACTGCCATTCGAGCTGGTCATTGGCAGGGTTTTGTTCTGAACCATTGTTCGCTACGGCTTGGCTCGCTGTGTCACAAGTAGTTGATCTTTTTTTACGACCGCTTGTGCCAGCCTTTGCTGAACGTACAGATAGTCGCGGAAGGGCTTCTTTTTCAATATATTCCTCATTGGTTGAACTTTCGACGCCCTCGAACGCTTCCGCTTTGCAGGAATCGGACAGCACCTTGTCGGCACCGATGGGAATTGAAGATAGTACCCATTCATCCTTCAAACTGATAACATCTGTATCGCTAATTTCGCCATCGTTGTCGTTGCCAGTTTCTATATCATTTTCACGTTGTTTTGCTTCCTGCGGGTAATGTGGTTGTTTAGAACATTCCAGCCTTGCGTTTGCAATGAATGCTGCGAAAAGTTGACTATAGAGTCGATCATTGCGCAAGCACGAGTTTCGAAAGGCGGCAGACTTCCGTAACACATTTTTACAATCAACGCATATCGCGTACGAAACGTTGTCTTCAACTGGAATCTAGCAACAGAAAAAACGGCATCGTTTAGTTTGATGCACTGACGGTCGGTCGGTATGAAACAAACCTGTACACCGGTGAACCTCACGAGATCTTCGTTTGTTAGCGAAGGGCTAAATATAGTCCGAGCTGGAACTAGGAATTCCTTTTCTTCGGTTAAACAAAGTCTGCAAATATCGCGAATATCGCGTAGCGTGTTTACCATTTTTTTGTAGGATTGGTTTTGTTTAATAACAATCATTGACGCTACCTGTCAAACACAGGGTGACTCACACATGACAAAGCATATGGCAATTCCTTTTCAAATTTAAGTCCTGTAGTTTCGTTTTTCATTTCGAGAAACCTCCAAAAATAAGGAACTTAAGTAATGCATGAGTGCGGCCCGGTGGTGTAGGCGACAGCGGCGCTGGTCTTTAAACTGCCGGACCGGTTCAAATCCCATTCGGACCGGACAGTCCATCCGTAGTGAGGACTGACTATCCAACTACGTGGTATCGGGAAGTCTAGTAAGCCATTTCGATGGCAGCCGGCCGGCGATGGCCTTAGAGAGGTCGTTAAACCAAGAAGAAGCAATGCATTCAGCGTACTGGAAGAAATTCGAACGACAATGTGACTAGTCTGTTGGTCTGAAACATTAGTCTGTTTCGACGGGATGATCTTTTCTCATGTGCTGGCTGAGCAGCGATTTGTAGCGATATTTCTTTTCGCAAACTGTGCACGGGAAAACGGCACCGGTGTGTGTGATTTCATGCGTGATTTTGGCATACGAACTTTTAAATTGTTTCGGACACACACCGCACGCATATGGCCGATCGGAAGAGTGCACTCTTCCATGTCGCTTAAGTGCAAGCCTGTAAAACATTGACGCGTGAGCGACGGATATCATAATTAGAACGATGTTTTTGGAAGGATTCCAAAGATTTGCAAAAGCGTGGGAACCTTACCTATCGTCGAATCGCTTGCTACATATCGAGCACGGAAATCGCTTCTCGCTCGCATACGTATGAACCTGCGCCATATGATGTCTGTATCCGCCTGGATGTTTATATGTTTTATCACACAATTTACAATCGTACGTATTTCCGGTTCCGTGTTGGGAGCGCTGGGCAAATAAAAAGAACTTTTTTAGATAGCATACTACCATAGTAGAACTGACGAACGATCTTACGCACCATATGGCATTCGAGGGAATTTTTGTGGGTGAATCCCTTGTTGCATATTTCGCAAAACACTATTGCTTTTTTCAAGTGCACCGCTTCTATGTGACGCTTTAGATTCGAACTGTCCGTTAGCTGCATGGAACAATGCGGACAAGAGTAGATATTGTTCTTCGTATGGCTGTTCATGTGGCGCGCTAAATAATTGACCGTTTTACCACATAAAACGCATAGCTGTTGTTTCCTCTTCAGCATTTTCCTTTTAGCTTTTGTTTTCGGCTTACACTGTGATTCGCTATCATTATCCGTACTCGGTTCCGAGGTGGACATTTCCTTCTGTTCGGTTTTAATTTCCTTTTGTAATTGTTCGATCGTTTCGTCCTTATTGTTTTCTCCAGCACCTACGAGGATATTCGGTTCAGTTTCGTTTGCGCTCTCGACCGTGGATTGAATCTTTGAACGAAGGAGCTTCTTAAACCTCACATCATTGCTTAAGCAGAAGTGACGAAACCCAACTGATTTGTGCAAAGTACCTTTGCAATTCAAACATATTGCGCTCGGATACGTTCCAGCAACATTTATCTGTTTCAGGGCGAAGATAGATGAAGTCAGTCATTAGAATCGTGACTAATTATTAGGGAAACGACACCAACCTACCCGAATGCCAGTGAACTGCTCTATGGTTTCAATGGTAAGCGAAGAATCAATGATATCGGCTGCATTAACTAACGATAGTTTATCTTCACATAAACAAAGCCGGCAAATATCCATCCTGTGGTGTTATAAGGCAGCAAAAATGTTGGAGAACGTTCCGAAATCTGTTGAATGCTAAATGCTTGACTTAGTTTATGTTTACCTCAATGAGAAACATTGACAGTTCTCAGAATCATCAAACAAATCAATTTGACGGTTCCCCACTACACAAGGTGGACAAAATTAATAACAGAAAAGCAATAATCTCTTGAAGTATTTTTTTTCCTCACCTTATTTTAAACAACTTACTTACGACTCATCTTTTGATACTGTTGGAATTATCTTTGTGCTTTTATTCGATCATTCATACTTCGAACTTCGATGGCACTAGTCTTTGCTACTAGTTTCAACTCTCTCCGGATGATTTTTCCTAACGTGCAAGTTCAGGAGAGACTTGTACTGATACGCTTTATCACAACTTGTGCACTTAAAAACGACCCCGACATGCGTTAGTTCGTGTGTTCTTTTTGCGCTGGCACCTTTAAACTGTTTTGGGCATAAGCTGCATGCATACCGTCGCTCATTGGAGTGTACATTTTTATGCAGATTCAATGCTTGCCTGCGGATGTGGGAAACGCATTGAATTTGTAAAACGAGTTAATATACGAATGCATTTGCTAGCATATCGACTCACCTATCCTTGAATGGTTTATCACATACGGAACATACAAAGTTCCGTTCGTTGTTATGTGCTTGGGATATGTGCTTTTTATAGCCACTTGGTTGTTTGAATGTTTTCAAGCATATTTGGCACTGATATGTTTCTCCAATTCCATGCCGAGATCGCTGAGAGTATAATGAAAAGGAAGAAAAAGTGAATAAACGTTAATATTCTTCTAAAAAAAATCCAAATCTGTTCCCATGCCATACCATGTGTGCCTTGTATGAATTGATGTGAGTAAATTCCCTTCCACACGGTTCACACGATTTTACCACCTTCTTCATGTGGATTGCCTGTATGTGACGGGCGAGATTCGATTGATTTTTCATTTCCGTCGAACAATGTGGACAAGCGTAAGTGGCTGTTTCCTTTGCGTGGGTACGTACATGGTACCACCGATTTTTAACCAATTTGCCACAAATCACGCACAGTTGCAGTTTGCGATGGGTTGAGGGCTTATCTGCTCCGACAGGTATTTTTTGAGAATGTTCTGGCATAACCTTGGTATATGAATGCATGCACGTGCTATTCGTATAGTCAATATTGTCGTTCGATGGATCACTGTTTACTGTAAGCTGGACCGGAAGATCTTCTTGTTTACAATCGGTTAACGTTTCCTCAAATAGTACTTCTTCAATACATTCAGATTCGTTTTCTGAAACTAGCATATCATGGGTGGTTTGAATGACATTGCTATCGTCTACAAGTTCTTCGTGTGGCAGCATAATTTCAACTTCAAATAGATTCGTTTCGTATCGTTCGGGTGGAACTTCATTCTCATCACTCTTATCGTTCGAAGGCACTGTGTAGGTAGCATACGATTGTTGAAATAGGATATCATTGCTTAAACAGGTACAGCGGAACTCAAACCAATCGGTAAGGAGATTTTTACAGTCCAGACATATTGTGCACGGGATATCTTTGGCCGTGTTGTTTAGCTGCAAAATGAAAAGTTCCTTTGAGCTTTGAATACGACAAGGAGAAACTTCATTATACCAACCTGAATGCCGGTGAATAGCTCTATCATTTCAATTGTAAGTGAAGCATTCAGTATCTCCGCTGCAGCCACCAACTGTTTCGGCTCTTGACTCAAACAAAATCGACATATTTTTGGAATTTTACTCAGAGTGAGCATTTTGGTTTAGCTTCGAGATTGCTGGTTGAGCATTTTGTAAACATTTCCAAACGTCATAGCGATGCAGTAGCGACTATACGTCGGATGTTTACAATGTCGGATCGGATCGGATGTATAAAACAAAATAAGTTTAAAACGTATGGTGGTTGCTGGTGTTATTACAGCTCATATTGCAGTTTTGGAGTTATTCAATCTTTCTATTCAAATTTAAGCTTCAAATCCCCAAATGGAACGTTAATTGATCGCGGGAAAGTTTTGTACTATCCTACCCCTCGTGACGTTTACGCATATTGTCATTCTCGGCATTTTTGCTGGTTGTTTCTCTGCAACCAAAGCTATCGCGTTTCGGTGCGTGAAAATAACTTAAAACAATCTGTAGGACGATTTTCACATCGTTTTAGTTAAAATAAACATAAATTGCGTTGCCGTGGTGCGTTATTCTTTTTCGGGAAGGAGTGTCAGATAAATGAAAGCACAAGCGGTATCCCTGTAGAGCGCCAAGCAGTATGACACACGAACGACGGGACACCGCGCTATATTGATGTAGAAGAGAAACCAGTCACCATTAGCATCGAGCAAAGGGTCGTAAAGAATGGCGAATGGATACTAATGCAAGTAGAGTAAGCTGTCGCGTTGTGAAACTGTAATAAGTCCATTGAAAAATGCTTCGGAATGCTTTTAATTTTTCTTGTTTGTTGGTTTTCTTTATTTTGCAGCTATATCGGAACAAAACAGATCTTCGACCACCGAAGCAGCAAAGGACCCGTATCCGTACTGTTTCACAAGCAGCAATATCCGTCCCGGTCCCCCGGCGCAAAAATTATTAGTCGCAAATCTGTGTTTTGGTGTTGCGTGTGTATGTCTGTGTGCCGTCTGTGTTTGGTTCGGTACAACGTGTAGTACTATTTCTACCCTAATGCAAGACCTGGCAGAGTTTACATGCACAGTCGAAAGAGCAGAAAAAAGGTGGAAGAAGGAAAATTAAAATAGGAAGTGATATACTGGCGACAAAACATCGGTACTGGAAGGAAGGATCTGGATTTTGGATAAATAAAGCACTTCAGCAAACAACTACCATCTGCCGGTGAAGCCAGCTCTACTTGAGCTGAGGGACTCATAAAGGTAAGCCATAGATCTCGATGGTTCCTTAGCAACTCCCTACCACTTTAAACTTCGTTTCAATTACCACAAAAACATCCTTATTTCTATAACCACCTTCCCATCTGCCGATCATGCATAGAATCTCTTCTAATACAAGCTCCCGTTACAAAAAAAAATCGCTACTCAGCTGCAAATTAAAACTATTTTTCATCAATCAAAAAAGGGAGACATTACATTACATATGCAAAAAATTAATATAGTATGATCAGTATGAGATATTTGAACGCATATCCTAATTCCTCTATGTAATTCAAGAAAAGCCTTAAACAAGGAATATTTACAGGTGATTTAAAGAAAATAAATAAGATTTATAACATAAAGATTGTTGAATTTAAAATAAAAACACTGTTCCGTGGGCAGTTGCTTATCGTAGATGCAAAGAAGATTACAGCTTTGGAAGTGAAAAATGAAAAGAAGTAGATATTTTTAAATATTCAAGTAAATTCTATTAGATCTATGGCAAATATTCTCATGTTTCTTGAAAATTTCATTCAAATACGACGAGCAGATCGAAATATACAAGCTTTATAATGCGACAAATACAAATTCCCATACAAAATGTATGATCAACCCTGGTAGGTGGTTATTGAAGATAAAGGTATAATTTGAAAATTAAATTTAAATTATAATAAAAAAATATAAAATTCTGGATTTTTGCTAAAGTGTAGAAAACAAATTTGTTCAACGCTTTCCAAAAGTTTCACGCTGATGGCTCCATTATATTAACTGTTATTGCAAAATAACAATTTCAAAACAAACACGGGTAGATGGTCATTGAAAAAATGGTTAAAAGTTATGCAATCCTACCTATCCTTACCTGTCAGATCTAGTACCCTGTGTTCGTGCTGATGCAAAAAAAAAAAAATAGTTTCTGTCGGCTCTTAAATACTTTTGTAATCTAAATTAGAATTCTTGCTTCTGCTTTCCGGTATTGCTTCCACGTAGGCAATGCCATCAGCGGTTAGTGGCGGCGGAGGTCACGGCGGCGGTGGTGGTGGAGGTGGTGGAGGCAACATGAATCCGCAGACAAACGAAGAGTGTGGCATACGGGACGTGTGGCGCCACAATCTCGACGAGGAGTTTCGCACTATACGGCTGATCGTGCAAAAGTATCACTATGTAGCGATGGACACGGAGTTCCCGGGTGTGGTCGCACGACCTGTCGGTGAGTTCCGCTCATCAGCCGACTACCAGTACCAGAGCTTGCGGTGCAACGTGGATCTGCTGCGCATCATACAGCTTGGTTTGACGTTTATGGACGATGATGGCCGCACGCCGGCCGGCTTTTCCACGTGGCAGTTTAACTTCAAGTTCAACCTGAACGAGGATATGTACGCACAGGATTCGATCGATTTGCTGCTGAACTCAGGCATACAGTTTAAAAAGCACGAGGAAGACGGTATCGATCCGTTGGACTTTGCCGAACTGCTCATGACGTCCGGTATCGTGCTGATGGACAATATCAAGTGGCTGAGTTTTCACTCCGGTTACGACTTTGCCTACCTGCTGAAGTTGCTGACCGATCAGAATTTACCGGCCGAGGAAGGTGACTTTTTCGAACTGCTGCGAATCTACTTCCCAAGCATCTACGACGTGAAGTATCTGATGAAGTCCTGCAAAAATCTCAAGGGTGGCTTGCAGGAGGTTGCGGACCAGCTGGAGTTACGGCGGGTCGGTCCACAGCATCAGGCTGGGTCGGATTCGCTGCTTACCGGGATGGCGTTCTTCAAGATGCGAGAGGTACATTCCAATGATTGCTTCGCGACCAATAATCTCAGCGGCTCGGCAAATGAGGGCGAGTTGCTAGAACATCGCTTGAAGAGTAGTCCGAACCGGAGCCGCAATAGTAGCGGTATTGGTAGTTTCGAGTGTGCCTGTGCCGAACGGTACGAGCGATGCCTGCGCCAGTCGCTGAATCATATCGATACCCGGTTGAAAAGTCACCGGAAACCGGAACAGTAGGGAAGAGATTAGGAAACAGAGAGAAAGAGAGTGAGTGAGGGAGAGAGAGACAGATTCGTAATGAGGAGAGAGAGAGAAAGAGAGAGAGAGAGAGAGAGAGAGAGAGTAAAAATCCCGCACACTGACCTCTTTTGTACGCTTCTTGGTCAAAAGCGGATGCATCATGTTCGGTGGAGAGAGAGATAGAGAGAGAAACAGAGACTGTCGCGTAACAAAATGGCTGTGAAGTCTTAAAAAAAATAGCTGGTTGAGCTGTGCTCCCAGTAGATCCTTGCGCACCAAAGATCCCCGAACATAAAAAACGGGCCCCGTTCAATGAGCGTCGGTAACAAGAAAATGCGGGCATTGACTAAGGCAACGGCCCCTTTTGGGGCGGGTCCCAAAGGTTCCCTGGATGAGGAAGATTTTTGTTCGGTTTAGTTAAAATTTCAGTTCATTAGCTTGTTTTCTGTACAGCGATCACCGGAGTCGTGTTTACGGTATGCTTATGCAATTTTGTTGAAATTATCGAACTTTGGAATAGAACTTACAGCTGCTATCAAGCTGCACTTAAAAAGCACAAATGCAAAACCCGGTGTTTTCTCAATCGCGAGTGTAAAATCAGCAATAATTTGGCCCTGTTTTTTCCATATTCACTTTGCCTTTTTTCTTCTCTTCTTTCTTCTTTGTCCCCGTTGGTCGATGTCACGGACCTGCACGTGCTACACAACACCCTGCTAATCGTAGATGTTCTTTGAGGACAATATTGACAATGCCAAGTATTGTGGTCATCTGTACGGGCTAGGGACATCCTTCGTCGCGAATGGCAACAATACAACGACTGGCGGTGCTGGCGGTGGAAGCGTCGGTGGGGCCGGTGGTGGTGGTACTGGCGGTAGTGGCGCTACTACTGGCACTGGCGGTACTGGTGGTGTTACCTCGTCCGGAACCGGTGGCAACACGGGCAACAGCAACACGACCGGTGGGAACAGCGCCAACAGCAACAGCAACAACAACAACAGCAATAGTACGAATTAATTTCTATCCATCCTCCTTCCCTCGGTACTCCCCACGGGTCACGGTCGTTCGCTTTCGGGTGGATTTGTGACCGTGCGATCGTTTAGTTGTCGTCCGTTAAAGACACTACTACAGTTGCTTGTGTGAACACAGGAGGTTTAGTACGAACTATTTCTTGCAGGTAAACCGGAGCGGTAGAACCCCAGCGGACAGATAGACCACACTGCTAATAACACCAGCAGCGACGACCGCGACGACACGAGTCCGAAGAGCAGGCAGCAGCAACATCAGCACCAGCATCGTTTCCTTTCTTCGCGTTCTTGTATAGGTACGCTACCCTAAGTGGTTGGTTCTCGGGATTTGCGGAAAATTGGCCGATCCAGCATCTTGGCACCATTCAGCAGAGCCCGGTCACAACATGGAATCAAATGTAGGGGAACATAGTGTATTGGCTTGCAACCACGTGTAAAGAAAAAAAACAAAGAGTGTGTTTGTGTGTGCGTGTTGCAGCCTAACGATAAGATCTAAAAAAGTTTATAACAATGACCCACGTAAAGTGATTATTTGTAAGAGCCGAAATTAAGCAGATGTAATAAAACGAAACAAAATGTAAAACACAAACATTAATGCGTGTGTGCGTAGGGTCAACATCAATACAAGGTGGGTCGTCCGATATCATTCTCATGATGTCACCAATCCATCGGAGTATGGCGAATCTTACTCGCTCGGAAGGCTCATGATTTGTTGTGGATCATTTATGTGCCCTTTAATGACATGTTTTCCTCTCAAATGCGGTTGAGAGGAGACAATCACTATTTTTCTATAGTGATTACCTAGTGGTTATGGCGTCATCTATTTGCTTTAAGGTTCCGGCTCTACACAAAAGTGTGTAAGTTGTTGATTAACAGGTGGGTAGTAAGTTATAGTTGTCATGTACAGAGAGCGGCTCAAAAGATGAATTAAATTTTTAGTCAGTTTTCACTAAGCTTGAGAACACACATGTATGAATTTAATAGCTGTCAGTCGATTCAGAGACTTTCTTGAAACCTTAATACTACAAAAAGGACGATTTTTTTTGACGATAAATGGCTATGAACAAAACAACTGGAAACAAGCTACTTCTTGTTCGCATACATGACATGAATACTGGCTGGAAACAAATTGAAGTTTCATTTCTTTCAAAGTTATCGCTGAAACAGAGGCCTATTTTGAGGCTTATAATCAACTATATAATATAATTATATAACGTCATTCACCCAGTCTTCAAAATTTCAGGCGTGCCATTTCAGTCTTTAATGCCGCCTGTAAGACTCTTTCTCAGATCTTGTTCTGCAGACCTGCCCCCCTTGCTATAAGTTTCGTTGGCAGCTATCAAGCGGGGTTTGTTGGTCCCTCACCGATGAAGTCTTCACTCTTCGGCAGATCCTCCAGAAGTGCCGAGAGCGCCAGATCTCTACGCACCACCTGTTTATCGACTTCAAGGCGGCCTACGATACCATAGATCGAGCGTCGCATCCTCCGGACCATTTTTGACAGTGTGTTCTAGCATCGAGTGTGGAGGAGAAGGATGAACCACGAGCTTGTTGAGCTATCCGAACATCCTAACAGTAGCAAAGACCGGCAGGATACAGAATATCTAAGTACCAACACCAACAGAAAAAGGAATCAAGAAAGGATTGAAGCGAGGCACAATCACCGAGACAAGAGATAGAAGACAAAATCTTAATATCATCAGGGTACATCAATATTTTGTGAGTAAGTAGAAGAGTGATATTAGTAACGAAGAGCAGGATTAATCGCATTCTCGGATGGATCATGCGTCCAATATCGCGAGATTCGGATTGAATAAAAAACAACTTTTTTTTTACATTTTGTAGTCATGATAAGACAGAGCTTGCGGTTAAATTCTCAAGTACCACTGGAGTGCCTCAGTCTTGACCAATCTGCACAAGGATGTGCTGTCTGTTGGGCAAGATTTTACTCTGCATGACGTTCTGCATGTGATAGAACCGGAGTTAAGTGGAAACGCCAGTAAATTTTGTTTTATGTAAAAAACACACTAAAAAATATTCTAAAATTTGAAATTAATTGGCACAATTGCAGTTGCCGTTTGATGTGACCTGAAAATGGTGTCATCTGTTCGTTGGTTAGTTTTGGTTTTGTCGCTAATTGGCATGCACCTGGTACTACTTGCACTAATGCAATGACCGCAAACGTACAGCCTTCTACCACTCAATCCCAAAAGCTAACCAATATCATCCGCACCACTCTATCATTAGAATCATCCAATTAGCAGACAACTTCATCTGTACGGTTGGACGGTTGTGTTTGGTTGTTTTGTGTGTGTTTTTTCAGGCCCAGTGCTGTGGTGCTATAATTAAAAACAATGCTTGTAACAATTCGAGTTACAGCATTGAACAGGAGTTGTTTGAACTTTCTGTCCCACACACACACACACACTCTGTTAATGGTTTTCCCTTGTTGTACTTGTTCCGGCGGGTAGGCTCCATTCCATTAGACTACGCGACAACGCATCAAATACACTTAATCATGATTCGATTTGCCAAACGCGGCGAAACAGTCATCGTACGGCGAGCTTGTGCTGTTGGTTGGTTGAGTGCTGCGTCAAACATATTTAAGCTAATGGGTGTTACGACGCAAGGTTGCGTGATTTGGCGGGAAATGTCGTTTTTGCCAAATGTCGGCCAACAAAAGGCTTTAAAAAAAGGGGGCGAAGATCGTTGGACGAAAGGAAACAATTGGTACAATGGTGAACGAACGGTGAAGCCGTTTCGGTCTTTATTGGTAAAACAATTAAGCGAAAGGTGTGTTCAATTGTGCTGAGTTGTGATAATTAGTGCCATTTGTTATCGATCTCAGAGCCGGGTGCACGGGTGGTTCGTTTGTTAATTGGTACACACACGAAAAGGAGAATTATCCGTTTTTCGTCGGCGATAATTAAGAAGGGAAAATTAAATACAAAATTACAGGCAAATGTAAAACAAAACACGTTAATGAGAATGAAGTGTGAACTGATCGTGTTAGAGATAATGTCATTCGTTTGGTTTTATGTTTTTTTAAAATATTTAATTACTCGACCTAGCGGCTTGGTGTTCTATCCCTTCAACTGTTTATCATCTTTTTTATAATGTTTGTTATAAGCAGAAAAAAATATTACAGCGATATTAATTAAATCAAAATAGTCGCAAATCTCTAACATTTATTTATTTTATGATTTTTATCCTTGAATAAAGAGTTGAAATAGAAGGCACATCCTGACGAAGGACCTTTTTATAACCTAATTCTACCTTTACAACATCTTTTTACTGGGGTTAAATCCCTATCTACAACAACACAACAGTATCGTATCTTTTCCCCCCTAAGCCTAAGCCAAACCCTGGTCTGTAGCAAGGTACGTTTAACTTAAACAGTTAATACATAATTTTTAAATACAATCAACATTACTCTTACACGTGTAACAAGTTCAATGGCGGATCTTCCTACGCTCAGTCTGCGAGCGCTTGGCGAATGAAATAAATTCTATCTACAAAAGCATATCTCATTTTTCTTTCAATACTGTTGTGAATTTGTTTGTAAGCCTTTGTGAGGATCTCTTTCAGGTTCGGGAAAATTTCGCCTTTGCCTTCCCTACGGATTTTGATCTCAAATTCCAGTAGTGCTTCCTAACTCCGTCGGAAGAATTAGGGAAAATCATCACCGGCTAACTCAGTCCGCAGATATATGCTTCTCCTGCATTGTCCAGGAAAAAAGGACGGTTTGTCCGACTTAAGCATAACTAATGGCGTTCGTCATCCCTAGGCCTAGGCGCAGATACACGGATCCCCTGGTCGATAAAAAAACCCTATCCGTCTGATCCAAGTAGTTCTGCCGACGTAACATGGAGCTGTGCGAGAATTAGGAATGGGTTATCTGTCCACTAATGGCAGATATTTGCATCCGGTTTGTTCCCGTTTCTGTGTTACCGTAGTGCTATTGCGTTTATAAAATTAACAGTTTGTTTAGTTGTAACAGCCTTGAACCACAATGACTCCTGATGAAGATAGCAATGGAAAATTTTGACCTTTTTCCATTCATCTATTGGACATGTTCCTTAAACTTAGCTACAACAACAGCTTTGTTCCCTATCATTGCTGGTACTCCATCCATCGTCAAGCTTACTGCACACGCTCTATCAACTTCCATTTTGTTGAATGTTATATACTCTTCGCTGAATATAGTTTCAGCAGTTGCAGTGTCTATAAGAGGAATTAATTGCACAAATTCTTCAGTAATATCAAGGGACGCATTAACGCCACGAATGAAATCGTCCAGTGGCGTGGTCAGTAGCTTTACTCTCGTCAGTAGCAACTGAGAGCGCAATAAATTTTTTCACTTTGTTAATTAATTGTTCGTCTATATTTCTTGCTAAATCAGGATTCAGTTGTGCTACTCCTTGCTAATATTTGCTTTTTAATTGGACAAAGCGCAGCAATTTATATCTGTACTAGATGGAATAGTAACGGATTGTTAATGCTTAAAAAGAGCTAACAATAAAGGCCCATCCAACAGTTAAAAAAGGGTGGCAACATGTTTTTTTTATATAGTCTTTATTTAATCAATTTAAACGCTACTCAATCGATTTTCAGTTTTATCATTTCTTATCTATCTCGTTTCGCGAAATCTTTTCCCACGATGAAAGATGTTTTTCTCCATCTACCATACGCCTTTTCCATCATGTAAATGTGCTGAACATGCACAACATAGCGCTGAAGTAATACCTGCCATACCGCCATAGAAATGCAAATCAATCAGAAGTGATGAAGAATGTGCACGATCGTAATTGAGTTTTTCCGGGCACCCACAAACGTTTGGGTTAAAATTTGCTTCGTTAGCACATCTTTGAACCGTATACTTGGCTTGCGAATAATCATCCATGGGGATGTAGATTCTTCGAAACGTATTATTTATATTATCAACGAAAAATCAATGAATTCTGGGGGGAAGGGTGGAAGAAAAACCGAAGCATTCGGCATCCGATTGACTGTTTAATGTAAGACAAAGACTACAAAAAGAATATCAAAACACAATTGCGATACTGTTGGTGATTATTTCAGTGGGAAAATGGTGTGAAATTAGTAATCCTTTCATCTTTCGTTTCTCGGTTGTAATTTGTGATGCTGTGGGATTTAAGATGTTCCAGTAGGGTATAACACTTTTGACAGTGGAAAAGTAAATAGAAAAAAATCATGCAATCATTATAATTTTAGTTAATTAAAAGGTTGAACAGAGTTTTATCCAACGGTTTTGTATGTTTTTTATTTATTTTTTTTTATCATAAAAAAAGCATAGAAACGGAGTTGCGCGCTAGGATGCTAGCGGCCAACTAGGGTCATTCTACAGCCTGAGGGAACATTTTACCAAAAACAAAAATTGCTGTCGCGACGGTCGAAGCTGGGACTGTATCGTACCTTTATAGTCCTAGTACTCACATACGCCATTGAGAAATGGCGGCCCTGTCCAAAACAGACGAAGCCCTCTTAGCCGCGTTCGAGAGGAAGATGCTCAGAAGGATCGTTGGCCCCGTATATATGGAAGGCCAATGGAGGAGCCGCTACCACGACAAGCTGTACGAACTGTATCTCACCGTCGTGCAGCGAATTAGGCTCGCCAGGTTCCGAAGGGCTGGCCATGGTTTACGCATGGCACCGGATGGCCCAGCTCAGAAAGTCCTTTTTGGCCGTCCACTCAGACAGAGGAGGCGTGGTAGCGTTTGTAGCGCCTGATAAGTAAGTAAGTAAAGACAATTCGGGGGGCGGCCCGCTCCTGAAGGCGACATCGGCGCCAGTCTTCAAACGGCAGGGCCGGGGTTCGAATACCATCCGTACCGTCCCCCCGTAGTGAGGACTGACTAACCTCACTTCGTGGTATTCATACGTTAAAGCAATACAGCCGTACAGGCCGTTCTTACGAAAATGAAGTAATGAAAATACGTAATTAGAAAGTTAACAAATTAGAAAAAATAGTTAACAATGAAAAACATAGAAACACAGTAGTAAAATCAGCATTTTGAGTGCGATATTGCAAGTGTGATATAAGAATCAAGGAACATACAAATCTTTTGTATGTTCTAAAGTATCTAAAGCAAGCAAAAAATAAACATAGAACATAGAACATAGAACAATATGAACATAGAACAAGTTTTTTTTAGATATTTATGAAACAAGTCAACCACCAAACTAAGACAAAATTCAACAATGAAGCATAGTTGTGTTTATTAAATATCAAAAAGTTATCAGAAAAAAAGTTTCCTTTCAATTTTGACACAATTGCCTGCAATTGCACTTTAAACAGTTTCCCGTATAGTTCCTGTTGAGGTAAATCTTCCATGGACCAACTTTAAAACCATTCCGTTGGTTGCAACTTTCAACTCAGCTCGGCTGAACCCTTTGGCTAAAGGTTGACCACGTTCGAGCAGTTATCGTAATTCATTGCAATTTATGAACTTTAAAGCAGGTGACAAAACCGATAGGTACCTTTGCCGGAAGTTGTCCCATGCCCTAGTTATCGGGGTTTTTCCTGCCTTTTCCACCCTACCCGCTCCACACAACGTTGCGGGGGAAAAATGCATAAATTATACAGTGCAAATGCAGTGCAGTGGGTTTTCGTTTTTTTTTTGCAGTCAAGATGTTTCAAAGCTTTGAAGAAAATCGTTCAAAAGAACTGGTTGTGAAGAAGATGGCGCGATTGCTTGTAGCAGAAGCTTGGCTATCATTCGACTTGTGTTAAGAGAAAAAGAAAGATAGTCATGAACTTTATATTAAACAAAAAGAAGCAAAGGATAGATGCACCAGACACACTAGGGCAGTAGAAGAGAACTTAATGAAGCTTAAACGATGCCCATTAACCGTCTCGCTTGGCGATAATAATGATGATGATGATGTTAATTTACAAGCAAACAATTTTAAAGCTTATTTTCTCTACTCGGAAAGCAGCAAAACTGGGTCGAGCAAACTAGTTAAAAATATTTGGGTCTTTTCCACTCATTGTTGCTGCAGCTATAAATATTGAAAGACTGCCCGATGTTACACTGTCACGTAACCGCAAAAGACGCTGTTAGCCATTTTCTGTGTGGCTGTGGTTGCCGACAAAAGTATTCGTCGGGTGGTGTACAGCCAGTGTCCTTTCGTAGAAGATGAAGCAACTTCTGCTACAACCAACCGCAATCGGTATCGGAAGAGTTGAGTTGAGTGAATTTTATTTACTTGCTTTCATGCAGCTCGTTAGTAGGAACCACTCACCGGACGACAATTTGATTACATTTTATTCGATAAATAATTAACCAAAGTTTGTGGGGATTGAAATTTGAAGTTGGAAACAAACCAGAAAGAAGGAATGAGACGGTTGAAAGTGAGATGAATAAAATTAACTGCTAACAAGCGGTGATTGTTTGTCACGCTGATACAATGATGTTGGATTTTGCAGTAACTTTCTTAGTTTTAATTAGTTTCATTGAACAATATTTAAATTACATCTCGATCGCGGTGATGAGATGTTATCTTATGGTGTCAGAGAGAGTCATGTACTTGACCGGGGTGCTTAATGGTGCTAAAGGAGATAGTGGCGATGGTCTTCACACGACAGGGTTCAAATTGCATCCGGAACTTTCCCCCGTAGTGTGGACTTGACTATCAAGATATCTGGTACTAAGCAAATTCTTCTTCTTGGTTTTTATCGTTCTGCTAAAGTCATGCCGGCCATCGAATGGTTTAGTAGACTTGTTGATACAACGTAGTCTGATAGTCAGTTCTCTCTATAGCAAGGCGGTCTGGCTGGGATATGAAACCCGGTCCTGTCGTCTGAAGACCGTCGTTTATACCACCTCCCGAAGGTACTAAGCAAGTCTAGTAAGCTAATCGATGGTAGGTCGTTATGCCAAGAATAAGATATTCTTCACTGTTCTGCATCCTTGGAGACAAAAGTGGCGAATAGATATGTTCCCTTAGACTAAGATTTATTTACTTGGTTATTGTTGTTATTTGGAATAACCCATCAACATAACTTATTTTTAACTTAACGTTTATTTTTCATCAGTCCATCTGTAATATGGTTTTATGCTGATCTTTTGAGTACCAACTGTTACAGAGAAGATCCTCAATACAACATTAGGAACACATTGTACAAAATCGCAGTCACCGTTCCTTCCAAGTTCCACACTGCAACGAACCTTGTGAATGCTTATGTTTCTCGTAGAATTTCATTTTGATAATGACCATGAAGAAGGTTGAAATCAGCTAGAATGGTATCGATTTCGCCCTAATAGGTGGGTTGACAACTCAAGTTTATCACTCAAGAAAGCTGTCTTTAAAAGCAAGTACAGCAATATGACAACTTTTCGAAACCATTTTCCTTGTACGATGTAAATGTTCAGTCTCAAAATTGACATCTGTTCTGGTGATTTCGTTCCAGCAAGCATTATCTTGAGACATTTTTAACAGTTAAAAATCGGGTCGATTTAAACAGGAACAGAATAAATTCTTTTTCATCCACATTTTATAGTATACAAAATTCCGAGCCAAAAAAAAACTGTAGCTCATTAAGGTTACAACTCTTTTGAAGGATAAAGCTAAAGGAAAAACACCTACGTGAAAAGACACAGGCTTATCGTCCCAGCTGTTAAAAGTTTGTGTTGATTCTTACGGTAGGATTAGGCAAACTTTGTTCCGTACTAAGTAGGAATGATTAATTGGCTATGGGTAATTAGATTAGCTGAGTAATTAGCTGGGGCAATACTGTGTTGTGAGAGGCGACAATGTCCCCGGGTTTCACACGGCAGGCCCGTGCATCAAATCCCATTCGAGTCTTCTTCTCCCGAAGTGAGGACTAACTGTCTAGCTAATTGGTAATAAGTTTATTAATGTTACCAATAAGTTTAGTATGCCACAAGAGAGTTTCATTCGGTTAGGATAAAGTTTTATTTTATTTATTTACAATTGATTATGACGGTCCAGTGCCGTATTGTCAGGATAAAGTTTTATAAGGACAATTTTTCTTCTTGCCTAATGTCCGTAAGGGTAACTACTGATCAACCAATTTTGTAGTGGTTTGTTTTCATTTAAAAATTTTTATAATGCAAGAAAGCAATTTAGAATACTCTTCCGCTCACACTAAAATCGTGAAATGATGAATATTACGTTGTGAATTTTTTATTGTAGCGTGCAGATAATGGCGGTCTCGTATGGACCGAATGTTTTCTTTCCTCGTGTTTGTGTACTCTTCGTAACACGAAAACGTTCTCTATCTCTCTCTCGCACTCTCCATTCCCATCAACTCCAAGACAGAAATGACTTTTTCCTTCCCGTATCATCAATGGACCCGAGTGGCCCATTTCGATGATCGTTTCGGCATTTTAGGCTGCGTCACGTTGTTTACCAACCGATAGACTAATCACAATTTAAATGGTTTTTTTGGGATGTCCCGCAACGTTCTTCGCAACGATCTGCTGCTTTGAGAGCCCGACCGAACGCACGACTTTCCTATTTGCTGGGTGGACGCATTGTCCCGCCCGCGTATGCTGTTGCCGAAGACATTAAAGTCAAAATGTCGTTACATTTCGTTTTTTTGTTGTGCCTCTCCCCGAAGACCATTGTGGTAGGAATGAAAACGAAAGCTGTCTACGTTGGCGATTTACGATAAAGTTGTCTTCATTTACACTCTTCTTTAGTACCATTTTCGTGTGTATGGATAGTATCGCTCGAGGTGTTTTTTGGGGTTTCGGTGCTTTCGGGTGAAGGACGGGAGAGACCGGCATGTGGTGAAGTGGAGTGGCGAGACAGGAACGAGAAATACAGCTTGTCGATACGAAGCCATTCAATCGATTACCTACTACCAGGCGCCTCCATCGGTGCCCATCGTCTCGTGCGATGTGTTTTTGAAATGGGTTATTCTCTGGAAATGTTCTCGATAGCACGTATCTTGTAAGCATAAAGCTTGAGTTGAAAGAGTAAGATTTTAGTCTTTTTTTTTAAGAGAATATCATTCTGGAGAGCTGTTTTTGATGTTCTTTGGAATTTAATTTGTCGGCCATAAATTAGTTTCTTTTTTATTTAATACCAAGCCCTGTCGCGTGAAGACCGGCGCTGTAATCATCTCGGCCAACGGACAATCCCTTGATTTCAAGCTTTTAAATTTTTTTTCCCTTTTCTATATGGTAAAATGTATAGTTATAAGTGATATAAGATTTTGATTTCAATTTGTATCATCAGCCCTTAGTTACGCTTTGCATCAATAACCATCAGCAAGATCTAGTCGAAACCTGTATGATAGTAGCTTAAAGTAATTCTTGAGCATTAGGTATATTGTTTGAGTCTTAATATTATTTAATTTATGATAAATTATGACGCTACAAGGCCGTATTGTCAACACCGCCTGGGATGACTAAGTTATATGAGCATAATGATTAGGCAATTCCTCCTTGTTCGTGGCCTTATCCCGGGCATACTCGGTTGGTGAGTTTTTATGTTACTGTATTGAAATCTATCATTAAGAACATGTTTCCAGTTTACCGAATAAAAATCATTTAAGTGGCTCAAAACAGGTTTGGAACCTGAAAAGAGTTATATGCTTTTTATCTGATTCAGAAGCTGCTTAATTAATAATTAACCGTCTTATTATTACAATTATACGTTGTATCGTATATTAAAATTATTCCCTGTCATGTTTTAATGTAGCTCAACAAAACAAATATTTAAGTAACAAGTAATTTTTGAGTAATATTCAACAATTTTGGATCCATGCATTAGAAAAACATATCGGTATAAATAACTAACTTCTAATAATACATAAATATTACTCTAAAAAATTGTTAAAAATGGCTAGGAATACTGTGCAAAAAACCTATCCTTTTATGATAATACTTCTACTGCTTTTCCATGTTGCCCTTATAACTTTAAAAGCAAATCCTGCATTCAGTTATACGGCTTCGGAACGCACATCTTTAAATCACCTTTTCCTCGATTTCTTCAACCCATCCATTAACGAAATCCGATTAACCAACTCAGCAGCAGCACGATACCTTTACATCTCGCAACAATCGAGAAGATTTTCCTGGAAAAGCCAGCTTTTCTTAAACATTTACACTGAAACCGTACATCGGTATGGCGACCGTCCGCACCGCCTACCACGAAGAGGTTGTACAAATATTTGAACAGCTCTGCCGACGGTGACCGGACGCGTCGAGATGGTCTTGAGGTTTCTACCGTTCTCAACCCGACCGAAAGTGTCGAAAATCTCGTGGGAAAACTTTCACTTTCAAGGAAAATCGGTTCGTCTTTTGTTAGACGTACTGTTGGTGCTTTGGAGACGGAAACGTTGCTCGTTTTGTGCTATTGTGAGTATCCTTTTCGGTTAGTTCGTTTCACCCCGCCCGGACAATCTCGCGCTCTGTGTTGGGATAAAATTTCCTGATCTCCGGCTCCAAATTGTGACATACACATCGAAGCGCAGGTGAAAGCGATTCTAATAAACTTCCGATGAAGCTTTTAGCTTTTTCGTGCGTCAGCTCGGTGGCAAGCAGCCACCATTATATACCACCAATTTGCCCACAACGAAAACCATTCTTCTTCCAGTCGGTATTGATTTCCTATCGACCTTTAGTGTGCTACTGCGTGAAAGGATGTTTTGATTGGTTTTTGGGAAGCGCTTCTCAGCTTTAAAGCAACATTAAAGTGTTACATCGCACTGCCACGCGGCCATTGTAATCTTACGTTTATGCGGCACCGTCTGGTATATCAACCGGGGTTGGAAATCTGGCACGGTGTGCCTTTGGCACAGATGATGAAGCTTTTGAATATTTATGATCACATTACACGATAACGCAGGTTTGCGATTTCTGGAGGATGCCTTGATGGATTGCCGAGTTTGAGATTTGTAGGGCCAGATTTTTTGTTACCGGTCGTCGACGGTCGGCGATGGTGATTGATTTTTAGCATCGGGAAAAGTGCTTTTCCCCGTGTGGTTGGTGGAAGCTGTTTGGCCATGCAAGAATTTTCGTTACGCGCCGGCACGTACGAAAGCTGTAAGTCTCGGTGTAACGATGCGCTGCAAATATGTTTCGATATGATAGTATTACCGATCGCTTTGTGGTAATTTTATGGAAATAAATATTTGATGGTGAGAATAAAAAAATTGTTAATAGTGATCATAACTAGGAGACTAAAAATGGAAAAATAAAAAGAGAAAATGGAGATTTTACGTGAGATCTCCATCTAAAGAATAAAGTGAAACGTAAGACATATATTTGTATTTCTTTTAACATTTATAATTGTAAATAAATAATCAAAAACTAAAAAAGACTCAATTAAAAACAGGAAATAATAATGACAAATTAATAAAGCACTTTTATAATGGTAAAATTTTGTATTTGTTGATTAACAAAAATATGTAATAGTTTTTACAAAACTATCAAAAGTCATTAAAATACATTTAAAATATGGAACTTATCGCAAACTAAATAACAATACCTGCAAATCAGAAGGCACCTCAATGGCTTCCCGTAATACAACTGTTAAGCAAAAAAAATCTTAATTAACAAATAAATTGTTAAAAGTAGTATTTGCTAAGTGCATTTTCTACTTAGCGAGTGATGGATAGTTCCTCAAACCCGGTCTAAAAACTTATTCCTGCGATAGATAAATTAATCGTGTAGTTTGCTCTAAAAATTTAGAAATTAGTAAATTAGTAAACCAAATTAGTAAATTAGGAAAAAAAACGAAGATATGTATGACTCTCGATGGTCTATTTACCAAATTGATTACGACTTCTTTTTTTCCTTATGTGATCTTGTTGTACATTTCTATCAAAAGTGAAATGTATACGAAATATCTCAAAAATCATTAAAAATGTTGTAAGATTGTCGTATAATTGTCATAAATTGTTATTGTTTTTAGGTAATATTTAAAAATACTTTTCTTTGGAACTGAACTCTGATGCTTGCGTGCCTTAAAGGAATAAAAAAAAATTTGATTTTCACCTAAACAACACTTATAAAACAAACAACTGCTTAAGAAAACAACTTTAAGAAATTCTTCTCTAGCTGTACTCCAACCGTACAGCTCAACTGGCAGAGAATACGCAATCCATCGCCGTATTCGTAACCTATTACAGCGCTATTTTGAACCACCTTTATCAGTGTTGTGAACGGTCGGTTGCATAAGAAGCGAAACCGCAGCAAAGCCACGAAGGTTACGAACGAAAGTGCAAGAGGAAGTATCTTATTTCCGCCGTGGTTGTGGGCTGCGTTTTAAAAATACACCAATGCAAAATGGCTCCGTGCATTGACGTGTGCAAGCGAAAAGCAAAGTGAAAAATCAATTCTAAAGACATTAGATTTCTTCCAAACGCGATTGATTTTCACACACTGAAATAGTAGAAAACCGATACCACAATCGACAGGTGTTAAAGAATAGTTCTGGTGCAGATAATGTTGAAACTAAAAACCCAAATGGTTTATCGCCACAGCATATTCTTCAGATGCCTTTCGGATGCCTCAATGGATTCCTTTTCACGCATGAAACTTTTGACGTTCATTTGATGGCTAGAGCTAAGGTACAAAAGGCGTAAGGTGTGCTTTATCTCATTCCATGTAAGAATCCCACGAAAGAAGGACACGATGGATTCATCGACGCCAGCTCTATAGTACGTTTTATGCTCGTGTAAAAAAAGTAGTAAAACGTTCTGCTACTTCGTTCGCAATTTGATTGAAAATTGGTATTTGATTGAAGTAGATAGATTGGTGGTGAGCGTTTTTGTTGGTTTATTTTATATAGCTTCTGAGAACGAATGTAACACATGGTAAAGTCAGGATGCCGAGAAGCGTAAAGAGTGAGCGGTAGAAAAGAACAGAAAGATGAAAATTGAACCATAAAAGGCGGAACACCACAGTAAAGACAGAAACAACATAGGAAGTAGTAAAGGAAAGCAAGCAAACGTAAACGTTTCGAGAGACGTTTATGGTAGTGAAATGACAATATTAATTTTGTGCTCAAAGAGCAAAAAGTGGATGAAACACAGCAAAGAACTGGTGTTGACATTTAAACGATGTCAAATGATTTGATGTAAATTGCTAAAGTACAGAGCAAATCAATAAATTCTTCTAATGAGTTAACTGGTGAACTGAATAACGCCGTAGAAATATTTTCTACGGCTCTTTAAATGGCTCATAAACGAGTACAGCAGATGGGTCCTACGCTCTAACGAGCGCTTTCACGTTGAACCGATAATTGCACCATTCAATCTTTAATCAGGAGCAATTCATTTTTCATACCAAAACGAGTCTTATCCAACCTCCTTCAAGCAGTTTTTAACTGATTCTAGAACGTTTTCGCAACACGATTCTAATTATTGGTGCGTTATATTTCATTCCTTTCATTCTCACTCGGTTGAACGAGCTATTAACGATAATGTTGCTGTTGCTGCTGCTGCTGCTGCTGCTAGGTAATAATGGAAATTTTAATTACATTCTATTTATTACCTTCCCCTTCCGAGCGCGAGATGTGGTTTTTGGTAATGCACGGAGAAAAGCTCCCATTCCACCACACCGCACAATGAAGAATTGGCCATCTTGCTTTACCGTGTATCCGTGCAAAATGTGCTTTCGTAAAGTGTTCCTTTCCTCCTCAATCCTGACGCACGACGTTACCGTGCACGCCGGGGAGTCAGTTCCAATCAATGATGTTGTCACAATCGAATCTGCAAACGGAAACAACAACAAATCGTACGCAATTTGTCTTCATTAGTGTGAGTGTCGCCGCGTGTGCCTGCCTGTGCTTGGACAGCACCGATGGAAGGAGTGTTTCGAGGAATTGCTCGCTGGCTACTATCACGTCTACTGCTACACCTACTACCTTCGGCGTAGTGGAGTTTTTGTTCGCTTCAGCTGCGGGGACATTGGGAATGCTGGATCTGCAGTGAATGTACCATGCCTGGTATTAGTCTGGCTTTTGGGTTGTAGAAATTTTATGCCATACCGCTCGGGATGGAATCTACTTTTGCCGACGAGAAGAGAGAGTTACCATCGGCAACCGTCCCGTTTGGTCGTTGCTTTTGATTTGATTTGTGTTTGGAACTACCACGCCGGGCTTGATGAGATTAGTTTATTCGATCAAACGTTTTCCGTATCTCACGGGCGGTGGGAAATTGTTTTGCTGCTTTTTTGCTGGGCAAAATACGGCGCAGTAGTTAATTAACGAGGGATTATTTGGTTCATCGGTTTAGCACAATTGACTCTGGAGGTAACTAATTTTTCTTTGAAGGTATAGCTTACAATTGGATCGATGCTTTGCTGTCAAATGTTTCATTTGAATTCAGTTACATGAAAAGTGCTCCATAAACAACTTGTTTGAATTCTCCAAAAATTATGTTAGTTAAACATTTTTTTTTAGTTTTTTATGTGTATTATATTTGCAATATAAATTAAAGAAATACTCTATTTCTAAAAAAATTAAAATCGTTTAAGTGATGCTTATTAATTATATATTAATTATTATTATAACAACCGAGTATGCCCGGGATAAGGCAAAGAATAAGGAGGAAATGCCTTATCAATATGTGAAAATCTTCTCAACACAACGGTGTTGACAATACGGCACTGGACCGTAATAATCAAATGTAAATAAATAAATAAATAGTTTCTCTGGTAATGTAAAGAGGATAAAAAAATATCTTATTACCAGCAGGACCAGACTGTCTCGTTTCTGCTCTTTAACATTGTTCTGAATGGTATTAGTGATGGACGGCACATCCGAAGCTTTCAGAGTCATACGTAAGCGCACCATTCCGGGGTGGTTTGGGTCTGGGAGCTGCAGTAGCTGTACTGCTCCTACTAGCCGATCCAAATTCGTTGCACTCGCTGGTTGCTCTCGGTTCCGGGTTGATTCGTACAAAGGAACCCATCACTAGAAGGTATCATGTACGGTGTCATGGGGACATTGACATACGGTGTGGTTTTTTTTTCTCAAATTTTTGGCAATTTATTGCTTTAAAGGATTCAATTCTTCTAGCTTCTAAGTTATAAATTAAAAGTTTAACCAAAATGTTAATGCTTTTCATAAGCGGCTTGTTGAAGGGTTGTTTTCTAGAGCTCAGTGTTTGACCCGAATGTTAGTTTTAAAATAATCGGAAATTAATCATAACTATTTAATAAATTTCATTGATTGTTAAATTAACCAATGTATTCACTCTTACCCAAATTGTCCCTAATGGGAAATGAGACCTTGCTGATACCACGTTGAGTTGGATAGTAGGTCCACACTAGATACCGAACGATTTGGATGGAATTTGAACCCAGTTGCTACCATGTGAAGACCAGCGCTGTTGTCGCCTGGATCACCGGACCGCCCCGAGAACTAAGACTGTTGTGAACAAAATTTAGCAGTAAGGATCAACTTTAATGTCGAACTACGAACGACCAAATGGTGCCCAAATTTCATAGAATGTCTTCCTTAAATTTAATTAAATTTTCTAACCTAAATTGTAAGTTGAATGGTGAATGCATTCTCGCTTTATTTTTTAAGGTTCCACTGATGGGGTGTACTATTTGTCCTTGACGATGTACCTAGCCCTGCTCGATGCTCGAGCATGGCAGCGAAAACTACGTGCGGCGTAACTGCCTACGACCAACCGCGAAAGTTATGCAATTCGGGGTACCAGACGACTCGAACACGGCGTAATGTCGATGGCGAAAGAAGCCTTATGACGAAACACTGCTCGGGAAAAAGAAAGATACAAACACGTCCTACAGAGCTTACGTGTCTGCTGTGGAACCTTCGAAGTTTTCATTCTGACCTTCCGGTCGTGCAGGAGATAGAATATGGATTTGACAAATCCTACAATCCAGGTACGTACGAATATTCCGCTGTAGGATTTCATCCAAGCGTCGTTGTTTTTTAGTTAAAATTGAATGAAAAGATAGTCTCGTGAGCAGGATCTATAGGGGAACTAACCTCGATTTTATTACATCTTTCCTTTGGACACCGTTATGACCTTGGCCTTTAAGGCTGATGAAACAGCTGCATTTTAAACAGCACTTGCGAACGATTACTTTCCCATTTGTGTGTTAGAGAGCGATCTTAGACCACGCAATAAGGGACCAGTGAGAGAAAGCGATAAAAAAGCACGTTACTTCACTGCGAGATGTAAATGTGTAATCCATTATGAAAGCTTCTTACCGACACCGGATACAACGGAGTCCCTGTCGAGCACGTTATCCGCAGAGCTTTGGCGATGGAGCAAATCGAAAGTATCTTTCCACTGTGGCAAACCTCGTAACACGGATCGAGGGACGGACCGAATGTAAATCGAGGAGAAAGTGATTGATTCGTTGTCGTTATGTGGTACGTTTGTGTGGCACGATTGCGCGTGGAGGCGCATGGTGGAAGGTGGAATTTTTATTTTTAATGGTGGCAATGTTTATTTGCTGATTTGATTGTATTTGTTTACTACACCGGTATGTACCCACTTATTACATGTGGCGGATACTTTACATTAAGAGCGTTAAGTTTGTCAGACCGTAGCGCATCATGCGGATATGCGGGTAGTTACGGCACGGTTGTTGAAGGTTTAATGAACCGAATGTAAATTTTCAAGCTTCGAGAATACATTGTGGCGTCAATTTATTCATTTGTTGTGGGGCGTACTCGTGCAGGAGGAATCAATTACTGCAAGGTTGGAAGGTGTACTATGCTTGTCGGTTTGGAGTTGACTAATATTGCTGAAAAAGTTAAAGAGAATTGAACTAAATTATTGAAGAGGTAAAATTTTCATGCTAATACTTGATTGCTAATTTAATCATTCACTTGCTGCTGTACTGACTGCAGACAGTTTTCTCTAAAATTTCATACCACCAACGTTCGGCCTTTTGAAGCCCTACACCGTCGAAAACTTCCGGGGTGTAAAAATCGATAGTTCTATTGATTTTCTGCATCGCTTTATTTTGGTTTGTTTGCTTGCTACCATCGATAATTGAATTACGGTCAAAAGTGTCATCAGGTAAGGACAGATAGTCTTTCCTGGTACCACACAACCATACCCTATCGTACACCGTTGGATGACTTGATGACTTGCTTGAAACAGGGAAGGTAAAAGTGAGACTAAAGAATCGGGAATGAGGAACGCTTCCAGAAAACATGCTTCCAATTGTTCTTAAAGCCCTTTGAAGTTCCATATGTTTGTATGTCCATTTCTGTGTGTGTGTGTCTGTGTGTATATGTGCTTGGGAATAGCTATTGAGGTGTATACTAATATGTTTTAGGGCACGGAAACGACATTCCCATCACACCCGGTCTACCGAACCACCATGGGAATAGATGGCATACCGTGAAGGTTATCGCTTGCGTTAAACACGGTGGGATCGTCCTCGCATCAGGCACGCATCAACTCCTTAATCCCATCGGGACAGCTCCACATTCATACGCTACGAACATGTGTGTGTGGTACAAATACACTTGGAGAGAGAGAGAGAGAGAGAGAGAGAGAGAGAGAGAGAGAGAGAGAGAGAGAGAGAGACTGTGTAACTTTGCCGAGTACGTGTGCAGCGTCATCAGCCGGTGTTACCTAGCCCCCAGTGCGTTTTGTAGGGATTGGCAGACCTAACCTCAATTTCGTCAAGCGTCAAGCGTTTGGTCGAGTACCATCAGTACAATAACATCTGTACTTTACCGTTGGGTTCGGGTTTGGACAACTGTCCCTGGAGAGGGTTGCACTCGTTTGGAATTTGTAATGCCCTCTGTCGATCTCAGACGCTGTGACAGTTGAAGGTTGTCAAGTGTACTATCAACAGATACGACTACTTCAAGTTCATTATCATTTCCATGAGTTGTTGGATTGTGTCCAGGATATGGAACGAAGAGCGTTTAAAGCTGAATGTGGGAGAAGGGATATGCTTCGAACTGCTATTCAGTTTTTCTATCCTTAAATAATACATAATGAATTAACCAATTCGCGACAATTAGTACCTATCAATGTGAAGTAAATAAATAAAAGGGAGCAAAACTATTCCCTTGTTCTTGTTGTTAGAAGTACTCGACTTTTTGGAGTCTCTTTACTTTTCCTAAAACAAACCATGAACATGAACTGTTCCCATCCATTGTAGTACTTCTTACTCCAACAGGAGCGATGTTTGATGCTATCAGTAGTCCTCGCTTCCGTTGTACTGGACCAACTTTTCCCGTTTTCCACATCCTACGGGTGATTTAGCTAACTTTTGCCATGCTCGCGATACATCAGCACAATCAAACCATCGGAGACCCTACGCGCAACGGAAATAATAGAGCACGATAACGTGACAAATTGAGATAACTTCTAAAGTGCTTGTGTAGTTGCGCTGCCCCATTGTACGGGGAAGGTAAGGTAAGGTGTGTTCCAGGGACAATGGAAGATCAAAATGAACGTAAAAGTATCGTGATAGCAGGTACAATGAAACATGAAGTATTTTACTTCCGGCTAGAATTCGACTCACCGAAACTCCCTTGCGCTGTTGTCTTCTTCGCAAGGGTACCGGGTTGCCCGCAAGCAGGTACTGATCGATATGAATCTCTACCGAGATGATGATGTTGAAGAGAACTGTGAAGTTGGGTTTGTGTGGATTAGCAACACAAACACGGATCTAGTGGAGGGTGATGGTGAAAGATGCAAGGTCACCCAGGATGGAGGAGGAAATCTCTCCCGAACGATTCGATTTTCCTTCATCCAATGAGCAAGAAGTGTGAGCGAACCGTCGCTAAATGCCTGACGTTGACAAATGCTTTGCAGTGGCAGCATTATAGCACACTACACCAGACGTTCTAAGCGCTCACTTATGCCGAAGTAGTTTATTCAATTGTTGCTCCTCCACACAGTACCATTCCCGTCGACGTATCGTTGTCGTCGTCGTCGTCAGGTTTCTAAGCGTGCCAGCAAACAAACACTTCCAAATGCGAACTTATGCAAGTAGGTGGAAAATTAATCTTACCGTGTGCCTTTTTTTTTGTTGTTGCTGTGTTTTCTTCCGTTATCTCATCTTGGCTGACCTTTTGTGTGTACATTGCCTTTCGGAAGCATCCACTACAGCTTCCTTCATTGCACGATGATAAATGAAGTGTGTGGGAAGATGGGTACAAAAGCAAAAGGAAACTCAAAAAAGAACCCAGTAAACAGTACCCGAATAGCGGTGCGCTTTTGATCGATTGTACGCGGTGTATGATTGGATCAGCACGGTAGGGCGATAGTCTTTCGCCTTCATCGTCCCATTTAGCTTCGCTTTAATGATATTTTATTGGAATTCCTTTTGTACCCGAGGAAACCAATACGGGCATAAGCTATTGAGCAGTTTTGCTTATTGCTTCGGAATTGTGCAATCTTGCACATTGTTAGAAATCAATCAACGTTATTGAAGAGTTTATTAGATCTTTGCTCCTTTGAGAAGGTGTTTAGGCTTTAGGCAGACTCGGGGGCAGTACAAATTAAGCCTTGAAATTCAAAATCATAATTATAATTAGGTTTTTTGGTTAAATATTCCTTCATCTCTAGAGAAAAAATTGTCAAGTTTAGAATGATTATAGACGATCCAGTTTTAGGATAAAAATCAAGAAATTGAAATGGAGATCAGAGCATGTTTGCTCTATTTTTTCCCTGACAGTAAAGTTCCGTCTATGGCTAAGGCACGCCACGCTCTACGTCATTGGAACACGATGGAATACTCCACTTGCTGCATTTTACTCGGCCTCGAGTCTCTTAGTGATCGTTACCGGAATGCTCAGTGTGTCTTCATCGCTAGCTTGCTCAACTTCCATAGCGACTCGCCTGAGCTTGTAAACTCAACTCAGCTATACGACCCTGCCAGATAGCTCCGTTCGCGGGATTTGATCGCCATAGGGGACCGCCGTACGCGTTTTGGCAGTTTGGATCCATTATATGTGATGTGTCGTCAATTTAACTCTGTTTGTAACCTGTTTGAGCCCGGCATACCCCGCACAGTGTTCATCAACCGCCTCCATAATCTCTGCAACCAATACAATGGCTAACCTTTAGCCACCCAGCTAACTATCCCTCTCTCTCTCTAACATGCCATAGTATTAAGTAATCTATGTAATTAGTATTACGCACTTAGCTTAGTGCTATATTTGAGGTGGCCTGTAGGCCCTTCGAATTAATAATTGAAATGAAATGAAAAATGGAATGAAGACTCTATCACTACGCACCTTGGATTCAGTGGTCAGGAATTCGCTATTGATGAAGAAGGAAATAGAAGGGATGGTTAGTGTTATTATGTGCCAATCTGAGTTGACGTCAAACATGAGTTAAAATAAGAAAACATTTTTACAAGGCGTCCAACAATCTAAAGACTCTAGACTCTATGCCAGGAGTCCAAGTATTTTTGTAGAAGATCAAAGCTATCAAATTTTGTTTTATTAAGATGTATATTTTACTACGCGCCGTTTGAAAAGTGAAATGCTCTGTGTCTGCGCACGGCTCCTACAGGCAGTACCGATAACACGGATTGATAGAATGAACATTTTGCATAAATCTACAACAAACAAACTGCACAAACTATCCCGTTATACGTCATCAACTCAAACAAAATCCAGCACAACTCCCGAACATTAGATTCTGGTTCCTTCAGACACCAGCAATACCAGCCCGGTAGCAGTACAGGTGACGTTCGACTGTCGCCGCACGGATTAGCCACGCCAAGGCTGACACTGTTGGGGTGCAAACATTGTACTTGAGTTGATCCGTGGCGAATAGCAAGAGGCGAATATTCAGCGAGCGTAGCAAAAGGGCTTTCCCTCTTTGGTTGATGTTTGCGCTCCGGTTTACCCATTTCCATCACAAGACATACAAAATGGACGTCGAGGTCGATGTAGTCCGGACAGGTTTCCCTTTACTTTCCGGGCAGAGCCAACGTGAAGAGCGTATGGATATACGGTGAGCTTCCAAAGCGGTGGATCATCGTGGTTCGTGATGGTTGAGCAATTTTCCACGTCCATCCACCACTCGGTTCGCGCGACCCCGGTATGAGAAGATGAATGCAGCCGAGGAGCTTCGGTTAAGTAAACAATTTATCTTCCGATGCTCCTACAGCGGGACCAAGTGTTTCGGGTTGGAATGGCGCCATCAAGACTGGCCTTACGCGATGTGTACCGTGCGTGTGTGTTTGTGTGGAAGATGCGTGTGCGGACGTACGCGGAAAGTTTGCGAAATAAAGTAGTTTGGCAAGAAAAACGCGAAGGTGTCTTGACACGGGAACAAGTCGATTATCTTTCTTGCCACGCAGAGACAACGCGGCCAGCCGCGTTCATTACGTATCGAAAGGTAAACAGATGTGAAACAACCTTGACGGGTTCTTCGGGCCTGCCGTCGCGGAGGATGAGACAGTGGAAGTGGTGTTAAATGGAACCTTTAAAGAGCGATCGGAGGTGGAAGGATTAAGGTGGATAAGCAAATGTTGATTCTTGATCGGAGTGACTGGAAAGTGGGCATCGGATGGAAAGTTGTTATAGTTGTTATCTTTGGGAGCGAGAAGACCGATGAATAAAGTATGGATTTGAGGCGCTTCTTTAAACATAGAAGAATTTATTTTATGAAATATTTTGAAAGAAAACTTGAACACTCTCCACCGTTCAACTTTTAATTGGAACGTCCCTTTAATCTATGCCAAAACATAAGAAGCATGGAAGATGTCAGTGAGCATTTGGCGTCCTAAAATGCGTGGCATTGAAAGTGTGTTTCCTTTCGTGCTCATACACGTTTCAGGTCCGTGTTTCCCATTTACGCGCGCTCACGACTCAACGTCTTCGGCGACCGTTTGTCGCCGGCGTTGACCTGGTGAGATAAATCAACTAAGCGTGAGCGAATCGGTACAGCAAGAGCGAGCAAGAGTCCGAGACCGAGGCGAAATTTCGCCCACCGTTAGTGTCTTCCAACGTACGCAAGCAAACCAACCCCGACAGCTGATGGTAGCGGCATTGGTTGCGTCGGCGCGTCCCATATGATATTTGTTTTGACTATCGTCTTTCTGCCCAAGTGTCTCGTGGGCCTTCGGGCGCGCGCGAAACATCTCATCCACTCGACTGGTGCATTGGCGGCGAAAAACACAAACCGTGTAACCGTTATGTTTTCCCAGGGCAGGGCTGTGAACCGACGACGATACGCTCGCACGATCTTCCGGATGCGAGAATCCGTAATGGTTAGGATGCGAACCGTTCAGGAGGACAGCGTACACGTATTTACGCCCGTCAGTTAGATTCGGTCGGTCGTCGGGTACACACGTGGATAAGAAACCTTTCCCGTCCGTGGTTAGCGAGTCAGACGAGCAACGCGAGTGTGCTGTGGTCGGTTTCGTTTGAATTATAGAACAGCAGTTTTGATGAAGTGTTCGGACCAAATGTTCGTCGAGCGACGTTCAGAGAGAATTCTTACGGATCGGTGAAACAGGTGTCACGAACATCGGACCGGACCAATATAGGCGTTTGTGAGGTGAAAATTCAATTCAATTCTAAGAGCAAGCCGGGCTGGCGGCACGATGGATTTGGAATTGAATGCTTTTTTTCCACACGTGATCAACAGGGACGTTGTAGATGACTAAGCCGTAGGGCGATGTTCGTGCCCGGAGCGTTAGTGGAGAGTGCAAAACTTTTCTATCCCGCGCACAGTAACATCGCTGCAACGTTCGACGTTCGAAAGTAAATTACATGTTAGACACGAAAATCGATTTTATTGAATGTAAGGTGTGTGTGTGTGTTTTGTTTTTTATTTGTTGTAAAACGTTACTTCGAAACGTGATGGAAATTACTAAAAAGGGGTTTAAAGTGTACGTTCACTCTGTGTGTTAAAAAAAATGTAACCCAAAAGCGTGTGAAATGTGTGTTGAGAGCCAAGGGATCGAAACGTGTTAGTGGTGTCTTTGTGTGAAGATGAAAATGGTAAATCGATTGACCGATCAAAGCACATCGCTCATGCAAAGTTTTTATGAAAGTATTGATGGACGTTCGATTAGAATGCTTTTCTGGAAATTGATGTAAAAAGAGTCGATTCAATTGGGATCTCTGGATCATCGAGTGGCAGGTTGTGCATTTGCTTTGTGGTAAGTTTGTGGTTGTATGTAGGTTTTTTTCGCAATGTGGTTTGCGATTAATCCTACTGATGATTTTGTACAAACAATGCTTTAAAAAAAGTTTACCTTTACTTGTTGTAATGACGCTTCTTCTACAAGACTCCTCTTCTGGCATGGATGCAAATCTGTGGTCAAAATTGTGTTTTTAGAATGTTTTTTTGTGAGTATTTTTGAACAAATTTGTAAAGAACATGTACTACAGCAATTTTAAAATATCTTTCGGATATTACATGAAACAGTGATAAAAAATCCTCATTGAACAAAATGTGATATAATGGATGATGTGAAAGAGATTAAATAAAATAGCAGTTGGAGGTGTTATCTGATTAAATTTCGGAAATGAACGTTTTCAGCCTTCCTGTGATTTATATTTGATAAGGCAACGTTTTAGATATAAATTGCAATATGAAGCAATTTCAGAACAAGTAATCACGCCCCATAATTTTGGCTTTATAGTAATTAGCAAATTGTACTTGTCGATTTCATTTTGTTTTGCATTACAAAAAGCTCATTTCTTTTTGTTCGATTTGGTGTTACTACTTATTAAATGAGGTTTTTTGTCCTTCAAATTGTCGTGTAAAGTAGCTTACTCCATTATTATTTTAGATTTTTGCTATTTATAGCAATATGATTTGGTTGAGGAGCTCTTTCCGATAGGACTTTTATGTAGCTTGCTATTAAAAATCTGTTTCAAATCTTGTTAAATTAGAAGTCATACTTCTACTACGGGTTCTTGCTTTTATACATAATGTCATTCTGATAGGTAATCCTTTTTCGTTCAAAATTGTTTTTTTCTTATTGTTCTCTTGTGCTCGCGTACCTGTGAAAGTTGTTAACTACACGCTCTTGGACGACATCATTCAGAGAAAAGCTCTAGAAGTTCGCGATCTTGGTGTTATACTCGACTCGAAACTTTACTTCGGAAGACACCACGAGGATGTCATTTCACGAGCAAACAGAATGTTAGGCATGATATTTGAAATTACAAGAGACTTTGATGACCCAACATGCATCAAAGCTTTGTACTTACTCGTTGGTAAGATAGATCCTGTAGTATAGTTCAGTAGTACCTTTTCCTTACAGAGAACATTTAAAGCAGAGAATCGAAGGTTTACAAAGGAAAACGACTCATTATGATGTACGAAATTGCATTGGAATGGCAGCAAACTTCCGCCATACAGATCCCGTTGATTACTGCTAGAACTCGAGACATAGAAACACCGCAGGAAAAATCCAAAAGCTCTTTTTGTTGTAGGATTTTTTACCGGAACCATCAACGCTTCAAATTTTCAATTATGTGTACAATATGTCTGACTTTCATGAATCGACCTTGACCTTCAGGGAGTGACTATGTTACCATGAATCACATCCTCCAATGTAAATCTTATTTATAAAGCTACTTGTTAAGGCAGTGTACGGCGAACAAGTTAACTCATCCTCAAATAAAAAATTAAGAGAACGACAGTACGATGCTTTAATCATGTTATGAATAATTTTGTAGCTGTTTGAATAATACACTTTTACGTCTACGTTTCACAATTTGGTAATTGATTTGGATGCTGTGATCTAATCGGAAATATTTTATCACAAGAACACATCCACCAACGAAGGTTTGTTCACAGCAAGCAATAAAGCTGTCACGCGCCAAAAAAATAAAAGCACAACACACACACCACTTTGCTATTCTGCACAACGACGCTAGATGTGAGTTTGTTTATCAAAACCTACACAGCGCCGGGCATCGTTCGGCTACACTGCTTGCACATTTTATTATCGCTACGATAAGAATCCGCCTCGGGATATCAAACCGATCTTGCTGCCAGCAGCATCAGTCCATCCCGTCCTTTATCAAACCTGATACGCGTGTTTGATCCGTGTCCCCACGGATGAAGCGTCAGCAAGACGACAAACAAAACCGGAACATTCCCATTGCCGATTCGAGTCACGTGCGTAGATGACACTTTCGTGTTTGGCATTAACCGTGTGCACACGCTTCCCCGACAGAATAGACTTTGCGTCGGGAGATTAAGAGGCAATTATTTGCTCCATGCAGTGTACAACGTGGGCAGTGGAATGGAAGTCGAGTTGAAGACGTGTGTGCTTTTGCTAGAGCCGCCGGTGGATCTAGTCGCTCAAATTGGATCAATCGGGATTGTTCTACACCGAAGCGTGCCGAATCTTGTCGCACAGGGGACAAGATGTTATGCCAGCACCTGTTTGTCGTCATCCGCAAAAGGGTCGATAAATTTTGGGGAAATATTCGTCTCTCTTGTGCCCGTCTCACAAGGCGATCTTCATCGGGTGGTTCGTTTGGAAAGATGAAAGTAGGTTTATTCGCCGCTCCCAACTGTGGGATTTGTGAAAAGCCGGCGTGAAGATCGACGGTGGTTTCGGCTATTTCCAGAAATATTCTCACACGCACGCAATTTTACACGCTGCGCTAAGCGGTCCGTTTTGTTTCTGATTTTTCTCTTTTGGTTTTCATGTATTCTTTTTTTCCGTTTAATCGGACGAGCAAGCATGAATAAGAGTGGTTAACAAATAAAAATAAACGGTGTACGGTGAGCAACGCTTTTTTCTCCTGCACGCTTCCGTTGATCGATTCTCGGGACTTCTGGGCACGCTTCATGGTGAAGCGATCGTTGCGATGGGATGGCATCGAATTTCACAAGTGTTTGTTTACTTTCGGCCGGAAGTGTTGGTTGCAGGAAGTACACTTGCTTACGGTGGAGTAAAAAGAAACAGAGAAGAAAACAAACTCAATGGATGCAACGGCCGTAGTAGCAAGCCGAGTTAAGTGCTTCGCAATCTTTTCTTCACGCTGGGTGTGTCTGTGTAAGAGAGTATTAATTTTCTCGCAAGTCAAAAATCAAATTAAATCAGGTTGAATGACGGGAAGTCGGTACCGGTTTGGAGGAGGTTGTTCTTTCATTAAGAAAG
Organism: Anopheles maculipalpis; assembly: GCF_943734695.1. Taxonomy (NCBI): domain Eukaryota; kingdom Metazoa; phylum Arthropoda; class Insecta; order Diptera; family Culicidae; genus Anopheles; species Anopheles maculipalpis. The sequence continues at coordinate 76,576,737 of NC_064871.1, forward strand.
TGTTTCACCTTGGCGAAGATGCCTTGCAGGCGAGGGACATTCCAGCGCAGAGAGAAAGAGAGAGAGAGAGAGAGAGAGAGTCAGTGCGGTTCTGATGGGGTAAATATTTTTCAAGGAAAAATTGGTCAATTGAATTGGGAAATGGTGATCCCAATTTAGTGTGCAGTAGTGATGGGAAATCTACCATAAATTGAGTTTGTCCTTGTACAGAGCGAGAGACAAATTGGATGAAGCGTACCTGGACAATAACTGCACACAAAAATGGATGATCGTTTATAATTCTAGGAAATATTATTTGCCTCTCGCTATGAAGCAGAACGCCACTCGATGGGGTATGGAATTGATGTCTGCAGCATTGCATTCCAGCAAGGTATAAATAATTCTGTTACCACGAGGAATCGGAAAAAATCGCACAAAATTTGCATCAAACAAACACGCGAATCATAAGCTTTATCCGTCATTTGCTGGCGTTCCAATAATCAGTCACCACTCAACCGTCAAATAATCCAATCCAAATTCGATCGATCGATTGATTTCCGTCATCAATTCCATCACCTTATTATCCACGCTTGGTTTGATGGCGGAATCTCGCCGAGATACAAAACCCTTAAGTATCTCTCCGTTGGCATCTCGGTTGGCTATCGCTCCTTTGTGGCAAGTGCTGTTTTTTTCGTCATCTTTCTTAGTTCTTTTTGTTCATTTTTATCTCAGTATTCCATTTTCCTTTCTCGACCTCGATAAACGCAGATCTGCTGATTGTGCCAATAAACCGTAAATCGTAAAGTTGAGCCAATGCAAATGAATTCTGGGTCAATGGGCGGGATAGGAGCGGTCGTCCCCATGGGATTGTCTGTCCCGGTGCCAGACAGTTTGGATGCCAGGGCTCTGCTGCTGCACAGTTCGGAAAAAAATAATAAAAACGAGCGATGTGCGAGTGGAAATTCGGTCAACGCGAATTAGTCTGCTGTTTGTCCTGGTTGTGGAATCATCTTTGAAAGTCTGGCACAATTGTCTGTTGAGTGAAGTACTTCGTTATGGAACGTTTGGTTCGCCACCACCCGACCAACGTACCATCGGAGTAAAATAATTGGACAACGACATTAGCCACCATAAGTATGGGAATACGATCGCGTATATGTAGGACTTCTTTCCAACGTTCTATCTGAGGCATGATGCAATGGTTCCCTGCACGGATAGAGATAAATTACCTTCAAACTCTGGCGCTGGATTAGAGACACAACTCGTTACGGTGGTATCATCAATCTTTCACCGGCGTGTTGTCGTTTGAAAATTGTCGCCACGTGTCAACTGATTCACCGGTTGACGCGGTGCGTCGTATGAAGCAACCCGAAATGGATGCTGTCACCGAGTGAGTTGTTGTTGTTTTGTTTTGTTGTTGTTGTTGTTTGTTGTTTCCCTCAACTGGTTTAACCATCAATAAAGAGTTTTAAAATAAGCACCAAACATACACATATAAACAGTCGGAGCACACGGAATCGGGTCGGTGTTCAGATGTCTCGTTGCACCTTAAAAGTGCACAACGAGATAAAGGGTAAACAGTGCAGTGTATTAGCAGCAATCATTCATGACGAGTGGAGTACCGCTGGTGCAAGACGAGTAAAACGGTCTGTGTGCCAGTTTTATTGATTCAATTAAGCGGCAGATTAAATCAATTGGCGGTGTGGGGCATTTTTGTTTACCCTGTCGCTTCGTTTGGACGCAGTTCAATTGTGTGTGGTTGGTTCGTGCAATTATTGGACATATGACTGCGTAAGTTGTGCAATCAAATAAATCAAGGGAGAAGGGATGAATTGTTTGAACTGACCGATAGGGAGGATTGAAGACGATAAATAGTCGAAGCAATATTATAATATTTTGATACAGTTTATGATAATAGTTAGCAAGAAGTTTGGATTGTAAAACCTTTTAATCAACGGAACGAGTCGGAAAAAGATGCTGTAATAAATGAAATAACATGTTTTCTTAAATAAATTAATAACTTCGGCAAGTCGTCTTACGAAATTTTAAATGATTTATTTAATAAATGATCTTAATAATAATAATAAATCAAAGACCTCTTCCTCCTGCCACGTCAACTTGAGTCATTTGGCCGGCACTTTAGTTATAGGTGAAAATAATAAATTGGTAGGCTTTTTCACCTTCACAAAGGGGTAGGTAGGGGGTAGGCTGTGGCACGTTAAGTTTGGCATACTTGATAACGATTAGAATGCCCGAACGCTTGATAAGCATTGAAAGACAATGACGACTCTTTAAGTTATAAGTTTATTTTTCGTTTTCGTTTAAAATGTCTTGGTGACAAGGCGAGAACGATGCTTGTCTTCGGCCGGCAGGACCAGGCCTCAAATACCATCCAGGCCATACCTCCCTTAGTGAGAACTGACTACGCGGTATTAAGCAAGTCTTGCGAGCCACTAAATGACTGGCATGACCTAGTGGGTCGTTAAATCAAAAAGGAGAAAGGAGAAATTATCAGCAGATTATACCAGTTAGTAAAAGAGCTGAACATCCGTTTTACCGTTTATGGTTTATCACTGGACATTTACCAGAACGTAGACTAGAATTCACACTTGAAGTTCTCTCAAATAATTTGACGTTTTATCGAACTGTTTGATCCGAAACGGTTCTTGATCTGCAGATGTCTAAGGGGCGTTTTTTAACTTGGAAATCTTACAAAGTTTGTCCATAATTAATGAAATATTGCTGTCTAACTAAAGGGACAGTTTACATGGCAGAAACGGGTATTGAATCTAGCCCTGATCGTCTCTTCGTGCCTAGGGTTTACTATTCCAGTTACGTCAAGGGAAACCATCATCTTAAAGTAGCAGAGCTAAACAAGAACATGAGGAAGCAAAGTTATGCAGCATCCATTTTAAATGTATCCACCACAGCAAACATTGCCTAATGACCTCTTTGACAATAGTCAAGCGAATTCTTTCTCGATGGTAAAGTACTGCTGGAGTTTCCATCCCTAAGTTGAACAGGAGTTAGCGGACCAAAATCAGCAGTTGACACACGTCGTCAAAGTGTCTCTTTTTGTTGGCACATAGCAACAAAATAGTCAATGAAGAGCTATTCTACAACGTGAACTATGCATCCTCAAACGGTATAGTTCTCGGGTGGACACTCTGCACACAGCAAACAAATTAAGTTATGGTACTGGTCACCAGCGTAGTATTTTGTTGCAGACTAATTAAAATGTTGCTCATGAGTTCGCTTGCTTGCCCAGCAACGAGTGTTTGTAAGCTACGTTGTCCACATTTTTGGCATAAAAAATGTTGTGAATTCGCTCTCGAATGTTGTGCACGTAGATTTATACTATGTACTTAAGGTCTGTAAAGTTTCTTGTCTTTTTATCCTAATTTATTAAGTTTACACCACAAGAGCGGTATGCTTTTGAACCCTAAAATATGACGTTTCTAATCTTGAGATTAGGCATTTTTATTTTATGACGGGTTAAATAAAAGAAAGCACTTTGAGAACCCCCCAACAACCCTAGGCCACGTATTTGTGAATAAAAAAATGGGTCAACAAACTGCAAAGCTGTCCGTTATCATCCCGTCTGCTATAGTACTCGAGCGATGATTGCGAACGGTAGAATATTCTTAGATTAGAACCGGATTAGTACCGTAGAACCGGACCTTTCTCACTGGTAAGATTATCCTCTCTAACCGATAATCCGTGTCACCGGCGTGTGAAATATCATCAAAGAACTAACGGACACTACCAGGTACGATGAAAAGTGTCAACCTCATCACGGATGGCGTGTTGTTCTGTCTTTGCAGGTTGATGTGCGTCACAAACGTATTTCTTGTTTTGAGTAAATGTCAATACCTTTTTGTGAAAACCGATGCAAAACGTACGACTTGATTCTTGGAAAAATACTTTCCACCGGACCGTTTGTAAATCGTGCAGCGTTTGTGAACGTTTCTCATACCATCGGAGCGGGATTTCTTTCATCCTATCGAATGCTTAAGCTGTAGAATCCCCTCTTGAATGGTCGTAGGAAGAGTACGAAACACTCTTCTGAAAAATAATCAGAAGATGATCCTTTTTTTTGTGCTTCGTCCTTAGCTCACTGCAACTAAAGTAAAGCAAACGGATGGAGGAAGGCGAGTGTTTAAATTCCTGCCGAAGGATACGGCTACGTTCGGTGCAAATCGAGCGTTGAAAATGTGTGCTGGACGGAAAGAATTTGATGTAAGCTCACACACAACAACACTGCGTGGAAAGGGGGAGGAAAAATTGGGAAAAAATTCCTTGAATTGCTTATCGAAGTTCAATGAAATGAAAAATTGTTGATTGAGTGGTAAAATAAGCACCGGTCAACCATACGATGGCCTAATAAGAGAGATGGAGAGAGAGAGAGAGGAAGAGTTAGAAGAAAATCGCCGTGCCGGAGTAATTGGGTGTGGAAGATTGTCCGTGGAGGGCTTTAGGAGAATGTGTAAAAAAGATTGAGTTACATATTCAATGGTTTTTAAGACGATAACGGTGGAAATTCCACGCATGGAAGAATATTTATCGCTTGATGTGTGATGTGAGGGAGAAAATGTTTTCCCTTTTTTAGTGCATTGTGTTGTGCTTCATAGGTAATCGTGAGCAAATTATAGTAGAAAATTAAAAAGCAGAACCTTTCATACCTCGCAGATGAAACAAAACAAAAAAGACGAAAGAAAGGGATTTGTGGAACTATAGAACAACATCAAATTAAAAAGAGAATGGCAAAATAACACTTGTTTGCCTTTAATCAAAAAGTTGAAAATCACGTACTCTTCGTTTATGTGCAGTTGAAACCGTGTAATGCACATCACAATGAAAAATGGCTTTAAAATGGTCAATTTAAACAGTCAATTCAAAATTAAAAACCAAAAACAAAATATGATTATTTACTGAAATCATAATAACGAGCATCATTTGATACAATTATTCTCCATGTTTCGAACAAATCGTAAAGTATTCATTAATTACACATTACAAACAAAAAGCATCTTGTTTACTATTTCATTCCACTGTGCAGTCACACAAGGTGAAAACTGCATACCAGCCGAAGAAGTATTGTATTTCTGCTGACCGATTTTCTGAGGCGAATGCACTATTCGGTGCAAGCTCTGTGGCGCACTCCAGCAGGGGTAGCATTTTTGCAACAAACGATGACCACCGCTCGTTTGAAGCATCGCAATATTGCATTTTGCAATGTTTCGTTTAACTGTAATTGTAACCATTTTTCACCACCGCTAAACGACTGCCAACGATCGCCCACGGCCACCCGGTTCGGAATGCGGTGCTCCGAATCGGTGGAGACGGATGGTTGTTTGTTGTTAGATTTCCACATTAATAGTGGGGTGTAAATTTCGTGCGAAAATACTACAAACGACGTACGGTCGCGTGGTTCGCGGGTAAAGGACAACCTGACATTGTGAAATTGTTTCTTTCCGGTGTTTGAAGCGCGTCTAAGGAAAAAGGTATGCTTCGGGCTGTAGAAGACAGCAACGAGAAAGGTTTACGTTTGCGATTGCTTCATTCACTGGAAGGCGGTCATAGCGGAATGTTTGGCAAAACGTTTAACTGCTTGATCATGAAAATCCGGTATGGAGTTCGTTTGGAACAGGGAACGAATGTCTAGTAAACAATTCATTCGCTTGTGTTTGCCTTCTGGACGTAGTTGCGGAGCTGACGAGGAGGGAATGTGTGTGTGCGAAGAAAACGTAGCGTAAATATGGTTCAATATTGCTTCGTCTAACGAAGCTAGTGAATGGCTCGGAGTGGCGAAAGTAACGAGACAAAAATACACACTCATACACACAGATACACGCATGGGAACTTTCTCCCTTTCATTTCTTTGACACGAACCACCACCTCTTCACTTCAAGTTCAATTTGTTCGAAATTATGGCACCCTATTTATAGGTGCTGTAAATTTAGAAGTAAAGTAAAAGTCCACAGCCGTTTAAGACTGTTCAGATGAGTGGGTTAGAAAGAGAGAGAGAGGAAGTAAGTAAGAGAAGGAGAGTTTAGACAGACAAGGAAAGGAAACGCATAATTTTACAGTCCAATGAGTTTTTAAACGATTACGTAGAACGATCCATACAAGCTGCGTGAAAAAATTCGTTGCATAATATATAAAAAAACCAAATGCTAAATATATAATAAGGTTTACACAACCAAATAAAAAAGAAGGAATAAAATATATTTCCTTCCCATTCTTAAACGCGCTCCAATTTTTCCAACAGCACGTGGCAGTGCTGATGGAGACGCCTGGTACATCATGAAAATGAAACTGGACGAGCGTTTTAATTTTACACAATCGGTTGAGTAGCGGAGCGCGGGGGGAAGATGAAGAATATGGCAGGGTAATAAAAATGTGCCAACCGAAGGTGTGCAGCCGAAAATGCACGGTTGGCTGATGGCCAAAGGTGCAAAATGTGCAGTCAATCGCGACACACAGCGCATACAGCATGTGCTAGAAGGGATGTCACCAGCACGTGTGTGTCGCCAGCTTCGTTGTGTTACACGAAGCGCACACGGTTCATGCCGTTGACCGCTCATGACACCGCTACGTGTGTGTGTGTGTACGTGTATGGTCAGTGTTTTCAGTGAGACCCATCGTTACGGTATGTTGAGTGTGACCACCTGTTTAGATGATTAGACACCGTGAGCCAACGGTTTTCGCCATGGTTCGGTACGATATTGGGGCGAGGTACCATTTTGATGATGCCATTCTTTGAAAACAATAAAATTTTAATACCCCAGCAGCCATTTCGTTGCGTGCCGACTGCCCAGTTGCGCCGGTTTGAATGTGATATGCAAAATGTCACCGTTACGTTCTGCGTAACCTTTCTTTTTAATGTTTTTAATTAAATTACCCAACTAACGAAATGAAATGCGAGCTTGAAAAGGGCTTGAAGTGTCATCCAATTCAATTTTCGCAATTTCACTTCTCGGGTGCGTGTGTGTGTGTGAGCGCGCGCGAATATTTGGTAATTAAATGATTAGAGCCAACTAGGCAGTGAGAGTGTTACTGCTGTATATGGTTTTATTATACTGAAGCACGCCGAATAAGTGAAACCACTAATTAAGTTTGCAAAAACTCGACGCCTGTATGCTGGTGAATGAAGTTCATTATAAATAAGCTCGAATACGCTTGAATGCATTTAATATGGTAGAAATGATGGAGGCAACAGCGTCATGATGCGTGCACAAAGTTAAAGCTTGATTGAATATAAAATATGAGCTGACAGTTGGCACAACTTTGTGCTCAAAGAAACAATTTATAATCTTCATTCTGTCTGCTTCTGTCACAAGATGGGTAGTAAAAGCTGGTCGCTATTTAGTTAAAATTTGCTTATAACAATGATGGACCTTTTTTATGGTTGTTCTGCATCTTTGGTGGATGAATTTTGCTCGGCAGCAAAACAACAACAAGCACTACTACAAGCATTGCAGTGTCATTGCCGTGCCGTAGAACTGAACCTGCCACAAAATTGAAGAACCGACACGTTTCCGTACGCAAAAATGTATCAAAGCTGGTGCGGTACCGTAACCGATGCTGAGGGCAGAAGGAAAAAACTTCATTAAAAAAAACGCCTGAAAACATGCCCGTCGGCACGCACACGCCAAACAGGACCACTATAAATCATCTTTACCGGATTTTCCTATGTCCTCCACATACACATTTGTGTGTTTGTGTGTTGTGTTTAAGGTCTCTCCGTGTTGTGGTTACGTGAGCCTTTTTTTCAGTCTTCTAATTTCACCGCTTTCACGCTCGTGATTCGTTTTGTCGCAGTGACTGCATGGCAAAAATTGCGAATGCGGACAAGGTTTGCCCGACCGATCGACGGCACTGGCACGGCATCATCACCGGGTCGGTCGGTATGTAAATCGGTTCCGTGTGCGGGTCTCCCATTCATGAATTGCTTCTTGGGGTGGGTTCGTCGGTTCTGCAGAAATTCTTCTTCCGGTTCTTCCTGAACCCTGGTGCCCTCTAAGCACGGTTTTTGTTTTGCTACCAAACCCGGTATGAGATTGCTTTTTTACGAGTGTGTGTTTGTGTCTGCATGTGTAAGGCTGTTGTTCCGCTCCATTTTCAGCGTAAGCTGTGCTCAACATTTCTTCCATGTGGGTTCCTTTGCGAGCGAAGGGTTACAAAAGGCGTTTTGCAAAAAAAGGGAAAGAAGCAAAAAAAAAAAAAAAGAATGCAATAGTGAGATGTGAGTTCCCATGAATGGATTTATTTTGCTTCCTTGCCCCATGTGAATCCATGACGTCGGCTTGTTTGTCAACGGCGAATGACCTCAATAATGGTAATTTAATATCGTAGATATTACAAAGAAATAAATTTTTAGGCAATGCACGAGTTGTGCCCTGCCGACGCTCATTCCAGGGCGAACCACACATGTATTACCGCATGCATTGCGCTCGCACTCGTGCAGTAGCGTGTAGCGTTGAATGTCAGTGCCGGTCAGGAATCAAAGAGGAATTCCATCCCCAAAAGGCTTAACCTTTAGATCCCTTGGGTGGAATGGGTAACGTGGAATACGGAGACATTCCAACATGACATTCAAAGATGAACCTTTTGGTTGGCAATGGCTGTGTGGTACTTGTGCATGCGTGTATTTGTGTGTCAGAATGATAGAGATAACGTAAAGCTTCGCAAGTAATCGAAGATATGCACGTCATAGGTACGGATTTAATGATGATGCTAGAATGTTTCGTTTCGCCACATCTGAACCTTTGGAACCTAAACCCTTAATAATGATTTTAAATACTAACTAGTCACGTTTTCTTCTGCCTCGTTTCAGATCGAAATCGAATCGCTCTCGATAGATGGGAACACAAGCGAATGGGAGCTTCGTCGCAAGTCTGCAGCTGGCAAGGACAACAAACCCGCATGTGAGCAGGTTTTGCAATCACGTCTAACTTCTACGTTACCCCCGTGGGGTGTAAACTTAATTAAAATCGCTCCTTAGACAGTGTGGGAGTGGGATGCGCTTTGTGGATATGTGTGTGTCCGAGAGCAGGTTCGTGGAGGTGCAAAGAGAAAAATCAGATTCCTATTAACGAGCAAATAAAATTGCAATTTGTGTTACAAAGTAACGTAGTAAGTGACGTAGTTGGTGAGTGTATTGTTTTACAGTTCGTTGACGGGATTTGTGGAACATAACAACGATTTTTCAAAACAAAGATAGTTTGATACGATCACAATTGAAACGGCGCTGAAAGGACTGTGATTCTCATAGAAAATTAATGCTTTTTTCTGGTTTTATTCAAGTGTAGTACAGTGTGCAGTTGGTTCAGTAGTAGTAGTAGTAGTAGTGGTGGTGTAGTGATGGCACGTACCTTGCACAGGTAAACGGTAAAGGGAAAAATTAAACACGAAGTTGCACACGAAGCGCAAGTAATGATAATTGAATTTTCATCAAGCCACCATCATCCACCCATATGCGAAGGGTTGCGCGTGTAGTTGGGTTAGTCCTGATAACGTAATCAAACATCAACCGTTAGTAGTGGTAAGGCAATGGTGTAAGGTTCAGTGCTCTATTCGGTGGTTCCCACAACGGTTTATCATCTGCGTCGTGTGGCGTAGAAAACAAATCAAACGCGCAGATATCAACCATCAAGCGGCAGGATAGCAGCAAGAGAGCACGTACCGGAACGACGACACGGCAGTACAAGGCGGTAAAGGTCGGTGAAAGATGCTTCGCAATTGTGGTTGCTTTCAGCGGGCCCGGCGCAGTTCCAGCTTCGAGGACTCGTCATCCTGCAGGTCGTCGGAGATAGAGCGGGGTGGCGAGATGACACCGCACAGTGGCAGCCTGCTGAAGCTGTTCACCTCGAAGGGTTGGTGCAGGCAATGGCGGAAGAGTGGCCGTGGCATGAGCATGACCAAGATCGAGCGAAGTAAGTAGCGTGCGTATGTGTTTGTGTGTGTGGTTTTTTATACGCCATTGAAAGAGGGGCCTGTTACCTTCAAAAAGGGTCAGAGAAGAGCGAAGAATAGAGCGTTTTATGTTTCAAGTTCAACACCATCATTAACCGAGATCATAATAATTCCTGTGGGATGTGTGTTTGTGGGTTTTTTGTAGGCCCCACTCACAATTCTCCATTTGGATGAATCCGTGTGCGGTATCTTTGTTTATTATCTTCAGAGCATAGGGATAGCATGGGATGATAAGGATAGCGTTCCGGTGCGTCGCGGGAATAGAACACGGTTAGGTTCTTTGTGTCGTCTAAATTGGATGAGAACGTTTTGCTGCTCCCTTGTGAGAAGCGAGGCATTATGTTGTTTCATTATCATTATTGCAAACGAATGGCTTCAGCACGTTGAGCACAAAGGCACCAACCACAAGTCATAAGAGTGCTTGAAATAAAGCGTCTGAGGTCACTGGGTAAACAGCATGTGACCATAGTATTTACTGTTTTATACTTTTGGCCGTTTGATATGAATCGTCAATTAGCTCTTAGCGTTGAAGTTTTACGCGCTTGTTTAAATCGATTCTTATCAGCTTTCGAGTTTAGCTCTTTATGAAGTTTCATTATCACAGAATCAATTTCTTCCTCTGACTATCGTCTAGCAAATAACTAAGCTGATAACTGAGGAACGCATGAAGGTCCTAGTAGTGATCTTAATCGTATAAACGAGGCAGGACCGGCTGCATATCCCAGCTGAACAGTCTCGATGTATGTGGTGACAATTCAGCTACGGGTACTATCAAGCCATAGAAGTAAAGAATAGCAGGACAAGTTCCCTCACGGTTGTAGTATGAGAGGAATGGAAAATCGTGACTGGCAAGAACAAGTGGAAGATTTGACCATTTTACTTGATCAGATAACATCAAAATTGTTTAAATTAGAGGAAAAAAATAGTACTCGAGGACCGCTTAAGTGCTGGTATTCACGAAGCAGGACCGGACTAAGATCAAATCCTATCCGGACCGTTCCTTCGTAGTACAGACCATGACATTTGTGCATCGACTTTTGAACAACCTATTGCCAGTGTATCTGGGAGAGAGAATAGTGCGGGGATCTGACGTTCTCAGGTACTGTACACACAGAGCTGGTGAGGCCAGAGTCCCTTACTATCTCATAGTGCTAGGAACTCTTTGTATTTCAAAGGGATCTAACGGTACAACAGAATGCTCAGGGAATTAAAAACGCGAGCACCTTACAGCAGTTCAAGCGTAGGTGTGCTGTGTATGTCAAAAAAACTGTGTAACGTTAAATATGTGTAGATGTCCCTGTCCATCATGATCTAGATGATGAAGATAATATTTTTTTGTGTATTTTACAATACTCCAATTGTTGAAAAACGAGACGCGGCTTCTTTTGCGTTTTCTGTGTAGCTTATTTTATTGGTAAGCTCTTAGAAATAACCAAAAAATTAGTCCGCTGTTCGCGAGCGATTATATTCGTTTTACCGTTGTTTGTCTGTTCGTGATTGATTTTCGACTGATCAACCGCTCCCTAACTGATCTCAGGGCAAGCTCGTCCTGTCCTTTTCTGATCCTTCTTTTCTCTCCTTTTCTTCTTGGCGCCTCGTATCTGACAGGGCGTTGGGAACCTTATAAAGATTCGAACACCAATAATAAATATACGAAGTACAAAACACGTCTCCTCTTTCGAAGCACGAACTATCATGCTACGAGTATATCAAATAAATAATTAATGACAGACCAAGTCAACTCTAGCTTATGGTGCCCTAGGTGTTCGCTGTATTGAATTCTTTTTCCTAAAAGTATTTTAATACTTTTGGGATTCTTTTTCCTTGCATTAAACCAACTTCAACGATTATTTTGCTCATGTTTCATCTACTTGAGTCTTTGAAATGATGCTTGACGTCATGTCTCGAAATTGCAAACGACAAGTTTAACTGAGCTTTGAGAGCTCGTATGGAACTTTTAACACAACTTGTTGAGTAACATTTGCTTTCAGCAATTCAATTTGGATTATTAAGTTCCAACAAGCGTACCAGAATTGAAAAAGAGTCAACGAAATTTGCGCACTAAATCACACAGTGATGGCATTTGGCGCAAGAGTACTTTAAGTGAGGTTTTGTTTTGAAATCCACTTTCTTCTGTTAGCTTTTCCTTGTACCTCTTTCACTATTTAAGGTTGATTATTTGATGCGACTGTACAAGATTTAAAAGCCCTTAAAACACTTATTTTTTGACTCGAACATTCATGATTTAAGTTACGCTGTTTCAATTGATAACACAATTTCGTCGTCAGATTGGTATTTTTTATTGTTTGACGATGGGTTTATTTTTTTTTTATAAGGAGTGATTAACAATTCAAGCGTCTTGAGAAATTAATCCCAAATTCTAATCGGAACACCCGAACCGTTCCGAATTCAATTCTATGGCGAAGATCAAGGTCTGGGAAAAGTTCCAGAATCTGACAGCTTTCCTCATCAACTGCAGATTGTTGGAAATAGCGTAGCTAAACTGTGCATTTTGAATGCTGCATTGTTCTAGCTATTCTGTTGCTTGTTCTATGAGCTGGTAAACACTTTATTGGCTTGAAATCCTCCGTACTTTTTTGTTCTGCTTTAGATACTATTTTTATCCTTTCCATTTATTTAAGCATAGTTTAATGGAAAAGTATTTATTTCACGTTGTGAATATTAAACAACTATTAAGATTATTTATTGTGGATTTGATAATGTGACCGTCAGTAAACACGTCGTTTGAAACTGCTCACAGAACAGTTTGGAAAACTATTTCCTTCATATACCGTTTCTTAATGAAAAGAAAATAAGCATAGCTTCTCAATGTCTTGATGGATCCTCTACCCGCCAGTTACAAAGTAACGATGTCACTAGTGAACTTACTGCCAATCCATATGGTCTTGCCGTTGGCTGCTGGTGCTGTTTTATAGTTTCCTCTATCGCCTTAAACCTCAGCACATGCAGCACGTAAAATTGTTAACGTTCTTCCAGTCATAAAACTACTGAATCAGAAATCAGAATGCGTTTACCGAGTGCGTTAGTTAGAGGGAATGTAAATATTCAATGTAATACTCGTTACGCTGATGTAACGAGATGCTACTGATGCGAGTCTGCTACTGAGGGCAGGAGATGATGCATGCGTATGATGGAATTGTAGCTTTACAGCGCTGTAAAAGTGCGGAAGTAATGCAATAAGGAGCGGAGGAACAGATAGTGAGATACGGTACTTTGTAGTGCAGCTTGTACTAACCATGTCATGAAATGCAATTTATGTGTGTTGGAATTTGAGGGAAGCAAAACATAAAAAGGAGATTTTTTTCCCCGTTTTGATCTTGTTTGAAATGTGTTTTATTGCACGTGCTGCAGCAATTCAAGCCATGGTCGATTACATGGCCGAAGGAAATGGGTGCTATTTTGTGTATGAAAAAGTTAGATTGAATCTAATAAAATGCCGAGAAATGGGGAACAAACCTATTCAGTGTCACAACGAAATGATGTCACTCGGGAACAATATGCAACCAATCAGAGAACTATTTGCTGTATACAAAGTGATTTTCTTTCTAACACCAAAAAAAGTATGAAACTCACACAAATAATGCAATAATTTTGCTTTTGCGTTGCTGCTGCTACATTGCAACGTGGCCTTGACGCAAAGAAGTTGTGAAAATTCTTTCCTTTCCCGAGGGAAAAAAGGGAAACACCGTTGTCTATCAAGTTCCGTGCCAAAATTCGCACCGAAACACAAGTTTTCCCCACGGTGAAGACGACAAAGTTTTATCCCAATTTTTCGTGCAAGAGCTCCGTGCTGGAAAAAGGAAAAAGGTGAAGACTGACACGCAGAACGAAAAAAAAGGTGTTGTTTTCCACTCTGTTGGCATTTTCAGACGCAGAGAACGACCAAGATCTGGGTGAGAGAGTGAATTTATATAACACGCAAAAGAAGGAAGGAATGGAGAAAATGGCTAAAGACACAATAAGCCATTAACTTTCCGCGTAACTTTGTTTGTTCAGCTTGTTTTCTGCTAAGAAATAGACCGGGGACCGGAAGTAAAGTTTGTCGAGAAGGAGTCCTGAAAATGCTAAAGAAACTGTTAAAGTGTGTTTGTGTGGAAATGAGCCAGCCGTAACCCGTACTGTGGATGGCGAAAATGCATTTCTCTGACGTAGCCACCGTTGCGTCAATGAGCGAGAAAAAATTGCCGCAACAACGTCATATGTTTTTGTTCCGAAATAAGCACGATGGGAGGAAATTATGATCGGCAACATGAAAATAGCATATCCATCAAGCGGACCAAAAGTGCCGCAACCGCAACCTAACCAACTGGTCAAAGTGGTCACTTAGGCTCAGCCGGTTTGCGAACTTGCCGCCCGCTTTGTTACGACACATTGACTGATGAGAGGTAAAACACACACACACACCACAGTGCTGCCTTGCTTTCCATCCCCACTCAAGGAAAAACTCATTTGCCCGCAAACCTTTACGATTTCGGGCTGTTGGGTGAGGTGCGTGTAGGAGTGAATTTTACGCATCCGGCAGAAAATGGGCGCCAAAGGGCACTACACACGCTTGCGAACCTTAGGAAGGATACAAATACATTTTTTGCTCCCGGCAACGGCAAACAGCAAACTCATCCAACCCGCTTGAAGCTTGGTTTTTCGTATGTTCATTCATAAAAATTCACGCTCATTTACTGGCGTGATGGGATGATGTTGGCGCACGCTTTCTGGGTTTGGGAGGTTTAGTTAAAGCGGGATTTTTTTTTGTAGGAAATTTCCGATAGCAAGAAAATCCAAAATAGGTCATTTTTCTTGTTCATGTTAAGAAAAACAGAAAAACAAACAAACTTTAAGAAGGTCAGATTTGCACGATTTATGTTTACCACTGCAAAAGGGACCGAAACAGGAACGAACGCTGGACAATCGTAATGGGCTTTTCGAAAGTTTCCCATCGATCCACCAGCGTCTGAAGGATGCTTGTAAGTTGTTCGGCATCACACAGGAGTGTATCATTTTTATTTTATTTTTCCTGTTTCCTGCGAAAAGGGGTTCCCCCGTTCGATGGCCAGTGGTGGACAAACGAATCAAAAGAAAACTCATTCCTCGACGAACTTTGTTGTTCCGGCCATCTTATGCCCAAAAAGACATTCTTGACTTTTACCGATGGCGGAAAAAGTTGATTGTAAGAGTACGATGCAAAAGGGCCGTTTGAAATGACGATAAGGTTACCATGGGAATCAAATGCGGCAAAACGCCGCCCGGTAATTGATTATTCATCCGTTCATCATGCTGCTGGCTCGTAGAAAGGTTAAAGAGATCTGGAATTTTTATGCAAAAGAGAATGCCCCGGAAAGCTCGGATGGCCAGCCGTAATCCGGGCCGGAGAAGAGTAAAATTTGATGAGTACGAATTTCGGATGAAAACATAGTCCGATGCCAGTCGCAACGGCGCAGTGTAAAAGTTAAACGAAAATTAATT
This sequence comes from Anopheles maculipalpis, assembly GCF_943734695.1. Taxonomy (NCBI): domain Eukaryota; kingdom Metazoa; phylum Arthropoda; class Insecta; order Diptera; family Culicidae; genus Anopheles; species Anopheles maculipalpis. Next base: position 76,592,175 of record NC_064871.1, read on the forward strand.
CAAATTCTACGGTTGATTTCGTACGAATGTAAAATGGTCGTAGCGTTTTTGATTAAGTCAGCTCGACCAACCGGCAGGCTGTTTGCATTTGTCATTACTTTCTACCCGGGGCGGAAGTATAGGGCTGACGATTTACAAGCTGAATATTTGCTGTTTTATTAAGGGGCATGGGCTCGGGCACAACTTGGGTTGATTTTACGCGTAAAAAACGCACAAGTGGCAATCAAATGTTTTGCCTTTTTTTTGTTGTTGCTGCTGATTGGCGATGTTAACGAATGGCTTTTTGAAGCGTCTGGTGGGAAACTGAAATTTTAATTTAAAATTTAAATGGTACAAGTCTTCGATTTTACTCTTAATGAAATTTGATGCAAATTTGTTATGAGTTGTGACCTGTGGAATAAATTAGCAGTTGTCTGAAGCAATGTATACTTTTCAATTGCCAGCATCAAATTCCTTCTGAACCATTTATCCATGTCCAGGATTGCCTATTCTCTTAAGAGTAAATTTGACCAAAGAACCCAGCTCGTCAAACAAAAACCAACGAAGCAAAATGTATATGATGTGATTTTCAAATTAAATTTGAGCTAAGATAATTAGAACAGAATAATTTTTAAATTGAATAGGATATTTACTTACTAACTTATCAGGCGCTTTCAACCGCCTCCGCTTGTGGTCAACCGCTTTGTGGTCTTGGCCTACCGCAGCTGAATCCGGATCCACTCACGGTCCCACGCCGTCGTCCGCCAAAACGTTATCCCGGTCTTGATGCCGGATGATTCCACTCCATCCTCCGTGTGGACGGCCTAAAAGGACTTTCTGAGCTGGGACCTCCGGTGCCATGCGTATATCATGGCCTGCCCATCGGAACAGGCCCATCGGAGGTGAGGTCGTCATACAGTTCGTACAGCTTATCGTTGTAGCGGCTCCTCCATTGTCCATCCACATATACGGGGCCAACGATCCTTCTGAGCATCTTCCATTTGAACGCGGCTAAGAGGGCTTCGTCTGTTTTGGACAGGGTCCATGTCTCAGAGGTGTATGTGAGTACTGGGACTATAAAGGTACGATACAGTCCCAGTTTCGACCTTCGCGATAGGTTTTTTTCAGATGAGATGCTTCCTCAGGCTGTAGAATGACCGGTTGGCAGTCAGCATCCTAGCGCGCAACTCCTTTTCCGTCGATAATAAGATTATCGTCTAGATCTAGACAAAATACTAATAGTCTTATCAAACATCGACAATATGCTTCTAATGATTCAGTTTTTTTATTTGTTGATATGTCTTTTATTTTCTTTACAATTTTATGTCTCCGAAGCATGATTGTCTGCCGTTATTTGTTCTTTCGTTATGTAGCTCAATGATACCTCTGCTTGGTGTAGCAATAAAAAACGTGGAGTTTTTTTTTATTTTTGTATGTAATTTTATATTAATATTGATTATAAATTCATGCAGTGTGCTTTCGCATGTTTGTTATTTCAATTATTGATACCCGCAACAGAGTATTCTCACATTACCAAGAATGGCTTATTTTACCTTTATGAATCATCAGTGAAGCTCGACAAACTGAACAGCAAATTTATCCCTATTTGTTGCTGACGGGAACAAAACCGAATGCGAAGCATCCGCTGTTGGGTGGATCGATCACGCGAAGGCCTGACCGAATCCGAAACTCTCGCGCAGTTTCTTGGCGTTAGTAGATTTACTTGGAACAGACGGATAGGCTTATTCCTGGGTCGACCAGGCCGAACCTGAAAATATCTCCCAAAGACCTACAAGTTCTGTGGATTGAGTTTTCAGAAAATAAGTCTCGTTTATTCAAATTATTTCCTGCTAACGCGCTAATGTTATGATTAATCGCTCGTACGGTCGCGCACCGTTTTCCGCTGCACTTATGCTCTTATGTTATGATGTAAACATTACGCTGATCCCTTGAGCCGTGCTCGGTGCGATAGCGCAACACTTTTGCTAAGTTGACATTATGCAACAATGTAGATGGCGGCCGCAGAAGCGATTGCACATCGCTTATGCTGTACCGTTGATCCGTCTGATCAGGCTTATGCTTGTCGTCGCGCGCCTATGCTGATCGGCGAGTCAAGCGCTGAAATGTTATAAATCAGTTCGACACTTTAACGGTATTATCCCTTTTCTTTCCCTACATTATATTACATTGATGTTTCAATGTACGTTCAAGGTTGTTACGCTCTTCTAAAATGTAGACGAATTCGTTGCGTCTACCTGTCTTTCAAGGGTCTTTCTTTATATCCCACACAATGTAGGTGAATTTGTTGCGTCTGCATTTCTGGTTATTTTATGTTAAGTTTATTTATAATTTTCGCTTTTGCAACACTATTTGATAGCATCTTTCTTCTCAATATAAGAAAAAAACTGTGGAGAACTCATCATAAAAGATGATCATAAATTTGCTTACTTACGTACTAATTGGGAGCTATAAACGCTTCGTAATCTAGGCATGTTGGATCAATACATACTTGAAATTACTCACGGTCACTAACTTCTATCTCCATATGGATAGTTGGTGAAAGGTCTTTTTGGATTAGTTCGCCTGGTGCTATTCTCACATTGTAGCCATGATTTGTATGTAAAATGAGGCCAACAATTGTTCTGAGCATAAATTCCTCTGCATTTAAGAAAACATACAAAATAGTTTTGTAAAACAAAGATTTTTTTATTTCTATCGAACATAACATCTGAATCGGTATAACATGCTCCTCATAAATCGAATGGACGTACGGCGAACGGTGGAGGGCAGAAGAAAAAAAGCGATAAATAATTTTTTTTTTTCGTCTGGCCAAAATCTTTTTTGGAAAGGATTAGGCTACCTTTTACAACGTAATTCATCTTTCATTTGCTAACTCGGCTTAGTTGGCGAACATGAAAGGAGAAGAAAGAGTTGATAGCTCTTGTCAAATGTTTTGACGTGGCGTATTGAATGAGCGTTCTGTAGTATTTTGCATTAGTGTTGTTGTTTACAAGAATGTTTAATTAAAACATGCCCTAGGGCATCGCATACCGCATTTGAATAAATAACTATTTTCCCGACAACCTTTCTATGTCAAATTCCAGTGCCGCTGACAGGTCCAATCTACTGGAAGCAGCAGCGCTGTCGCAGTAATAGGAAACTTGTTAAACACCACATCTCACGTTGCATAATTGAACGCGCGTGACTACATTTTGAAGCTTCAACTTCCGAAAGCCAAACAGTAGCGAAAAAAAAGGGAAGTAAAATGAAAACCCTATACCACTTCACTCAAACTCCCAGCGTAAATGGATTACATTTCGGCCGCTTGTCCATTCCATTAGCCGTTCTGCGAAATCTGTGGCATTTGGGCGCGTTCGGGGCAGCAAAATAAATCAAGTGAAAACTCAATTTCCTCCATCTGTCACTGTGAGTTTGTTTAATTTTCACCACAAACTCCCGAAGGGGTGAAGCGTTTTTGGATGGGCATTTTTTAGCCTTGTGGGGAAGAAACTGTCGTTGGTCCCGTTGGAGCATTTCGTGGACCCGCGCAGCAAAGCATCTAATAATAATGTCATCATGTAGCGACGTTCACTGCCGCACGCTCTGTTCGGCGCCCCACGAAAGGTCATTTTTCCTGCCTTGGAAAAAAAGAAGGAATGTTTAGGTTTTTTTTCGTTACATCATTACATTTCTACGCCGCAAAGGATGGGTTGCCAGGGGAGAATGGTTCTTTGCTCCGTGCTACAGTGGACAACGGGAATGGTAAGCCACTCGGTGTCATTCCCACGTTTTGTGCCAAAAGAAAACTGTCATTTCACAAATTTATGGTTACATAAAAATGGCCGATTTCGGTAGAAAGGAGGGCAGAGTATGCTTGTAGCTGTTATGATAACACAAGGTTTAGTGGAAGATAGCTTGCCGGAAAGGATGTTTCCGAGTGAGTGTGTTTGCCGGAAACAAGGGGTAAACGTTTTAAGAGTGGAAATTATCATTTGTTCGAGGTGTGCGTTGTTCAAGCCAAATTGTAAGAACGGGTGTTACTGGCTGGAAGCTGAAGCTTTGGGTTTGAAGATTTGTCGTCGAAATATTTGAAAGTCTTTTGTTCTTCTGGGCCTGCTGAGGGTTGAGCACGTCGCAGTCCAAGATCCACGGCTGCTTGCGATCTCCGATAGGTTTGACTCCACTTGATCCTGCCAACGAACTCGCTGTGCTCCCCTACGCGTTGTGCCGAACGGGTGGTGTATTTGCAAGGCGTGTTGCCCTTTTTTGAAAAAAAAAAAAGGATTCCATGTAAAATCAATCGCAACACCTGTGTTGTTTTGGGGCGGCCCGGTGGTGTAGGCGACAGCGGCGCCGGTCTTCAAACGGCAGGACCGGGGTTCAAATCCCATCCGGACCGTAAATCCGTAGTTGAGGCCTGACTAACCAACTACGTGTTATCGGCAGTCTAGAAAGCCATTTCGATGGCCGGCATGACCTTAGTGGTCGTTACGACAAGAAGAAGAAGTTGTTGTTTCTCATAAAGAGCCAACCTTTAGTGTGAGAAATAAAAAAGAGAGTATTAAAGGAAATACTTTATTTTCAAGTTCTCTATGGTAGGCAAATATACATATTTTTTTAATAAACATGCTTTCAACCATTATACCATTTACCGTATGTTCATTTATGATATTAAAACACACAAATGTTAAAACTTGTGCATTTTCACTAACAGCTTGAAGATAATCCGTTTTTAGTTCATGCAAAGCGGACGTTCTATTTTACTTTGGTGTCGAGTTGAAAATGAAAGATTCTTCATCAGCTTGCCATGGTTCATAAAGAGCAAATGCTGCAGCACGAAGCGTGAAAGCTTTCACTGATCTAGCATATTGAAATAAGAGTTAAAAAAAAAGGAAAAACTCAGGAAAGCAAACCCCATAAAGTGTACAACTCCCTTCAGGGAACTGTTCGTGGAATGAAAATGGAACGATTTCCCTCGATTTCGAAACGAACCACCAACCTAACTCGTCTTCTATCATGCTCTGGTAGTGCTCGTGTGAAATGGCATCGGACGGCAGGAGCGGGAGACGAAAAAAAAGGTAGCCTTCTGCATTATATTATCCCGCGGTTTACGAGGAAATTACCGAGTGTGCTTTTCGTGTTGGTTTTCGCCGTTTGATGGCACAAGATGGGGCGGATGGTTTAATGGATTATTTCCACATCGATTGCAGACGGTACGGTTGAACGGTGTGGGTAGTAGATTAAGGGATTCGCAGTTTTTTCTGGGTAGCGTTTGTCGAAGATTGTGAGCAAAAAGCTCACTTCGTTTGGAAAGATGGAATTAAAATTGGAGAATTCCATTTACATCGCTAAATCGAATGATTGAAAACGCACGTTTCGTGATATGTATTATTGTGGGAGTTTTCTTCCGGTAAAATTTATTTACCAAAGCGGGTAAGTTAACAAAAGATTTTAATTGAAAATTAGTAAAAAAATAATGGGACGCTATGGTAAATAGACAGATGGCTTTAAACTGCAGGGTACAGTATGCATTTGTATTAAGTTACCCCAGCCGGTCATGTGGCAAAACGGTGGACGCTATAAATTGGCAAGTATCACGCAAACGAATCATCGTTAACAAATACTGCGAATCACTCAAAGGATCACTCCCGATGCAATTGGCTGTAGTAACACCACCACGACAGCGTCAGGCTGTAGGGAGAATCTACAAAAAGCGGACACCCAAACATCGCAGGCTTAAGGCTGCACGTTCATTATCTGATTCCTTCCTGTTTAGCTCAACTTCGGTCCGGTTCACGAACATCACCGATCTGCTGGTCACAATTGGATAGATTTCACGGTACGAAACGAATGCCACCGTTGCGTACCAATTAGGTACAATTTCCCAACCAAAACTTTCTGCCAGTTACTTGAGTTTCTTGCAAAGGAATAAGCCACTCGGCGGTCGCGCGAGGGAGAAAAATAAATTGATTTTATCGCGTGGCGGGCGTACTGCGTGTACCTTGAGCTCGTGAATGATCCGTGTAATGCCTTCACGTGGTTTCAGCGTATTACGATTTGGTTTAATTTGTGTGAGATTAAATTTGGTTCGGTGGTGGTTGTTTTTTTTTTGCTCGTCGCAAGGCAGAAAGAATGTTGACGCCGGAAGCAACCGTTCAACAAATCAAATAATACCATTGAGGCTGGTGGAGGCGCCCGGTACTTTATGCGGTTGATTAACGATGTGTATTATTTATTGATGGTGTTTGGGTAGGAATAAAACAAAATGTAGCGAGGATAAAGTGATCAGCATAAACTTTATCTGTTGTTTGACAGTGTAATGTTCGATAATGGATTGATTTATTAATTTTTACAGGGGGAATTTAAATATTTTATTCATTATGTCAACAATCTGCTTAGTCAGTTTTGAAAAATAAATTCAGTCTTTGTGGCTTTTAATGTAAAAGGTTTTGCAAGGAAAGTTTATAAAACTCAGCTGTTAAAGTCTTGAAATGGATTGATATACGTGGCTGTCAAAATTTTAATATTGTTTTTTTTTTTCATTGAAATATTCGCTCAGCAGCTGGTGTAGGTAAAACTTTCGTTGAAACTGCGGACAATGAGATCCAAAGACAGTTATGAGATAAAAAAAAGCTAAATAAAAATGCTACACTGAGCAGTGCATTGGACTTACATAAATGTTGGATTTATTTACTCATTTAATTATGTTTATTATCCAAGTATTATAAAAGCCTGGCAGTTACTGGAGAAAATGCAAACTTTAAAAAATTTAATTTTAAATAAGAATTTAAATAAAATTTAAATCTTATTATCATATTTTATACACCTTTTCTTGCACATTTTAAATGTTTTTAAAGTACAACAAAAAACCAAAACATAACCAAGCTTCCTTTTAAAACGTTAATCGCAAAAAGGGTTCAGTTTGTTAATGCCTTACTTGACACTAGCACAATCGCACAAGAAAGGATCGTACGCAGTGATTATATATATTTTTTGCATTGCAACGTCAATCCTTTGCCCAGCTTTGCGCAATCGTGAAGCAATAAATTAGCATAATCTTAGAATATCGTGTAAATACGGTAGTGAGTGAGTAAGAATGCCATGACACGCCAGAGAAACGCACTTGTGTCAGCACATTTCTTTATTCCCTTTTATGGGTCACCCCTGAGGAGTGTAAATGGAGAAATCGTCTTGCTCCTTTTTTTTTGCACCAGCCTTTTTTTTCCTTGCAAGTCAGTGCCTGAAGGGCTTTAATAATGTACACTGCCACTGGGTGGTTTGAAATTGCTTGCCTCGGTATGCAATCCGTTTTTATTTCGCTCTCGCCTCTCTACCTCTGTTTGCGGAAACCGATTTATTTCCGCTGGATTCTTGGAGGTTTTTAAGAGCACGGCAATAGAAGGACGGGAGTGAGACAGGTCGAGGGGATGTTTCAATACACTACGACACGGCATTGTTGGTGTATTATTTGCTCCCCCCCTTACAATACCTTCGAAGCCCGGTGATGGGTATCCCCTGGTCAGGCGTGTGCATCGTAATGACCCTCTATTAGCATAATTTGGTATTCATCGGAAGCTTTAGGCTGGGTGCTAAGGTTGAGCAGGGTGTTGATGTTGCAGATTCTTGCCCCTCGCTTGAATATGCTGACCCCAAGATTCCTTCTTCCCAGTTCCTGAGTGAGAGTGAGCAGATAATTTAGCGTCGGTATTTGGTGGTTTTGCAAACATTTTGCACAGCAGCAAGTACGTTGACGCTGACCGTACCTCAAAGTACAGCGGTCAGATTTGGTTTGGTTTTGTGTGTCCAGTTCGTTTACGTTTAGTGATTACATGCTTGTCGGTAACTGTCAGACCGAGGTAGTTATCCATTTTCGAGAACCCATCAAATGCAGCCCGCAGATACTCGATTCTGGGTGTTACTGGTTAGCGGTCGGTTGAAGCTTTCAGAATGCGTGTGCGGCGAGTTGTTTGTGTGTGGCACGAAAAAGCTTTGGTTCGATTTTTGGTGTACGTGTTTTACCAAGGCTGTGGGACACGGACACACACATACAGTGTGTGTTGCGGTTGCGGTTGTACTATTTCAACGATTACCATGCGTAGATATGGCTTCCGGAGTGCTTACCCGATAGAGGCATAAATTAGATTTAATTCGATGTTGTCACAGGGGTGGCTTTAGGACTGACTAGACAAACCCCTAGCTTTACCCAGGCCTTTTTCTTTAGGCCATTCTGCGAAGCAAACTAGCAGTTTGTCACAAAATTTTCTTTGTGAGATCGGATTTTATTCCAAAGAAACCTAATCTCGGCTCGAAATGAAGGCAATGTGGTCTAGCTTTACATTTTCTTAATTTAAATTTCAATTGGATGATTCGGGCAAAATGATTTGCATCCTTATTATGGATTCCATTTCAAGAAAACATGCAATGTTAATGATGAAATGCAAAAAGTCTGACTTCCTTTTGTGTTTGGTTTTTGCTTTACGGATTTGAAGTAAATTCAAGATCTTAAAGCATAGCTTTTAATAGAAAAAATAATAAAAAACACAAACAAAAAAACGTTAAGAAGAAACAGAAAATGACTTACTTTTTTTCTCGTTAGGCATCTTTGAGACCTAGGAATTTATCAGGCGTTAAGAAAATCCTTGAGAAGATTGAGACGTTTAATAAATTTATTTCACCGTGTCTCTTACAAGGATCATTTTCAGCGTTTTTTCATTACTTTTTTTGTAAACTCTTGGATGTTGAGTTTAATTACAAACCCTACAAGAAAGCAAAGGAAGAAAAAGATCGTAATAAGTGCAATGACTTCTGCATTGTTCACTAAACAACCAATGGCGCAAAAAAAAACCAAACAATCCGTTTAGATCCATAATTAAGCATCTTCTGTCCGGGAAACTCTCCTAAACGAGCAACACTTTTTCCCCGTTTTTCTTGTTCAACCGAACATGGAAGCCAATTTAAAGTTCAACATCAAAAGAAAACGACACGAACCAAGGTGTCAACGGTTGTCCGGGAGCGGTAAAGATAGCGAACGTTTTCAATCACTGTCCGAAGGCTAATGAACGGTGCCCTAATTAAACCTTGTTGACCTTACCGTGTGGACCGAGCAAGGGCGTGGGTTGGGTGGTGTGGGGGTGATAGATAGATCGATACATCTCCCAAGAGCAATTGATTTAATTAAAAACCCGTGAAGTGAGTTTGTGCGGGTTTTTTTTGTTTCCCTGTGCTTTCTTTTGCTAGTTTCACGCTTTTCGATGCCATTTGTTGTTCGTCTCGTGTTTCCTGTGATTGAAAAGTTGATAAGGAAAACATATTGACCGTTGAACGGTTGCGGTGAAGCAGTAGCACGAGCAGTAGAAAAAAAGGATTAACGTTCAAAACGATTGGAATCGGTTACTAGCAGGAAAGGAATGGAAAATCTTTACCTACTTTTTGCTCATTTCCCAGAGGTGGTGCAGTTTTTCTCGAACGTTCAGTTTAATCTTTTCTCCACATCTTTGCCCTTTTAATGTAGACGACGGGCAATGCTCAGGTGGTACAAGCAAAAAAAAAAGGACCTCACAACGTTATCGTCTTACCTTTCGGCATGACGGAACGCAGTATGACTATCTAATCCGCTTACGATATACGATTGAACGGTGGTGAAACTCTTCCGCCCTAGTCACGTTAGGAGGCGGCAAGGAAAAAAAAAATCGGGTCAAATATTTGCCTGGTAGCATTAATGAACGTTTGAAGAGACGTCGCACCGGTTGCAATCGAGCTGTGTGGGTAAAAAAGCTTTCAGTGGCTTAACAACATAATCCATCTGTAAGCAATTACTTCATTTGGAGCTCATAATGTACACACAACGAGCATTGATTTGAGTTGTGCTTACGAGTTAGCTGGAATGAATGGGAAAGCATGTTTCCGAATTGATTGTCTATTTTTGGCACAAAAAAAAAAACGGTTCTTACATGCGTTTCCTAAAATTCAAAGAAAAGTATTTGGAACACCGTGTAAGTGAGCAAAGCTTTCTACCGAAGTAAAGTTTATGATTGAATGTTGCTGTAACGAGTTCTGGGAAGTTTATCCTACCAAAAAACACCTGATCGCACCAGAAGCGCACCGAGTGAATTATGAAGGATAAATATGAACGCCATTTTATACATTCTCAAAGCAAGAAATTAGTTTTCCACGAAAAACAAACAATTAAGTTGATCAGGGTAGTAAAGCAGATTTGCTAAAGGAAGGAGTTTTAGATATGGTGTTACGCTTGCATAGTTATGTTGTTTGAAGCAGCCAGAAAAAGCTTTGTAACTTGCTATGGATTTGGCTCAATACAATGAAAAGGAAAAGTTTATTCAAAAGAAACCACAGTAAAATGAAAGTCCCCGTAGAAGAAATAAGCTGAGTGGATGAAGATGCTTAGCAAATTTGGGTGTTTGTCACAAAGACGTGTTCGTTCGTTGGAAATTGTACGCTTCTTCAGTGAACAGCTCGACAGGATCGAAAACTTTGCACCGGAATTTTAGTTTGACGTTCAGTTCATGAGGCACCGCATGTGCGTACAATTTAAAGGGCAGGGGTTTGCATCGTGTACTGAAAATTGATAGAAATATTTGGATTTTTCAATATTTAAAACTATCAATTGATAACTGAAAAATGTCCTTCTTCGTCTTTGGCATTAATATCTAAGTAGTGTTTTAATGTATTGTCTTGTATTGTATTATTGTAAAGTCGGGCCCGTGGACCACTTCCAGCTTGAATGGAGATTTTTTATTACTAAAAAATCTCCATTAAAATATTACTTGACACAAAAAAGAAGAGAAAATCTTGCTCACCAAGACGCTATTATTTTTACTTTTAAACAACGCCAACGAGAGCCCTAGAACACTTTTTTTTGGGTGTCGCTTTTATCGGCGTACTCTTTCCGAGTAAAATGTGCCGACCCCTGAACCTTAGCCTTTAAATATAATTGATATTTACACAAAATCGTTACAGATAAATGAACTTTGATTTATTTTAGATCTTTGTATCTTAAATTAATACCTACTAATGAAGAATTTTGTTAGAATTATACACTAATTTGAACAGATTTTTTTGTCTTTCAATTATTTATGAGAAGTTCATTGTTTGTTTTGTTAGGTAAAACATCTATTGGCAGAGATTTCAGAGACAGAGATTGTTTTTTATTTCAGAAATTATAGGGTTACGATTCATATAAAAGCACCTTTTAACAGCTTTAGTGTAATTTTGCAATTCGTGGTGGCTTATTTTTTTTACTACTTACGACAGATTTGCAAACCATATAAGGGAATTTATCAAAAAACCATCGTTCAAACATGCTTGGAAACTTTCCAATTGTTCGTATTATTATTCAATCTGTCTCAAAAATGCCATCGTTAGTTGTGAAACGTAAATTATGATTTTCGATCAATGTAGTTGAGTTACTCAGGAGAATTCTTCAAATTGATATTATAGTTTATTTTGGGGCTTTGCAGCCATAATATTGATTCTCTACCAAGGAGGTTTTTAAGCTAGCTTATTTTTATTTGGCTAGTGTGTTTGACTTTTTATAAAATTTCGGATGCAACATTTATTTACCCAGGAAACCCCTGCCTGGGAAACAAGATGGATGAAGGCAGCTTCTCTCTAATTATGCCATCGAACAGATGGAAATGGAAAACTTCTCCTCTCCTGCTCTTCTTTATTTCCGCGCTCATCGCTACGTTGTGGTTTTTTTTTCTAACTTGATTCAATAATAGCAAACGGAGCAAAGTTTAGCGCCCTGCGTGTGGTATGTTGTCTCTTCAGCACATTGCTTTTTTAAGCTTCATGTTTGCAAAACGCTCGCAAGATGCTATTTTTCTTAATCTTTAAGCAGAAAGGTAGAAAAGAGAGTGAGAGAAGGTGCAGAAGAATGCGATGGATAAATTGCCTCGCCCGCCAGGTCCGAAACCGTCAGGTATAATTATTTCTACACGCATCAGACAAAATAAATGACACCACTGCCGTACACGGTCGCGTGCGCACTCCACCTGTAGCAGAACGTCTTGCAAGGCGCCACTAAACGTGGCCATGTGTCTAAGCGCGTAGGCTCAATTAATGAGCTTCGAGCGAGGCTAGGCGTCAAGTAGGACACGACGATGACGATGAAAATAATGATAACGATAATGATGATACCGTTCTCTTCGATGCTCGATGGTAATGCCACCGCTGAAAATGGAGAAAAGCATGAGCAATGGTTTTCCGTCCTCCATTCCAGCAGTGGGTCGTTGTGCTTTCGTGCTACTAACGGAACGGTCAGGGTTTTTTGGCGGGTGAGACACGGCAAAAGGAGCAGTTGGCAGTTGATGGCAAGTTGTTCGGGGTCGTCCCGTTTAATGAGTTTTTAATTGGAATAAATTTGGCCAGAAGCTCAAAGACAATAAATCGTGTCCGGTTCAACGCCACCGATTCTGCCGCCGATGATTCCGGGTTTTGTGGCGCTGTGTGGGTATCGTGCCGTACCGCGACCTGTTGTTGGCATACGGTTGGTTGCCATAAATTAGGAAATATTTATGTAATCATTTAAAATCTTGTAGGGACGCAATTTGGCGCTTCTTAGACGAGTTGGGATGAAAGGGAATGGTAGGAACGGTATTTGTAATTTAGACAAATTTCGTGCCTTCCAAACTTCGACACCGGGCGAATGTGTATCGAATGGTGGGTTTGTTATTCACGATTCGCAAATATGCACGATACAGATCAATAATTGTGATTCATTTATGCTGGCGCTACCATTAATCAGGATGCTTAGTATGGGTCTATAAATATGTGTGTGTGTTTGCATGGGTGTGTCTGTGTGTTAGGGTACATGGAGGCAGCAAGCTGGAAGCAGATAAAAAAGGACACTTAGCTAGCCTTGGTGACAGAAAAGTTTAATGAATTCAATAAATTATGTGATGCGGTGTCGTGGGTCGGAGAGCAAAGGGAAAAGGAAAAAGTTTGCACCAACTTTCGGCAAGGCGTTTTTTGCTGTTGTTGAAAGTAGATTTCGCCTTTTCCCGGGAAGTTCTTTCGCTCAGCGGGAAAATCTTCTGCTTATAATAAGGAAGGATATTTTAAGGTAGATAATGCGTTCCGAAAAAAAAGCCGACATTCATCGTTAGGGTGAAAGTTTCGTATCTCGGCTAGGAACGCATCCATTTTATCCTTTTTACCGTTTATCAGATGGAACTTTTGCTATTGTGCTTAAATTTGTTTTAATTTTTCGGGTTTTTCGATTTTCCTTCCAACCAACAGCGATGAAAGCGGCCATCCTTATACAGCGTTGGTATCGACGGTTTCTAGCCCGGATCGAAATACGGCGGCGTTACACATGGACCATCTTCCAGAGCATCGAATATGCGGGCGAGCAAGATCAAGTACGGGTGAGTAAACGGGCCAGTGTTTGATGGTGAAGGAATTTCACGGTTTTACGTATAACTTAATCCACTATTGGGAGCCACTATTAACAATGGTTTGAAATTTACAACTACTAACAATTTATAATTAAAAGACCAAATCATAGGAAAAAATAGTTTTTAGGGCACTTCGTAAAACTTATTTTTCAAAGTATAATCACAACCATATGTCCAGCAATCTTCTTCACCTTTTCTTGTCATTTACCCTCAATATTTCGATTTCTAGTGGCTGGTTCACTTCTTGAGGAGACTTTCTTTTGTATCTTTAAGTTTTGCTGCAATCAATGTTGTTTCAACTTATTTATGTTATTGCAATATGGCTGCTCTTGGCCGAATGGTCCAATTTTGTTTTATTTTTTAGTTTATATTAGTAATTTAAAGTAAAGCAAAATGAAATTGCATTTTATCTCAGAGTCCTCAAATGTGGTAAAACAATCCCAATCATGAATCATTACTATCACTTAAAGTTCGTCAAAGTTCAAGTTAAAGAAATTCATCCAAGGCAAAAGAATTATTATGTTGGTGTTCTTAGAGCTCTTGACAATGTTCTCTGATGCTAATCCTTGTTGTAAATCGTAATATTTATTTAAAGTCGTTCAATTTATCCGTAAAATACCATGTAGCGTTCTGAGACATGGTTTTGAAAATGAATTAGTAAAGGAATTTGATCCATTTCATGATGATTCCTGTTCAAGATAGTATGGAAATCTACAAGATAAGCTAGACTATTTCACACTTTTTAGTTTCTGTTGAATTGAGGTAAGTTATTCAGTAGAACTAGCCAAAAATACTCTACTCATTGCAGAAAGCGTTGGTTTGAAATTTATCAAAAGTTATTCAGTATTACATGCGTTTAGAAATCATCATTAGTCAGAGGGAATTTGTCGAGTTCTGTTATACTAAGACACAAGTAACGATGATGTTGTAGTCTCACTTCTTGTTACGGATTTGAAAACAAAGGATTTATCTTCACAATATATTGACTGTAATGATAACTTAAGCTAAGAAGTTTAATTAATTAAATTAATTGTAAAGAATAGTATTCTGAAGACGTTAAAAAATTCACACTTCATAGAAGAAAATAAGAATCGATGATGGCTATATGTATTAGTAAGTAAGCATAAAAATGCGAGATATGAATATAGAAATTTGGACAAGTATTATTTATAGACGACAACGGCACCGGTCTTCATGCGGCAGGACCGCGGTTCAAATCCCATCCGGACCGTCTCCCCGTAGTGTGGACTGAACTATCCAACTACGTGGTATCGGGAAGTCTAGTAAGCCATTTGATGGCCCCCATGACCTTAGAGGTCGTTAAGCCAAGAAAAAGAAGTATTATTTATTCCAAACCCAGACTATGGGAATGAAGAAACTTTGATGGTTTTTGATTTCGTTGTTTATTTTTATACGGTATTGATATTGATTCTTTTTTAACTTAAAATAACAAAGTTTTTGCTGACAATTAGCTTACTCTGTTTACTGAAATAGTTTAAAATTTTCATTTGCAAATTAGTTAATTTTTGTCTGAACCCAAACAAACGTCCAAACCACGTATTTATCAAATGTATGGCTCCAAATGTAAGGCCACACTTTCATACAACCTCATCAGCCTGTGAAATTGAAAATGAAATCCATCACATTATGTGGTTAATAGACAATTTCGATCATACAGGGCATCACACGGTCGGTCGAGACTGCAAACGTTGCACGCGCTGCACAAGCATCCATCGCTATGCGCCCAAGACCGGTTTGCTCGTATTAATAATGAAATTGGCTGCACTTGAGCACGGTTTTTAGCTGAGTGGATCAAATATTTACCAACTCGAGCGGTACGATACAAGCACCCAGGCATGCCTTGGGCTCGGAAAACGAAGGCTCTATATTGATTTTGAATTAAGTTTCACATCAGTAAACGTCCGCTCTGGCTGGGCACTGTTTAACCACTGCACGTAACGCTCTAGCCGTTGCACGTGTGCATTCATCGTTTGCAGTTGAGCGATATTTCCGTTCCGGGTGGATAAGCGGTGGAAATGTGTGTTATACTGCTGTAACGAAGCGTATCGTTGATCGTGGCGATAATGAATCGATAATCGCACGCTGGCAGAGCAACATTTTCGTAACTGATTTTCCTGTCCATTCTGGCGATGTGTGGATGAATTAAGTTTTTCTCTTATGTTTACTTTTCACTTACAGCTGTACAACTTTTTCAACGCACTACTTACGCACATTCCAGAGGCTGCCGGCCGTCCGCTCGATTCGCAAAACACGTCCCGTTCGTCGTCCGCAGGTAAGCCAGGATCGTCACACCAACCAGGGAACCTTTCGGCACGTGTGCCGCTTCCATGCGCGTGTATGTGTGTGTGCGTGTGTGAGAGAGAGATTTTTCCAGCTTCTGTTTCCAAATGCTTAAGAGCCATGAGAAAATAAAAGTGCTGACAATTCTTACTTCCTTGCTGCAAAACAAGAAATCCAGGCCAGCTAGACAGTCGGCGTGCCCGAACCAGCTGCAAAGGCAAAACGTTCAAGCGACACAGCAGCAGTGCAAAGCAATTAAGCATAAGAAGCATTAAGCAAAACCACAAAAATCTCACCCACCCTGCTAACTAAGAACTGGTCATTTTGTTCGCAACTATCATACAAACAAAAACCTGACATTGTTTTCGGTCTGGTGTTATTTTTATTCTTTTTCTCTCTCTCTTTCTCTCTTTCTCTCCTTTTTCTCGCTCTGTTTAAACTGTCACTCTTTCTGTACTGTACCCTGGATGGTTTCTACTTAATCTGCTTTCGCAAATCCCGTTTTGATATGTTTACTCTGCAATATTGTTACACTGGTTTCTTGGTTTATAAATATTAATTATAACTTATTTTTAACTCACCTTTGTTAACTTTTGCCAATCGAACCGGAAACGATTGGCTGCACCCTTCTCTTCGTTTCGGGGAGTTCGGTTACCTTTGTTTTTGAATAATCTTTGTTCATCACCCAAATTACATGCAAACCACACATCTTCCCGAACCCTGGCTGGCTAAATCACATTCGCTCATCGCCATAACCGTTGCCTGACAAACCAAAACGTACACCACACGTACACAAACACACTTGACACCGTCCATTCCAAAAACACCGTGGCAATTTTACAATCAACACACATTCACACATACCCGCCACCCATCACGCCTAACAACTCATCACCACCGCCCCCACACCCCGCCCTCAAAAACCAACACCACCAACAGAGGCACTGAATATGAAATTTTCCGACGAATCGGACGATCTAGCCGACGAGGGTATTACCGGACCGGAGCGTGGCTATCAGGGGCCGGAAATCAAGTTCCCGCTCGACAAGAAGGAGCTGGAAGTGATTATTGATCTGTTCCGGAAGAAGAAAAACCGGCTGCACGCCAAGTATGTGGCGGGCATACTGCGGGAAGCGACCTCGAAGTTGAAGCGCTTGCCGAACCTGAACCAAGCGTCGACCGCCATCTCGAAGCAGGTTACGATCTGTGGTGATTTGCACGGGAAGCTGGACGATTTGCTGGTCGTGTTCCATAAGGTAAGGAATGTTGTTTGGATAAGCGGATGAAATTGGTGTGAACGAGGAGCGATTTACGGGTTGAAGTTGTTTGGTGTATTGTATTGAGTGCCAGGATAAGAGAAGGTCAAGTTTTTAGCTTGTGTACAATAGTAGTTTGGAATGTAGTTTGTGCATGTGTTATTTAATGGAGCTGAGACCGTAAAATAAATCTAGATATTGAGGTGAATGCGAAGGTTGAAGCAGTTAATCTTAATCTCCAATCAAGCGCCTGTAGTATGCAATTTATTCAATGTATGTAATGTGGCCTTCAGCGTGCTATCGCTTCTTGGATATCTTCGATATCCACCGTGAACCGAGTGAAACGTATTGCATACATTCGTTGGAATCGATCGGAACTGTCACAACAAGAAGATCGAAAGAATAGTTTGTAGAATACATTTGCGTTGTGATTGCATTATTGCACATTCGTAAACGTACAGCACGCGCTGTGATTGAGTTCGGCATCGGTGAACGGTAACGATTTCTTCCAACCCCCGCCTAAATCGCCATCACTTTCACCCTATTCCAGAACGGGTTACCATCGCCGGAGAACCCGTACGTGTTCAACGGAGACTTTGTCGATCGAGGCAAAAAAGGCCTCGAGGTGCTGCTGTTGCTGCTCTGTACGTTTCTGGTGTTTCCGGGCGGTGTGTTTCTGAACCGGGGCAACCACGAGGACACGGTGATGAATGCACGGTACGGCTTCATCCGGGAGGTGCACCAGAAGTACAAACACAATGCCGAAAGACTGCTGAAGCTCATCGACGAGGTGTACCGGTGGCTTCCATTAGGGACGATAGTTAACAACCGTGTACTGGTCGTGCACGGTGGCATTTCCGACTCGACCGATCTGGATCTCATCCGCAGCCTAGACCGCGGGAAGGTGAGTAGTGCAAAGCAGTTTCCCACGGACAGTGGAAGGCTGAACAAAGGCGGTTTTCGGTTTTCTCTTTCCACGCTCTTCCTGCGAATGGACATGGAATGGATGGAATCATCAGTATATATCTCTATTACGGCCGCCAATAACCGAAAGTACTGCTCCAGGTGCCGAAATCATCGATAAGGTGGAATGGAAACAGGTAATTGATTATCATCATAATCGGTATTATAGTAAGGGTCACAGAAGCTTATCAAGTCGTATCGCTTCCATCATTGATTATGTGCTACAGCTTGTGCTTGCCCTATGCCGCAGGTCAGATGAGCATATTTACGAGTTGACTTATTGTCCTTTATCGGAAACTGATTGGTTGGACAGATACTTGACACATTGTCGTGCTGTGCTATCTCGTAGCTGTCTAACGTAGAGCATGGCCATTTTCTCAGAAATATTGCAGATGATATGAGCCAAATGCTCGAATGATGTGAGTAGTATATTAAAATCTTACATTACTGTTGATAGCGAGACGCTCTGGATATTTATCAAGAAGATAGCTTTGAGCGATTTTCATCTTTCTTTTCTATGATTTCAGTTTATTTACAACTGTTTTGTGCACTGCATTATTTGTATTTAAATTTGTTTAAACAACAAATGACCCCTATTATGAGAATTATAAATAATTATTTTAAGCGAAAGTTTCCTTACAAACTTCAATTTGCCTCACTTGATTATATTTTTCCTCAAGGCATGCGAACTTCATTGTCTCCATCACACCCTAGAAACATCAAATCTTGCTTCATAATGAAGTAAATCCCAAAAGCCTCACAACCGTTCCCCGGTTTAGACGCATCAGCTAGTGAAGATGATCCCAACCGAGAGCTGGTCACACTGCACCAGGGCAAAAGTTTTAATTGTGTTCATCATCGTTCGGGGTGCTGTTTGCAGTGAGATTAGGGACAGCTACCTAGTTGTGCCCTTTTCAATTGAGCCGTTGGCCGGTCGACCGTATCCTTTTGGGTGTCAGCAGTTTGCAAGTAGTGTCCAATAGGCAAAAGTTTCCTGCATGTAAAATCTGACGCCGAGCTCGCTAAGTAATGCAAAGGTCCTATTAATTGCCTGGTTTGAGCGGTTATATGATTCAATTGATTGTGCGGCTACTGAATATTCAAACCCTCGGTGGTGACACACTCGACCGTGGTAAACCGCACGAAGGATTGAAGGCCTGGTCTGGTGAGAACGACCAGCGCATGTTGGATTAGGGTATCAATTCATCGGAGGATATTACTGGAACGGGCAGTTAAAACACGCTTTTGCTAAGTGATAACGATGGAGATGGAGCAAAAGTTTGTTTATGAAGGATAATTATTAGCACAATATACATTTAAAGTTAGTACACCAAAAGTAATATCATTGATAACGTTCGCGCATATGAATGCGAGAAGAAAAACTAAAAATAAACTACTCTATGGTGGCAAGGAAAATGTTTTCCTGTGCTTTATCAAACGAGGAACACGAAAAATGAAGCATTGCAGCGATTACAAAAATTAATAACTGCAATTCCGTTACAGTTAACCGGCAGCATCCGTACCAGGGAACAAAAGTGTATTGCGATGTGTGAAAATTGAAATAAAATTTTTTGTTCTACTTTTGTCCATCGCCGTGTTTTTGTGCTACCAGCGTGGCACGAAATGTGCCACGGTACAAATGCATCAAAGTGTTACTAACCCCCTACCTACCTTCTTTACGGTAGGTGTCAGAGAAATGCATTTTACACTTGGAATATAACACGTCATGTGTGGGTGGGTAAATGTGCAGGTTCAGGTTAAGCTTCGGACGGAACCACCGGCGCCCGGAAGCGGAAGTACAAAAATGGTGTGTACAATGTAAACAACCATTTGCTCTTTAACCCGCAGTTTTGATGTACTGGGTGAGGGGATTTATGTGTGTATATGTGTGTGGGGTTTTTTTTGGAACATGTTTTGTATCTCTCTTGCATTACAAACGAAGGACAAACAGCTCATCTTGCTTGTGGCCGTGTCTGCTTTTGAAGAATCATGCTGGTGCTGGTGGAATGTAATGCACGTGATGGGTTTGTAGAGGAATTACAGAACAGTGTGTTGGCTATGGGTGGCGCGGAGCAGGAAGTTGAATGGGCATGTTTGTGTCGAGGTTCCATTAGCTGGACGTTCACCGCTGCACTACGCTATTAAGCCGTCCTCAGTGTCCATGGTGTAGCGTTCGCTTATTTGCATATTTATTGCATCGTACCCAACGCTCGTTGTGTCCGAGGCATCCGATGTGTGTGATGGAGAATCGCTAGTGTGCTAATTTGACTCGCAAGCGTATCCTTTCCTTGTGGTCGGACGTAGCAGAAGACTGCTCATTACGCCCGATTTAATCAACTCAGAGACTGCAATGGAGGGGAAAATATCTTGATTATGATTGTTCAATCGATGGTGCGATCCTTTGATTGTAAATTGAGTGTTTGATGCGCTAAAAGAATTCCTAAACATAATTTGTTGTGTTTAAAATAATTGTGTTTATTAATTACAATTCAACGCAGAATATAAGTAGAATCAATGTATGTCATTGTCGTTTTATGTTTATGGTTAGATTAAATAAAACTGCATTTCATTTTAAGCTAAACAAGAAATTGTCTAGCCTTAACATTTTTGTTATTTATTAAATGCTCATTTACGGAGAAGGAAATGTCTCCCAGCAAAGATGAAAGGAGTGTACTAATTTTAAGTTTATTGTAAGTAATACGGCCTGGCCGTCCTTTATGAATAAAAAAAAAGCTCATTTGTGAAATTTTAATATGTTTTTATTCATGTGGGATAGCCGTATTGCTTCTAATTATTCAAAATTTTCTAATCTAATCAATAAAAGGTATAACATTACCAAGAGAGTCCATAAATGTTTTCTTGATTTAATTAAAAAATTTTAAAGTTCTTTAGGGACGGCCTGACGTATTGCTATTGATTAAATTATCATAGACTTACCAATTGTTACTGACAACTTTCCAGTTTAGATTTCTGCCAGCTCATATTGGTCTGAGCCGTGCTAACAACAGCAACATGAGTCTTAAAATTTTAATATTGTTGTTCTATGAAAACTCCTACAAAAATCTGAGAAGCTGGTAGCTGCGAAGTTTTTGTGTTACTATTATACTTCCAACAGATAAGTTCCGTCTGCAAGTGGCCTGAGCGCGCTCCAGTCTTGTTGGTTCATAAATGTGTTGGTTCATAGTGTCGAAAAGTGTACAAATCATCACGTTTGCGAGAGAGCTCTGTCTCTAAGTTTACAATAATGCTATAAACGGCTCAATTCTGAAGCGCAAAAGCTGTGTCAGAGACCTAGAAGTGCTTCTAGGTACGAAGTTGAGCTTTCGCAACCGGCTGGACCGTATTATACTCTAGGGTAACCAACTTATTGGCCTAATGAAGCAAATCGAGCGCTATTTTAACGACCCAAAATCCATCAAGATGATGTCCTGTTCTCTAGTGTGGTCGATGATGGAGCAGACTCCCGTGCTATGGCGACCATCAGGAGCTTGCTACCTAGCGCGGCTGGTATCTGTTCAGCAGAAATTTGTCCGATCCTGGGTTATGCTGAACGATGCGCACTAATTGGCACTGGACCAGTGAAACGCCGGAATTGCAATACATGCTGACTGTGTGTTACAGGACCTCTCGACAATCGGTTCGGTCCGATGATGTTCCTTTTTCGATTTTATTGTACGATGGTGGACCAAATCTTTTAAAGGAGTTGGAGCGAGAGAAGAATAAATTGTCCAAAAAATATCATTTAAAACATGCTTCTTCTCAAAACATAATTTTATCACCTTATATGGGCATAAGTTGAGCTTTGCTAAATGACTGATTTTTGAAAATGTGTTGTTTTGTTTTTTACCCCTCTCACATGCTATAGGTGTTCGATATTCTGTGGAGTGATCCCCAGCATACCGAGGGTTGCCGGCCAAATTCGTTACGAGGCGCCGGTACGTACTTCGGACCGGACGTAACAAACAAGTTCCTACAGCGCTACAAGCTCCAGTATCTCGTCCGTTCGCACGAGTGCAAACCGGACGGGCACGAGATAATGCACGGTGGGAAGGTAAGGATATCAATCGAGAACCTTCACATCAAATGGTTGTTTGGTTGATTAATTTTTGTGTGTGAGTGTGTGTGTGTACGATAAAAATCTCTTCTGGCAGGTCATTACCATCTTCTCCGCCTCGAACTACTATGAAATCGGCTCGAACAAGGGTGCGTATCTGAAGCTGGATCCACAGCTAGACACACACTTCGTGATGTACACGGCGGCCGCCTCCAAAACACGGAAGCTCACATTCCGGCAGCGGGTCGGGCTGGTGGAAAGCTCGGCCCTGCGAGAATTGGCAGCTAAGCTGCGCGAACGACGGATAGAGCTGGAGCGGGAGTTCAAGTCGCGTGATCCGGAGAACAAGGGTAAGTGTGTGTGGAAGGGAAAAGCAAGTAATCAGTGCATCAAACGCATGATACGGGACAGGAAGATGGAACTTCGCTTCGTAGCGGAACGGACAAGGAGCCAAGACCTGTCAGTGGCAGTCCATGGTTTGGCGCATTATCGTGTAAAGCCACAAGTTTATGGCAGATATTGGACGGTTTCGACCGTTCATTCTTGTCGTCACGGTGGTTTGTTGTCATGTTGAGGTCTGTTTCTTTTTGTTGTTGTTATTGTGAGGAGGATTGGGAAAATAGTACAACGTTTTTACTGAGTTCCATCTGATCGCATCGAGGGTTTTCGTTGAGATATTGTCCACCAGAACACAAAAAATTCCTATGGTGGTGGCTTTTTGCAGTTAGACGTGATATCTTTAGGAACAAGGTTTGTGTGCACGTGTGTGTGTACGCTAGAGTGTGCGCCATCGAACCCATCAGGCAAGCATTCGGAGCTGGATGTCCGTACCGCAATGAAGAAGAAAAGATTACCTAAACGGCAGGACGTGACATGTTTCAAGACGGGATTGAAAAGATTTATCGCGCTGAAGGTTTTTTCCTTGCTGGTCGCAAACGATAGTTTAGTCAGTTTTGTTGCCGTATGCTTTCCTCTCCTTGGCATTGCTAGCAGCTCCCCGCGGAGTTACCGCTCGGCTAGCTTGGGAATGAAGAAAGGGATCTGAAAATTGATGATTCCGGGACTTCTTTGCCAGATGTACCACGGTGCTACAGCTCCCAAAGCGCCACAACGAGAAACGTTAGGAATTTATGATTGTCGATAAAATGTCATTTTCAACCATCTTGAACCGATCGGTAACGAATCGGTAAGCTTTTTGTTGCGATCGAAAGGAAACCAACGCGAATAGGCACGAAACAGCTACCAAGGATGCGTTTTATGATTTCGTTTTTGGATGCTGTTCACTGTTGGGTAAGGTGTTACTGTAAATCGAAATACCTTCAGCAGGAAGCCATCGTCGTATAAATCTGTCCAAAAGTTGGACGGAGAAGAAAATGGAGAAAATCCTTCGCTTCTCCTGGTGAGATGAATAATGTGAAGTTGAGAGAAGAAAAAAGAAAGAAACATAATCCCAACCGGTGCGGGTTGGGTCATTGGACACTCGATTGGATGTCCCAGTAATCTGCACCTTTAACGGAACTTTTACACTTGAAAATGTTTGGGTAAAGTTGAAAAAGAAAAAAGATAAAAAATAGACCCGCCATGGGTCATTTTTCTACTCCTCACCTCAAAAAAGCGAGCAGCTTTCTTCAGCGGTGGAGGATTGTGCTTAATTCGGCAGAAATTTTTATGACTTTCGCCGGAAATTGCTACAGTTGTGACATGGCGTGCGAGTGTCCCTACCAGGAGGGAATCTCGTTCTATTCTGGAAGCTTTCACCGTGTAGGACCGAAGTGCGGACGAGGTTTTTGCTGCACGGTCATTATTAACTTTTTGCTCTCTTTAGCACTTTATTTTGTTGCGGGCGTTCGTTTGGCGAGTAGAAGCACTAGAACTCCGTTAGCCCGTTATCACTCTACGCTGCATTCCCGCCGCAACGGGACGACAAAGTAATACCAAGGATCTGTACCGTTCTTTGGGTGGGTCATAAAAATTTCCACACCCAAACCAAGACACGGAACGAGTGCTTTTCATCGTGCATCAAATACCCGAAGGAACTATGGCGGGATGCCTTGGTTCCGGCCAGGACTGGTTACCCTCATTGCTAAATCATTTCCCATGGTTTCGTGATCGATGTGGCAAAAAAAGGGTTTTCCATGTCTTTAGCTTGGCGTGTGGAAGCAATTTAACGTAGGGGTTTAGCAGAAGAGAAGAATGTTTGCATTCCAACAGAAGTGCGTCGTAGTTGAGGGAGCCACATTTAACGCACGTAAAGCTTAGGTAGAGATTTCGTACCTCGTTAAGTTTGTCTATCGTGCGCAATAAAAACTGTAATGAGACTGGACGAGTAAGAACATCTTATTGCACACCTTGTTTTTATTTTTGAATGAAAGAAGTTGTCACGCAACGATGAGAAATGGCTTGTTGGCGTATTGCGCGTTGGACGAGTTCCGTAGAAATGGCATGGACAACGTTATTAGAACAATTTATATTTGTCTTAATATAACGACCTCGTCCTTGATTCACCAAGACTACCTCAACGTGGAAAAAGCGAAGAAAAAATGCAACAATATCGCTTTTATCCAACCGACTCACTGTTAATGATACCATTAGAAAAGACACCTGCCAACGCACCACCATTCATCTTTGATCGTGCTATGTTTTGTGTGTTTCCGTGTTGCCTCTTTTGCCCTCTATTTTCTCACACTGTATCGTTCGTTGCCTGTGCAGGTGTGCTGCCGCTAGCGAAGTGGTGCGAAGCCCTGGAGAGTGCCACAAACCTCGGATTGCCGTGGCGAATGCTGAAGGATAAGCTTGCACCCGCCGATAATCCCACTGCCAGCACTGCCGCAACCGTGACGGAAGTAAGCTACCGGAAAACGCTGCATCTACTCGACACGGACTCTTTCGTAAGTATGAAGTGGAGGAGTAAAAAAAAAAAAAAACAACGAGGCAGTATTGGTACCCCGTGCTGCCTTGGAGGCCACCATTTGAAGATTTTAGCTTGATTCTCGCAAAGCGCGAAAACGATGCGCTGGCAGTAGAATCTTCTGCTTGATAAGAACCTTTAAAAGAAACGCTCGTAGGCGTATTTTCGTGGTAGATAAATTTATCACCCGAACGATGATGGTGCGTATTTTCGCGTGAGGCAAAGGGTTGTTTGTTGCGGGCAACACTATACCCCGAAATTCTTGCCAACAACCGTCAACAGCCGTTTGATGCCATCTGTTACCGAGTTGCTTCCGTCAATCATCGTTAAAGTGATGGTTGTTGACGTTAATGGTGATATCTTGGATGGTTGGGTTAACCAGAATGGGTCTGGCTGGAATTGAATGCGAAGAATCGGTTTACCTTTGAAGTAGACACGATGGGAGTGTAAGTGTGCGAGATAAGAGAGGAAAAAAAGGATTTATTTTATAGTTGCTCGCAGCCATTTGTAAGGCTTTGAAATTGTGCAAAATAACTTAGACAATGTTATTGCTATTGACGGTCCGATGGTAGAGCCAATAGCGACGTCGGTTTTTTTATGCTACATCGCCGGAGTTCAAATGCTGACCGGATCGGTTCCCGCGTAGTGAGGACTGTCTTTTCATCTGCATTAACAATATTAACTAGTCTCGTGAGTCATCCGAAGGCTTTAAAAATTGTCAAAGAACATGAATGATTGTAATTTTTCTCCATGGACATCTGAGGATGTTTAGATCTGTTGTAAGTAATTGATCCCGAAAAGGTTTCATATCAATAATGTCGAATATCATCACAGAATATATCAATAAAACGTTAATCTGGTAAATATAAAGTTCTGGTACAAAATGTGTCGCAATCTACAAGCCAGATACACTTCAGAGAAACACAAGACAAGGCTAGTGATCCGATAAAAATGGAAGCAGCAGCAAGACTGATTAAATTTAAAATGTTTAACAAATCAAATTACCTTGGTGTGCCTGAAGTAAGTAAATTCTACATAGCTTGAATTTTTAGCATTTTGTAGAAACCCCTGTTTATTTTCTTCAGCAAACCACACAACTTCTTTAATTTCTTCATTTTCTGATACGTACTCCATGGTTTAGCTTCAAATAGGTACCTATTATTGTTGACATTAGAGCCGTGCAATTTTACCGCGACTATTGTGGTGGTAAAGCGGAGCCCTCGATTTGTATCATTATTTGCACATTTTTGCTTGCAACTGTAGCGATCGAATTACAGTCCTTTTAATGTGTACCGAGGGAACCGACCAGCAACGAGCAACGAACGAAGAAAATTACTAGCTTTATTACAAGTGCTTCAGCGAGAACAGTGTCCTATCGACAGTCAATGCCGATAGCGTTACATCTGTGTGTTTGCTTTGGCGTCCGATGTTGCCGTACAACATCCCGTGACATGGCATGATAATCTCGGACGAGAGGTAAACAAGTCGATCTATGGTAATAGCTATCGGGTTCCATTTGTAAATGACAGTGTGCCGCCTGAAGAGCGGTTTTCCCCCGGATAAACAAACGATTGCCAAACAGCGGTGTAATTTGGTTTGGCGCTCGAGAGTATAATGTTGGCCTTCCGTTTCTGTTTTTTTTTCTTCATTTCCGGTGGTTGTTTTGGATGTGCAACTCTGCAACTGATGTCCAGAAATCGGCCCAGAACGGTACGACCTCGGTGGCGGAATCGTTGTACAAGAACAAGAGCAGCCTGGAAGCCATCTTTCGCATCCTGGACAAGGATAACTCGGGTCAGATCTCGCTGGAGGAGTTCGGTGAGGCGTGCGAGCTGCTGCGGCGACACTTTCCCCACAACACGCACGAACAGCTGCTCGACATGTGTCGCATGATGGACATCAACAAGGACGGACTGGTCGATCTGAACGAGTTCCTGGAAACGTTCCGGCTGTGCGAAAATGCCAAGGAGCAGCTGTTGACGAGTTTGGAGGAGCGAGCAAACGGAGAAAGCAACGGGAACGGGCAGTCTAGTAGCGTCGACGAGGTTATCCACCTGACATCCCAAAGCAAAGCAACCAAGGAAGCTGGCGAACTTCCGGACAGGAATGGGAACTGTGCATCAAACGCTGCGGATCAAACCAAGTCGGATGGTCGTCGGCGAAGTAAGAAACGCGCCAGTGGTAAGCGAACTAACGGACAGACGAACGGGGTGCCGGAAGCGGATGAGGACACGGATGACTACGAGGACTACGAGACGAATGAGGAGGTGGTGGACGAGAGCAAGGAGAGCAAGAGCGTTGGAGCAGTGAACGGTACGGTTATAAACTCATCCAACACCACCGCAGTCGCTAACAGCACCGCCAACGGTGATACTCACAAGGACACCATCGTCTCCTAAAAGGGGACTGCTTATGAGTGTTTCTTTTTCCTATTTCTATGTCTGTGTGTTTGTGAGTGTGCGTGTGAATATGCGTGTTTTTTCGTATGTGTGGTTCCGATCTCCAAAGTACCTCTCCCTTTTCGCTGTGTTTCTATCGCTCTCTACCTATCTCTTACGCTGTTTGTACACTTTTTGGCCGTTGTAAAGAAGGATCAGCGGAAAAAGCTCCAATCGTCGGAGGCAGCTATAGTGAGGAAGAAGGTTTACCGCATTCAATCCAGCTCTTACGGTACGGTCGCCCACCGTTGCACAATTTACAGCTTATCAATAATATTTTATGATTGCTGTTACAAGATGAAAAAGCTTCAAACTGCAAGGTTGTTTCGATACAAGATGCACCATTTTTCCTTCAACTTATGTGACTCGGGTTCTGGGTAGGTAAGTTAAGCTTCTATTCATTGCACAAGATTACAAGATACGTGGGAATTCTACAAACTTTCATGGAGATGGAGCATATAATTGGAAATCGTTAGTCAGCGCTTAGTCGTTATCAAGAATAATTGTAGTTGGTTTCGCTTTTCCAATTTGAGTTGTTTTCTTATTTGACACAATTATCAATATTTTTGAAAAATTGCGGAGCGATCGAAGGAAAGATCTGAAATGTTTGCACCTCTTGTTTGAAATGTTTGAGTACAAAATAATTTTTCTAAATTGGCAATGGTTGTGTTTTGTTGTTGTTCTTGGGCTCTTCAAGACATTGTGGAGAGATATTGAACTCGTAGACTGGGGAACAAAAATAGAGAAAAGCTATTCCGGCTAAAACCGTACAGCTTGTCTATCTTAGTTTGTCCTGAATTTAAGTTAGAAACGAAATTTGAACTAGGATAGACTCTGCGGCTGACGTTTCCCGGAAATAAGCAACCGTTAAGCGGTGCCATTTGCATGTTGTTAGTGCCTGTTTAACTTACCTTTCTGTGCAGAACGTCTCGAGCATATACAAAACATTATTTCTATTATGCAAGAACTTTACGGCTTTCATACTTCTTTCACAACTCCTATCCTATATGTCCAACCGTTTTCGAATAGTACTCTCCAACCTTCGACTTTGCACAAGGAACGAAATGTCAATCACTGTCACAAACGTGAGTGA
The DNA here is from genome assembly GCF_943734695.1 of Anopheles maculipalpis. Taxonomy (NCBI): domain Eukaryota; kingdom Metazoa; phylum Arthropoda; class Insecta; order Diptera; family Culicidae; genus Anopheles; species Anopheles maculipalpis. The sequence goes on from NC_064871.1 coordinate 76,620,585, forward strand.
AAGTTTCAAAAGGAGTTTTGCATATTTTTGCTTCGGCAGTGTTGGTAAAGCGAAAAGTATTTTACATATTGCTGACCGTGATTTTATTAATATTGAAATAGGAATATGGATGAAATATCAATACACGAGCTATGCTGCAGCATGGGGTGAGACGTTATTATTACCTGATAGTAAGAAGTTCGTTAGCCTGGAATATTTATGTTTCAAGTTTATAGCATGGTTTATAGCCAACAAAGGGCTCTTCCTTAAAACGTTTATCTAGGTGTGAGAAAATAAAACAAACATGGCGAACAAAAGTGGCACACACATACCTCAGGCTAAACGACAAACAATCTAGCACACTTTCCGGCAAACTTCCATTACACTCGGAGTAATTAACCAGTAGCCAGGTAGCGAAAGCATGTTCGTAATTGTGTGTACTTTGTGTAGCTCATCACTCAACGCGCGGATGCGTGCTTGCGTGCGTGCGCTTGTGCTAGCATATGTGTGTCTGAGACTCCAATAAAGGACAGAAAGCGAATAATTGCGATTAGCCGTCTTATCCACCCGGTGGGCACATACGAAAGACAAAGCCCCACTTAACTCACCGACCCGCACACACACACCTACATTCGGTGCTCCGAACTTTTTGCTTCATTTCCGTCTGTAATCAACTGGATAAATGGCACTCTTTCCGGTTTTTCAACGTGCCAGGGCCGGTCGTCATGTGCTGGCAGCGTAGGTGAACCGTTATTCATCAACGGCGGCGCACGTGTGTATTTTTATGCCCCTTCAGGGCTCGTTTTCCAACTGTACTTTGTTATTTTGCTGGCATGGCGTTGTGGTAGGAGAGCAAATGCTCGGTGGTGCGGTTGCGTACTTTGTACCCGCTGATTAGCGGACGATGCACAGGTGAACAGTGGAAAGCATTACTTTTAGTAGTGGTTAGTGGCTGCAGGTTAGGGTTAAATGGCTGCAATTATCGTTCGTCTATGATTATCTTCATGCACCTTCCTAATGCAGGAACGAGCCTGCTTCTATTCTTTGTTGTGATGTTTAAAATTAACCAAAGCTTTAAGGGAAAAATGCTTGAATTTGCTTGATTTTTCTCTGCGTCATTTTGCAAAATGAAAAAAAAAGAAAGACACTCATCACATTTACCGAAGAATTAATAACCATTTTTGTATGTGATGTGCTACCAACAGTCACCGTTCCTAATGTGCACTTTAGCTTCAGCAGCATACCCTGCTTCCCAGCTGTTCGTCTTAATGTCATTAATGTCAATAATGTGTCACTTTACTAGCGCCTGTACTGTACATTGTGTACGTGTGCGTGTTTGTGTGCTTGTACTCATAGGAAAGCCACTCGTTGCCGTCATTCACATTGCCGGCAAAGTTTAACAATGGTGTGAAGCGAAAAGAAATGAAAGCTGCTCCACCGCCACGGTATAATACCACTGCAACCTGACTTTGATTCTTATACTTTATTATGTCTCCATTCCATTATACCTCACTTTGATTCTTCCGTTCCGAATAGTCTGCACGAATGTGTGTGTGTACTAAATTTTCATAGAGCTATTAGATAAAGATTTTATGCGACAGAGAGAGCGAACAACAGATGGGAGGACATGCACGTGGCCATTACACTTCGTTAACTTATCGAGGAGGCTAGACTGATTTTTCGGAGCGACCGGTTTGAACGGTAAGTGGTCCATTTTGTGTCAAATATCTTCACTGCTGAGTGGTGTCCGATCTGTGCTGTACGTTAAATTAATGTCTCCATTTCAAGGTTTAGTTTTGTGCATTCGTGTTTCAGATTTAATTCGATTAGAAACACTATAGAGGGCTTTTTGCTTGAAGGGGAATATTCTTGCAAGAGCTCGTGAGAAGAAATGAATATGAAGAGTGATGAAAGGCTTCAGAAGGTGGTATGAATGTCTTGGAGTCTATAAGAAGTTTTTTACTCATTTCATGATTTAGATTAAATTAAATGTTGATTGGCAGTTTTCAGTGAGTAGAAGTGCTTTCGTTTTTAGAGTGTCTTTTAGAAAGCTTCATGAAACTCAACGAAAAAAAAAACAGTAAAATTAACAGTAAAAATAGTATTTTATACTCCATTCTTGCAAGCGATGGAGACGCCTGGTACTTTTCTTTAGTAGGACATTGAAAAGTATTAGGCGTCTCCATCATATGAAAGCTATCCCGAATATTATGCCATATTGCTATGACTTACATAAACACTCCTTCTTCTCTACACAGAACTATTTACAAAATCGAACTGTTGTTCCCAGCGTCCCAATATCCCAAGCTCGATAAAATGAGTTCAGCTTACGGTTGAGAGTAATGCAAGTTCCTATCGAAAGCTTAAGTGTCGTAAAACGTCGCAAGAGACCCAAATGCTCAATCCTATTTTCTTACATGCGTTTGTACGAGCGGTTTTTTAAACTGTAATCTTGAATCTCGTTGAGCGATGTCGAAAAACTTCGATCCTAGACGTTTCGAGTCAAAAGTCTGTCCCGTTTTTATTTCTTTCCTTTCGCGGAAAGCTGATTACAGCATAAAAGTTCCCACTTTCCCACGTACCTGTTCCGGTGGCTAAGATCAAAGCTTGCGCAATCATGCCGCATACCAAATGTGATTTGTATGTTGCCACGTGCCGGTGTGGATGGCAAAACTTTTTCCTCGTGGTCCTGTGGTTTAGTCACTTTTATTCGCTTTTTCCCAGGACTTTCTAGGGGAACGAATACGGTGTGGAGTTTTATGAGAGTGATAGAAAAATTCCAGCCCGATATGGGAAAAGATGGGAATGTGTGTGAGTTGAGTGGATGACAACGGTGGGAATAAAGTGAAAAAATAATTTGGTTGGAACGTTTCAATTGCTTTTCTGTGCGTCTCGACGATACGAAAAGAATGCTAGGCAGCTCGGCGAATTTTACATACCCCGAGCCGACATAAAAAAAATGACACGACATGAAATGAATGTAAAGTATGCAAAAACTCGCACTGAAGTTAAAATTATTCCTATCCGGTTAAGATGCGAGGGGAAGCGGAGAGAATCGTGCGTTGATCTTTCAACTTAATTCACACCTGCGAGCCACCTTTTTTCCTAGTATTTGTACACTCGGCGGTATGAGTGTAGAACATTTTCGAGGAAATAATTTGGTTTTGGTGCTGGTGGAATAGAAAGCAAAGAGTGTAAAATTTATTTTAAAACAACTCTTTCTAAGATCTCATTTGTAAATGAACATGTCATGGTTGAATTGGGGAAGGAGTGTGAGATTAAGGTGTTTGATTAACTTGTTTAAGATTTTTATTGACAGTTTTGAGGTCTAAAAGACTCAGATATACCTTCAACTCCGACAACTTCAAAAGATATTCTTGATGATAGCACCAAAGCTTTCAGCTTCTTGCTTTGATTTCGCAGAAGAGAGCATGAACTTTTTTATCGATAAAAGGGAAATACGAATACAAACGATGTGACAATTTAAAAAGTTTTTAATCTGTTTTTCGCATGCTTTTTTGAGACTGTGGAATCAAAACTTTGAAGGTTAATATTAAAGAAGAATAAGTTCGTTTTACGTCAAAATAGAGGAAAAATGGAAACAGCAAAAGTTAAATAAACGATCCGCTAGGCAAAATGTTAGAAGAAAAACAATTTTTTGTCATGATAAGAATTTATGTTAAATTTTTATCTATTTTCCACACTTCGTATAGAGTTACAAAGGAGACTATTTATCTTTGGTTTCTTTCAAGGACAAAAATATCGTTGCTTAAAATTGGCTTATGTCTTCCGAAAATTCTTCTACTTGCGTGGATGTATGCCAACTGTGGCTTAATCCCCTTTTCAGAACATGCGGTAAGCTCGGTTTGCATTTGTGCACCAACTTAACCATTGCACTTTCTTGATGCACATTTCCCATGCATTTCGTACGGGCTATGCAAAGCACCGTGTTTAAGCTTCATTGCAGCTGAAATTGTGAACATGCCACTACTGGTAAGCCGCTTACCAGACCAGCTTTCTTTCAGCTGAATCGTTTCCTTCCGCCAGTGACGGTGCAGGAAAAAAAGGTACGCTTTCTGGTCACCGTTGCGGGCTTCTTGAGATTGTGCAGAACTCTTTCCGTGCTGTTTGTAATAACATCTTGGAAGCAGTGAGAAAAGATGTGTGTTTTATTTGTGATTTATAAATAAGTTTTTCTCTCTTCAACATTCGTCCCGGTGGGTTGTTTTTCGATGTTTATAACAACGGTGCAATGGTTGCAGAGAATTCTCCCAAAGGTCAACGCTGGGCGGAAGAGGTACGACCAAGGCCAAGGATTGCATTTGCGTAGGTGATGTGCTGTCGGTGGGCGATCGTTGGTGAAAGGAAAAATTACGTTTGAATTGCATGTGGGAAATGTGGGAGAATAATGTTACAGGATTAAAATAAGGCTACCTTTATAACCGATACAATAGACATGATGAAACGAACCTTTTGGGAACAATGAATACACCGACTCTTAGATGTTATCGATCCTATACACGTTTAAATGTTACCAAACTATGATAAAAAGCCGATAGAAGAGAATGAATGGAAAATGGATGTAAAATACAATAAAAGAAAACACGAAATTAGAAACATTGCAGAAAATTTGCAAATGAAGAAGAGAAGTTATTAAAGAAAACCCGAAACAAAGACCACAAGAAAAATCTTTATATAATAAAACGTCAAATGACGCTGTTTGATTGATAAACCAGACAAGAAAATCTAAACAAACAAACCCACTTAACCGAAACATGACGGTTTCCTGGTGTTAGTAGTAACCAAACCAAATACTCTAAGTATCTCGCATGGTGATGAATGCAATGTTAGAAACAATTTTGAACAAACAAAAATAATAAAAAGATATCACACAAAACTGAGCAGGCCAAAGGTGAAAAGAACAAAAATCGTTTATGATAAAATCATTTAAGAGAAAACATCAAAGGAGTAAAATTTAGAAGAAAAAAAAGAACTTACGCATATTTAAACTATACTAAAGCAAAAATGATAAGCACACTAACAATCCAATGCACGGAAATTCCCTTTTTCGATCTTCATATTCATATGATAGTTGGGTCTAGCTTCGCCTAGCATACTAGCGTACTCTAGTTGTTATACACGAATTATGAAAAAAAACCAAAACAAACCAAAAAAGGTGTACCAGTTTAGCTAAATCGCCATTTCGCCGTACTCATACATTATAAAAGACGAATATAGCTGTTTTATATCGAATTGACATTACATTAAGGCATTGCTATCGCAAAGATAGGGAAGCGTTCGTAGAAAGATAAATAAACAGATAAAAGGAAATCTCGAAATAGAAGAGGTTTAGAATATGTAAGTCGAATGAAAAAAAAGCCATAATCTATTTTTATCATTATAAAATAAGTAGAAAGAGAAAAAAATGTGAAGAAGAAAAACGTTTGTTGCATAATATCATCCTCAAGAATGCCAAAGATGTTACCAACTTTTCTAGCATGATGAAACACAAAACAGAACAAAAAATGATCAAATCATTTGAAGCTTTATCGAACATAAAAAACCACACAGCAAACAAACAAACCTAACAGCAACATTCGAAAGATTTGTGGCACCATGTGTAGCGGATGGTTTCTTCCGATTGAGTTTTTAAATGTCGATTTTTGTTTTGCATTACCTCGATAGTTCTACAAATGAGTATTAAAGGCGTGCGCGTGAATGCATTACTCGTATGGGTTTATAGTTACCGCAAGCTTATGTTTTACCGTACTGTTTATTAAACAAAAAACTGTGTTAAATATATCGCTTATTGGGGTGATAGGCATAAGGCGGAAAAAAAGACTCGAAGTACGAAACGGGACAGTGATTGATAGTGTAATAAAATACTGATTTTTCTTCGTTCTTGGTTCAATCGATGTTGGGGTTTTTGATGCGTAAATATGAAAGAAATTGATGAAGGTAAGTTGAGATTTCAGTTGCAAGTATGTAATGTAAAAATGTAGAATTGTGTTCATGTAGTAGGTTGATTTCTCAGTAAAATAATTGCGAAAATTACATACCTTCATGATCCCATTCTAAGGTCTTTGCTGCGAATCTCTATAAACGATGCCCTTGATCGAGACAGATGTGAGTGCCCTTTACAGTCGCAATCTTTCCATCAAAAATATTTACAATAATTACAATAACCTATTAATTTGCTCGTCATCTCTGTCCTTTAGAGCCGCTCCTCTTTTAGGAAAATGCAAGATTAAGCCTCATTGTCTTCACTATTTAGTGTCAATCATTTATTAAGAATGACTAGCCTTACACTGACTGTTCGGCTGACAACACGGACTCCTCCACCCCTCTGGAGGCCATCCCTAATTTATATCACATCCTACCGCTTGCGAATACACCCACCTCTTCTAAGCCATTTCCGACGCAAGCTGTTCTGCTACTACGATCCTTGGGTGTGCGGTCACACAGCAGGACTGGGACTCAAATCCCATCCTTAACATTTTCTCGAAATGACGTCATACTATCCAACTACGTCGAATCCTTAAGTTCATGCAGGAGGCTCGGACGGACATTTGAAAAATAAAAAAACAGGAAACTGTACGCATATGACCACAGAAGTCGAAAGTCTAGAGTGGTTTGGACCTTTGAATGTGGTGGAGCAATATATTGCTATTCCATAGAAGGCTGTATAGTGAGGACTGATTGCTCAACCGTAAGTTTCCATTAAGAGCCATTCAATGGCCGGCATCAACTAGTCGTTCGTTAAGCCAAGAAGAGGAACTTAGATTATTTCAAACGATTACTTCTTATTCTTCTTGACCTGCTGAGAGATGATCACGTCGCATAGACATGGCCAGGTCGCCAATTCGTTTCCAGGAAACTCGATTTAGAGCTGCCTCCTTCCTTATCATTATTAGTATTACATCCATCTTAATCCGAATCACGGTTTAGATTTATAAAACGATATTTTTTAGATGTGTTAGAATACAGCAATTTTATTTCGTTCCGTTGTAATAAGTAAACACCGACCGATTGTGTTTCCATTTTCCCACATTTTAATTCCAACATCCACAGTACGGGCAACATGTATAAAGGCTGATTTACTAAGAGGTATTATCGTTTAGCACGTAACGTTCTGTACCCAGTCGCAGATCTTGCGCACATCGTCGAAGGACGTTCCGATCGGGCATCTGACGTAGCGAAGGATGGTGGTTCCAACACAATTGACGTACTCCGAACAATCGGCCGGGTTACGGATCTTAGCACCGAGCGGCTTTCCACGGCACAGCATCTGCAGGCTGTTGGCATTGCTCGGGGGCTGAGGCTGCGGTACGACCGGCAAGGACGGCGGAAGGATCGGTTGGGACGGAGGCACGATCGGTAGGGAAGGCGGTACGATCGGTTGCGGAGGCAACATTGGTGGATTCGGTAGGGCAATAGTTCCACAAATGGCCACATCACGCTCAACACACATCTTGCGACGAGCATCGAACAGAGTGCCGGACGGGCATTGGAAGTTGATGGCGCCCGTAACGGAGCACTGGTAGAAGCGGCTACAGTCGGCAGTGTTAGCCAGCAGCGTTGCCACCGGCTGGTTGATGCAAGCCGTAACAGTGTGCTCGATGGTCGCAGGTTGAGCCTTCAGCGACGAAGTCAGAATGCTCGTCGGAATATCGCCCGGCTGGCAGCGAACTTTGTTGGTGGAGTCACAGGCCAGCGTGCGTGGGTTAAACAGCGTGTTGTCGGGACAAGTGAAGAGAATAGTGCGGCCAGTACGGCACATGAAGAACTGCTTGCAGTTGATCGGGTTCGGCACCAACTCGCCGGTGTTCTGGCAGAGCTACACACAGAGATACACACAAGAGGACGATAGTCTAGGTTAATCATGACGAATATATGATGTACTTCCGCTACAAGATCCTATGCTTACCTGGGCGCTCGCCGCGGCGATCAAAGCCGCGAAAATTATGAAGCGTTGCATTTTGATTGACTTCTCCTGCACTGTTACGTATGTCGCTCAGCCGGCCCAAAACAATATTTATATAGCAAAAAACGTGCCTCTTTGCACCCGCAATAGTATTTGCAAGTTGTCTTTTTTCCACACGCACGCACTTCAAACTGATAACTTATCGTGCTTGGTGTCCAAACTATCAGCTGTAACGATGGCAGGTGTACAAGCATTTTGTCTTGTACGATGTCAAGTCATCTAAAGAGAATGCGTAGATGGGCAAACTTTTGAACGGGTTGGAAATTGGTTGTTCCAGATTTTTGGACACAAGATCGCATCATGTTCATTAGTTCACCACAAAGAAGAGCAGACAATGCGGATGCCAACTAAGGGAACGATATCGGACAGGTTCATCGGAGAAACAGAAGTACAACTGAATGATAAGTACAGATGCGTAACGCGCATGACAGTATACGATGTATCTCTAGAAATCCTTTAGTATCTACAACAACAAAGAATGTGTGTGTGTGTGTGTTAGTGTGAAACGAAAAACTCCCGAGAATAGTAATCATATGTTTTAGTGGGGCATGTTTGATGTTGTAGTGATATGAAATGGTCCGTATCTAATGATTGGAATTTAGCAGCGATTATTTGAAGGACGAAGGCAAAATGATTCATTCAATTTTGTTTTTGTATGTGTGTTAAAAATGAGGCGCGGTTTCTTTTCCTTTTTTTATTAGTGGCTTTAGTCAACCCGCGTAAAATAACAAAAAATAAAAAATAATAAAAAAAAATGGACAATTGCACACCCTTTTGTTCGTTTCTAATCGCTGTTCGTTCTTACTTTTTTATTCTCGACTGATCGCTCACCATTCGCCAACTGATCCCAGGGCAGGATCATCCTGCCCTTTTTGATTCTTACTTCTCTTCTGTTCTTCTTTTCGCCTCCTACCTGACAGGGCGTTGGAAACCTTATAAAAGTTTCCAGCTCTTCTTCTTCTTCAGGAAGACGCTGACGCTAAACCGTACATACGCGGAGTCTACACATGTTTACACATGAGCGACAACTGCAAGAAACAGGAAAAGCGTACTCAAAGCATAGCATCTAAAATAAGCTGTACACTCGAAGGGATCGAAAGGATAACCAAAAACAATAAAAATGTGACATACAGAAACTACAACCCAACTAAAACAATATCACTGTCGCTTCCTTCTTTCATGAGCCGAATTAGGTCTTAAAGTCTCAGTCGCTGTAAAATTAAAAAAAAAAAACATCCGTTTTTCTTTCTTCAACAATAATGAGACCGGATTATAACTGACATATAAGGATAACAAGAAGGAATAAGGCATCATTCAGATGTGTCTAACAGTTTTACGAAGATTTTCATTTATAAACTGGTTCTGGTTATCCAGAAGAAAAGGCTACTTGTCTAAACCGAGCGAATCTGTCACCCCCATCGTCCTGGAAGCGTCTTTATTGAGAACAAGGCTCAATTGGTCGGAAGTGTTCCTGGGTTATCCAGAAAAAAGCCTAAAGCTCAACTGAAACGAACCAAGGAAGTGTAACGTGTTGTAACACTTTTGAAAGTTATGTCTAGAAACGGTCATAAAAAGGAGATCGAATTTATGCAGGAAGTTTGCACATTAATTTAAATTATTAACATGTAATTTATTACTTTTTATACAAGCTTATTATTCTTTGAGCGGAGGAGGCAGTGCACTGCTAGTCCTCGCTAGGACGCTAGACGATATGCACAGCTAGCACTCGAGTCTCTAAATCGGAGAAACTGCAACGCCCGGAGGCTGTTTGTTGGGGAGCTCCTGGACAACGGGATCGACTCGTCTGAGCTACTTTCTGGCCTTAGCCTATACGTCGTTCCACGCAAGATCGATGCTCGACGTAGAGGATCGCCGGGCCCGATTTAGCGCCTCTGATCCGCTTCTATGTATGTGCCGTGAATTTTACGTTGGGTGTGACTGTCAGGAATTGGACATGTCGCGCACCACGCTTTATAAAATGTACTCGTGATGTACGACCTACTCTATGTTATTTTTTATATCGAGTGGGTTTAAACTCATGTATTGTGCATTTATTCTCTGTTATCCCACATCAAGAAGGGCTCCGTTCGATTTAAATCAAAATAAATAAATAATAATTTGACCATTATTGCTTAGTTTCTAAAACTAAATTTCAAACCCAAATCTCCATAAAGCGATCGTTACAGAAGTGCTACACCGCGTTATATATTTCTTTGTGATTTGTTGCTTGGGAATCGGGTGGTTTTTCATGCAACTTGCGTACAACAATGTTGTACAACTTGGGCACGCTGTATGCAATTATTTTATACAATGTGAACCCTTGTGTTCGTAGATATTAAGTTTTTCAAAACATTTAAATGTTTTTCTTTGGTCTTGTGAAAATTTTTCGTTATTTCTGGAGTTTTAAAGATCCAGTTAAATAAAAGTAAATATCGTTGTCTGGATGAATAAAAAATGCCGACGAACTATGTACGTAATGTGTACGACAAGGATAAATAATTGTAGCATTTTTCTACAACAGTATATTTACCATCCGAACCATCTGTTACATCCAAGAGCAAGAAAATTGGGCAAAACGAAAGCGTGATTTTTACAACAAAAAAGATGTCAAAAGAAAGCCTATAATGAGCATCACCATCGGGTCAAAGTGTGACATTTACTCGATACGCACATTGCTCCCGATTAAAGACGATGAACCCCGGGATGGGCTTAATTTACCTGCAACCGTCAACTGACATTCGAAGACGAGCAGAGCAGAAAGAAAAGAAAAGCAAGAAAATTACGCATACATGGTCCACGACCTCATCCCATCCTTGGCACGAAAAACTGAGTCTTTCTTCTTCTTCTCGCGCACCCCATTTACGAGCCCGATGGCTCGCAGCATAAGATCGGATTGAATTTTTACACCTCCTCCCAACATTCTCCGGGACCGCCGTTTGCCGTTGACAAAACGTGTCGCCTTGCCGCTCCCTTCGGTATGGCCACCGTGCGCGCGTTGACCTGAACGACGCGTTGATGGACGATTTCGAATGCGAGCTGACACGCTGAAAACTGAGCCGGCCACGAGGTGTGAAGGATTGATTCTTACAAGTTTAATTTTATTAAACACCAAACACCCATCCCCACTGGACCGGACGCCCTGAGACGCACGTTCGCATCAGCAGCGGCTCCCCGGGCGAACGTTGATCGGTTTTGGTTCGAAGTTTCGGTCAGCGTTACGGATCACTGAAGGTAAGCTATTTTCACTCCGAAACGGTCCTTTCTCGGGGAAGGCATTTTTGCGTAGAGTGACATAACTATTTTTTGTATGTGTAACTGTCTTGCGTTTTTTTTCTCTCTCCATAATTAACACACCTTCTCGGATCGTATGTGTGTGTATGGGTATAAATGAAGAGACATGGTGCCAGGCGTACTGTTTCGCTGTCGTACGGAGCGTGAATTACTGCACATTTGGTCGATTGTTCCGAACGATTAGATCTGCTGGAAGACGCACGTGCGATATTCTCCGGGCCGGGCCGGGCCGGGCTCGAGTGGACCGGGTAGCTAATTAAATTATTGATTCGTGGTGGTCGTCCCGTCAGCTATGGTATTCGCCTCGAGTCGAACCGTACCGGACCGGGAACTGAGTGGTTGAACGAAGTTTTCCGATAGGCGGTGAGGTGCCTGCCTGATAGAAGGGAGAAGCTTTGCAGCGTAGTTTTGTTCTAAAGCAAAGTTCAGTAGGAAAGCGAGTGGTAACATTTAATCATTTCGCTTCTCGTGATCTGTTTTAGAAGCAGGTTTTTTTTCGTAATAAACCGTATAATACTGTAGAATTAAAGCTAAAACAACGAACCTTCCTGGCACACGAAGGAAAAAAAAAACTGCTCCAAACAAAAAGGCAAACCTTTCGTGACGAACGAAATTACAATCGTCATAGGTATCATTGGGTTTCGTTGCTGCTGGGCGTGGGCTTGCTGGTCAGCCATCTAAAGCCAACCCAACCTTCCATAGATTCGGTAGCCATGTTCGACTGATAATTGCATAAACTTTCTCGAAAATGACTCACGCTTTAGCTTTTTGTAAACTGTGCTCTCCGCTACCCCGCACTCGTCTGCAGGGTTGTTGAGGGTCGTGTAGACATGCAAAATAAATGCCCCTGTTTGGGGTGACCGCTACATTCCGGCTCCTTTGACAAAACCCGGCGGCAAAGGAAATCGACCCATTAATTAGCTATCCGCGCTGGGGTTTACGCTCCGTACACGCATCCGCAACGGGTTTGTTTCAGTGAGGCATTGTGGCGGGGTTTAAAACGAAGATTTCGGATGAAATTAAAACTTTGGAGAAGAACTGAAATGATATGAATAAAAAATAGTAAATTTGAGAAACCACAATTGATTTCGCTTTACAAACGATTCAATGTTGATGTTAAATATTAGAATCTTATTTATTAATTTTATTTATAATAAATTACGATGGAACAAACAACTAAAAATGAGTTGAAAATTGACTTAATTTATGGAGAATAAATGTCGTAGTTTGTTTATTTGATTATTTCAAAAATCTACATCACTAGGTTTTAAAAACATACATTTAAAAGCTAAGGCTTAATATGACTTAATTCGACGAAGATTCTTGAGATTCATCTATTTTGTATTTACAAACCAATGCAGCTTTTGCAATGTTCACCAAAAATAAAAGAAAAAACATCCCGATTTCAAATAAGATAAACAGTGGAATAAAAATATTTTATTTACAATTGAATATGACGGTCCAGTGCCGTATTGTCACTGGAATAAAAATAGAACAAGATACGATAAAATGTAAAAATTAGGCTACGCACTAAATTAAGCGTAGATATAATTGTTTTACACTTGTGGGTTTTTTGCAAACAAATGAAATTCCATGGTTCATTTTTGCTGGCGTTCAAAAATGAATTGGTAAATTCGACGACCAAAAAAAAAACGAGGTCCCGTTGAAATAATGTACAATTTGTATATTATACACATGGAGTTTCTCTCGAATATATTTCTAAAACTATTCTTTCCATTACTACTACTAATGATACTACTAAAAAAAGAGAAAAAAAAAACATTATTAAAATTAACTTTGTAAAGTCTATAACATTGTATTACAGTCCATACAACATTGGTTCAATGTGATTTTTTAATAAAAAACCAATCCAGCTGTACATTCGATTTTCATACATATTCTTGGAATTTAATTTTAAAAATTGAAACCAGAGAAATTATGTAAGTTAAGCTGCGAATGGGATTTTTTATAAAACATTCTAACCGTGCAAAAAGAGATATTTTGCACTTACACTTATACATTTTGAAATTATCTACCGATTTAAATAACATCTTTTTCATACAATTATTTCTTTTTCTTTTATAACATAATTAAACTTTAGTTCTTAAAACGCGTTTGTCATGTGCTTCAATCGGTTGTCGTTTTCTTCTTTTTGGATTATCAGCCTTTTTTGGTATTTTATGTTTATTTAGATAATTGAGAGAAATTGTTGAGCAGCGTTTCTGATCTTTTCATAGCTTCTAGTTGTGCCACAATAAAAGCTTAATTTATTTATTCTCTGAGTGCTTCAATACATCAAAAACGCATTACTGTAATTATTAAGGTATGCTATCAGAAAACAATGTAATAAATAGCTTGGTATAAAAATCTAATTTGATAAATGAACATCAAACCCGTTTCATGTGATGATGACCCATTTGTTGGAACTTGGCTATCCGGAAATGGGGCGTTTCGCAGCTCATGCATGCTCATTGAATTCTCTTCCGTAAAGCTACAATCTCGGTACCGTATAATTTCATCCGTCAGCGGTTGACATGGCGGGAACATGGTCCGTTTTCCCGATCGCAGCCACGGTTGTGCGTTTTGTGAATGACAAATAGCAAAACAGCACTTGAATGAAAATCGTGTGCAAAACAATGCACAAATGGAAACCATGTCCATTGTCTTCCATGTGTCATTCCCATTGATAGTTTCATTCACCCGCGCTGGGAACTGCCTGCAGATGCGCTTTTCTTGGCAATTTTTATTTTGCTTTATTCTCAATAACATTCGACTTTCGCTCGTCGGCGGTCCCTCAGCGGTGGTCGGTGGTCAGTGAAGATTTAATTTCCTAGTAGCGATCGTGCAATAACACGCGCATCCGGTCGGGTGTGCATCGGTTAAACGGTTAGAACGAACGCTAAGATTAGTACTTTCGTGTGCATAGGTATCGGGAGGCTTTGTGGTCGCGTCCGAGCACGGATTTGTGTGCATTCGGATGGAAATTGGTGGAAAAAAATCCGGAGAAGCCCTATGGGTGGATGCGTCTATAATTAGGGACAATTATGTCGCATGGTACGCGTTTATCGGTCGCTACTGTAAGGTTGTTGATTTGGGCAGCGCGCCATGGGTGCTGTTTGTGTGATGATTTGACAATTGCAAACCAAAGCTGGGTTGGAGTTGGAGTATGTGTGTGAGCAGCATTTATCAGAAGATTGAGAAGTTCTAGCAAATATGATGACAGACAAATGTTGGTTTCAGAGAAGCTCATGAGAGGCAAGTTTGTGATGACTTGGTAGCATTTTTAATTTGTGCTAGGTGCTGATAGACGGCGATAATTAAGTTTTGAATCAGTCTCATCGTTATCACAACTCTTTAAAATAGGAAGCTCCAATGAACGTTCCCTGTATTTTACGTTAAGGTGACTTGCAGGCTTTGGGACGACACATGATTCTAACACAACAGAACAAATGAAAAGTACCATTGGTATCGTAAATTTATCTAAACAAATCAACAAGTTTTAGTAAAAAAGAAGTTTGATTTGATCAGTGTCTTCGTAGATCTAGAAATTAATCCATATTGATATTTAGAAATATTCAATGATTTCTATAGTATTATTCAAAAAAGATCAGATCTCATAGCCCTCACCACGATTTCTGTTAGAACTTCAAGGTCCTGTGTATCATTTTTTATCTATAAAATTTTCACATAGAAAGCAGATTACTAAATTGAAACTTCTGATGCATTAAAGCTTTCTAACTAAGCACCAAGAGTCTCTGCAAAGCTTAATTTAAAGTAAGCTCTGTTTGAATTTTCATTTTACTGATACCGCACTTCTCCTGTTAAGCATCCATGAGGCCTTCATTGTCTACTCAGAGATATCGTCTTCCATAGGACCTTTCTCACCACGAAACCTTTCATTTCATTTTCTTATATACGTATTTATTGTACTCCGCAAGGGTTCTTCAATGAAGTAAAATCTTTAATCAAAGTAAACTTAAACCTGACGGAAATGCAGAGAAGTAGGATAAATAACGTCAGATAAAGACTGTACTCTGTCTTTATCTGACGTTATTTTTGCATTAGAAGAAAAAGAGAATGAAAAAAGACGAGTTAATTCAGAGTACAGGGAAAAGAAGGAAGGAGTCGGGAACGAAAGGACAGTTATTAGATGGGAACGAGAGGATGAAAAAGAGTACTGTACGTCCAAAGGACCTCTTTATACTACAGGCTTCGTCTAAAAAGAGACTTATTTTTCCATAAGAGCTACTCCGTCTCAGTGCCTTCGTTGTTTAAGTGTTGAGTTTTTGTTGATTTTGAGGGGAAAGATATTAACACAATTTTCTAAAATTTTACCAAATTCACCCGATACCGATGTCTTGATACGCATCGCGATTTTTCCCAGGTAAATTGGAATGGTTTAGATACCTACCTTTTATGCATAAGCTTTTTGTCAACAAAAATCCTTTGGATAATATAACATAAAATGCCATTTTTTGTTGATTTGTGTTTCGCTGCTATGCCGGCAATTCTCGTAGCCTGAGTCGTGTTTTATTTATAAAGCCTTCTACTGCAATGCCCACCTAAGTTTGCTCTTTTTCAGCTGAACCCGAACCATAAGCTCGTGAGCACCGAAGCTCACCCTGCCTATCGTAACCTTGGGCGCATAGCGACGATGTCGCTGCCACTCGCGTCATGCTATTCCTGCACCCGATGGATGCTTCTAATGTGGAGCAAAACGCTCCAACTTCTACCATTGCGTCAAACGGAAGGCCATTGTTGTGTTCGACTCTAACCCGTGTTAGCGTAGCGGCACAAAAAGGCGCCATATTTACGCTTCCCTGTTTACCCTCGTATTGATTGTTTGTAAAAGAGCAAAATTAGTTTTTCTGCTTCCTTTGTCGCGGTTTTGTCGCAGTGAGTCGAATGTGCGCTGGTGTGCCATGGATTGACAGGAAGGGCTGCATGTTTTACTACTGTTGGGTGGTGTCTTGCGAATGACGAGACGCACCCTCGACAGTTAAGGGTGGAGAATCGCATTTTGTGGTTTTGCCTAACCACGACGCAAACACTGATGATTGGGTGCAGTTCGTCAATTATTGCAGGGACGTTTTTATGGTTGACAAGTAGATAGATGACTGGTATGAAGGTGAAGGCGTAGGAAGCGGAATAGAGCTAGAATGTATTGGAAAAAGAAATCGTTTCGTTCATGGATAATGTATCAAGTAGCTAGTTGAACTAGAATGAAACACAAAATCACACAAAAGAGTGCAAAATAGAGTTAGAATAATCTCATCAGTATGAACAAATCCTTTCCCAGCATGAGCTTGATTCCAGAAAAAAGCACACACAATCCCTAAACAAAGAGAGTTTGCCCATCGTTCGTTGCCTTAAGGGTCTGTAAGGACGGAGAATAAAATCATCCGATGCATATGTGTTGCCTACCTGCCGGTAAACCCCTCCAAAGGGTAATAAGCTGCCGTTGGTTGGCCGAAGCCTTCGCACTCAAAAGCGTAACATCCACTTGACGTTGATCTAGGAGAGCTCTGTATTAGAGCCAGCCAGATTTCGGTGGCGGTCGCTACCGAAAGAAAACACGCTTCCCATCGCAAATGCCTCCACCAGCGACGGGATCGTGAAACTTGATCCGTGGAGTTTACGGAGCACGAAATCCATGGGTGCTGCGTGCGGGCAGAACGCGATTCCGGGGATTCGCATTCGATTCCAGCAAGTAGGTGGACGCCGAATTCGGGGAAATAGATTAAATTAAACACCCGTCCCGGGCGCAGCGTGAGGCACCAAACAACGAACCTTCACTGATCTTCAGACACGGGCTTGTCACCTTCGATTAGGGCGCCACGTTTGGAGCGGATACGTTTTCGCCGAATAATTGAACAAATGGCAAATGGTACGAGTGAAAGATTGAGATTTAAAATGTTGGGCAAAGATATTCGGGCAGCGCGTAATTGAGTGTTAAAATATGATTCCTTTAAACGATCTGAAGGAGAAGTCTTTTAAGGTTATTAAATCCGATTTAATAAGCTTGTTTTTATTTTATGTGATTATTTTATAATTTTTTTACATTTTTTTATCGCAAGTAAACCTATTTTAAATGTAAATTTGTGTTCAAAAATGAAAGCTTTTTTCGCGTAAAATTAGAAACATATTAAGCAAAACGATGCTATTAGAAAAAAAAAGTACAACCCAATCCTATATAATTATTTTCATTACACACTACTCGAAAATTATTCCCTGATTATAGACAGTTTGACTGTGTCCCTCGAATACCTCTTCTTCTGAGAATACTTTGACTTTTGTTCTTATAAAATGTGCCATTCCGTGCACAAAAGTGTGACTTGATGTGGTGCGGCGGGCAAAGAATCACCCAGCAAATGCAACTAAACATTGCATCGCGGTTTGCATTTTGGAGTGACCTCCAGCAGGTACCCTGCTTCCGCACCGTTGCATGCCACCATTACAAGCACCCGTTAGATAATTATCCTTATTCGACCTGATGACGGTTTCGGAAGCGAACCGAAGCGATCACGTGCATGCTGCTTTTGCCGATGACTTTGCTTGCTGTACCAAAACTGTTTCCTGGTCGAAAAAGCGTTTCGAATCGTGCCTGCACGCACGTAAAGTTTGGGTACACCAGAAACATGCAAAACCCAAAACGTTCGTACGATGACCTCGTGGGTTGTGTTGTTTCGGGGCTGTGTGTGTGTATGCAGTTCCCTTGTGGGAAAAAGTGGATTGTTTTGTTGAGATTATTACGGCCACCAATCGCCGCAAGGGTGGTGTTGTTCTGTGTTTTGTTGTTTCGAGCACTGTGGCGGAGTGGCCTCGGTGGTGCTGTTGTTGCAGTTATGCAACGACTTGTTCGGAAAGGAAGATGATTCGTTTTGTTTTGCTGTTTGCTGTAATAAGGAGCAAAGCCTTACTTTCGAACAGAAGCGTTTGCTCTCATTAAACATCTGTTATTAGCCAGCGGGTAAAGGCATACCAGCATGCAGGAGGATTTGTTTTCCATCATGCTGATCCATTTCACCATCACTTTCGAGTTCCAGAACATGAAGGGTACGAAATTACAGGGAAATGTTATTTCAATTTTCTACCTTTGAAAAATATGTTCTCTTTGCGCAGGATGTATTGGTATCATGGTATTCGGCTGCTCGGTTCAGGGTGAGTTTTTTTTTCTTTCTCCCTATGCTTGCAAAATCAGGAGAAGGTTACACAAATGTGCTGTAAGGCATGTGAGCGAAGGAGTGAATTGTAATGCATAATTGAGCAGGAAAGAGACATAAATGATGAAAAGCAATAAAAATGATAGTTAAAATACGCTAGAAACATGGAACTTAACGAGACTTATCAATAAGGACACTTGTTTTTAGGTAAATCCAATCAAGAAATCTTAAAATAGCAGACCAACAATATGAGATTGTAATTCTTGAAAATATCCTGAATCAGATTTGTGCCCATAGTAGCTGTGGTTATTCAAAATGAGCGGTTTCCAACTGTCCTCAGTAACAAAGAAAAGAAGCTTTTAGCAAGTCTCTTTATGGGAGGATCTTTATCCAATTGACTGAATGCCTTTCTAAATATGCGGTAACACAGTTTGCCGATCATGTTAAAATATTTGCTTCAGTGATTGATGCATGTGACTTTCGACAATTACAAGAAGCTCTGAATACCTTCAATTCGTGATGTATTCAAATTACTAAATACAATCAGATACTGGGACGCACTTAGGTATCGCACTCGATAGTAGTCTTAGCTTTAGGCTCCAAATAAAATCAGTCATTTCCAGAGCAAACCAAATGTTAGGAACAACGGAAAACAAGAGCATTTCACGTTCTTTTGACGGTAAAAATCGCTTTTTTTGCTCATTGGTTCGATCTGTCCTCGAGTATGCTAGTATCGTGTTGAGCCCTTCCGCAAAAATATGATTGGAACGTTTAGACGCGGTTCAATTGAAGCTCACTTCAATTGGACTTACTCCTTATACTTTGCCTTATTCCGGGCATACACGGTTAAATGATTTTAATTTTAATATCAAATAATTGTGGGAATATTTTCGACAAAACGATTCTATCCTATTAATATTGGGTACTATTCTGACGGAAGCATTCTTCTTCTTGGCTTAATGACCGTATGGTCACGCCTGCCATCGAATGGCTTACTAGACTTGCCGATACCATGTAGTTGGATAGTCAGATCTCACTACGGGGGGACGGTCCGGATGGGATTTGAACCCCGGTGCTGCCGTCGCCCCATGACGGAAGCATTAACATCTCAACATTTTATCTCAATTTGCTCGATCAATCTCAATACCTCCTAGTACCTAGTCGTCCGGTGACATCCTCATGACATGACATAGTCACCGTAGGTTAGCGAGCCTTATTCGCAGAACAATATGAAGAGCATCGTACAGCTTGTAGAGCTCGTCACTGTACCGGCTCTTCTATTGTCGTTCTGCACGTACGGGGTCAAACATTTTTCTGATCACCCTCCTTCTCAAGCTGTAGCAAACTTTTCAGTAAGTAAATAAGGGAAAATGAGTTATGATATCAATAACATATAATTTTGATTGCTAAAATTCAAATTTATTTCTCAACCCTGTTAATATGTATTTTTATAGCTTTTTAACTAGATTTATTCACAATGTCGAGTTTAAGTTTCGAATAAACATTTTTTGTTGCTATTGTACCGCAATGCATATCCCTTAAACAAGTATGAAAACCAAAACCAAACCTTAGCACCAATAATTACACAATCATCCTGCACCTGGACTTTCATTCTATCCCCGCGCCACACCTCGCCTCGTTGCGACGTGCATCCCTTGCGCACCCTTATCAATCAAAGCAGGTGAAAAATGTTCCGTTTAATTTCCGCTTCGCAATTACAAACAGATCGGCTGCTGGAAGGTTTCTGGTAGCATCCGGGATACACAGTAGGGTGCACGTAGATGCATCCTTTTATACTGCAGCGGGAACTTTGTGTTTTGTTTTGGTGTTTCAATTATCGAACGGCGATCCCGTCGTTCGTTTCTGCTTTCCGATCACAATGCACAAGCGCACCTAGCAACGATCGTTTCCTTTTCTAATAAACAAAATTATGGGCTCAAGATAAGGTGAAGTGTCTGCCTACAAATGCCGCCTGCTAGTGGGATAGCGGAACAGGTTGGAAGGATGGAAGAAGGGCGCAAAAGAAAGGATCACCATGGGAAAGCGGCGGGTGTCTGGTAATTGCTACTAAAAAAAAAAGCGAGAGATAATATCTAGATCGTTCAACAAGCGATCACGCTGAGGGCACCCAATCGGAGTTTCTGTTTTCTCAACGTCGTCTCGCTTCTGACATCAAATCGAGATGCTGTCGCCAACGGGGTATACATCCAACCCTGAGGTAATCGATTCAATGATCTAGCACAAAACAAAAAACGGCACAGGTAAAAAAAAAGGTACAGATCTCGATCCTTAGGACCCTTGTACTCCGACACTTGAAAACGCATGTTTGCTGAGAACAATATGAACTGCTGACCCATGAAAAGTCGTTGCTTTTTTCGTTCGACTTCTAACACGTTGCAGGTGATGCGAGCAACGATATTGGGCAGTGCAACGATAATCCTCACGGGGGTTTCTTTTCTTGTCGATCAAGCACCTTTGGTCGGATAAGTGTAAAGGAAGCTCGTTGCTCGTTATCATTACCTTCGTTCGGTTTACATCTTCGAACTTTGCTCGGTAGCAGCACTACTGGGCAGAACCGTGGATTGCAGAAATGCGAAAGGGAGCGCAAATCGGCCCCCATCGAACCATTACGACCTCGCACATAATTTATGGCGAGCGATCAAGCACCAACATCGCTAGATTTGTGGGAAGCAATTTCGTCATAAATCATCCATACAGCGGCGGGACGGTCTACGGCCGGAGAGATGTGTGCCGTATGATGCCGGTGGACGGCCACAACATCCAAATTGTGCACCGGTCCAACTTCTGTTCGTGCTTCCGTCGGGTTTGGAGGATAATCCGTTTACCGTGATCCAATTGGCCGGAGGGTCCGATTTTTGAGTGGAAATATTGCACTTTTTGGTATTGTGTGTATTCCACAACGACGATGGATTGGCGAGTGGAGCTTTATCTGATTTAAAATTAGGACTGATTTCCCGTCACCGATTGGGCATCGGTTCACGGTGTTCGTCCGACCAATGTCGTGCGTTGGTTTGATCTTCGAAGAAGGTTTTACATACAATAAAGGAAGTAATTTGAATATATTTGGGTATCGGTAAATCACGGAAAAGACTATTTTGGCTGTGGTACAAGGTAGACTACGAACTGCTCAGGGGTACATTGCAGCTTAAATCTTCAACTTGAGTTTGAGATTGACCTGGTTGATCTTATGTTTGGTAGTTATTAAATTAGTTTCGTCATGCAACTTTGAGTCTTTCTCTTCTTTTTCTAGGCTTATCGTCCATGTCAGTCATTGAATGGCTTCGTAGTCAGCTAGTCAAAAGCTTAAAGCTAAGGTTTAAATCAATTTCATTCTGAACGAGAAAAATAAGGAAACAATCGACAGTTTCTAAATAAGTATTATGAAGTATAAAATAAAGTAATAAATATGCAAGACGACACACTTAAAATAAATATATGAAGTAACAAATAAAAGTCTAAAAAAGTATGCAAAGACTGTTCAAATTATACTAGAAATAGTCGATCCGGTGGAAGAGGTGACATCGGCGCTGGTCTTCGCACGGCAGGACCCGAGTTCAAATTCCATCCGGACCGTATCCTCATAGTGAGGGCTGATTGTTCAACTATGAGGTATCAGCAAGTCCAGTCAGTCATTCAGTCAGTCAGGCCGGCAAGACCTATGGGTCGTTAAGCCATAAAGAGAAGAGATTGTTTTTTTCGTTTATTTATAGAGGCTTTGGGACTCTGGGACTACATTCGCCTCTCTATACAGAAAAGTGAACGAATAATGTATTAAATAAAAAGTTTATAGAAAAAATGGGATATGGTTCCCTTTCACGGCTCGGAGAAGGAAATGTCTCCCAGCTAAGATAAAAGAAGTGCTTTTAATTGTAAGCAATACGGCCTGGCCGTCTTTTTGAGTAAAACAAAAATAGAAAAAATAACAGTACATTCTGGTTGTTCCTAATGAAATAAAATTAGGAAAGAAATAAGAAAGAAAAACACATAAAATTTATGAAAAAAAGAGATAGAATAGATGAAAAGATAAGATATATGTAAACTTAACAAAACAGATGATTCTCTTCGAAAATATATACTTTGGATATGAAAATCTATTACAGAACATAAAATAAAAACAAAAAGCTTAGAGCGATCAGCGACCAACACTCAAGCGGGAGTAATAACTCATCCTACAACAGCCGTAAACTATTGGGCTTTGCAGAAAAGTTTCACAAAATAAAAATAACTCAATTTGCCCATTATTGCAAATGTACATATTTTCATCATCATATTGCAGGCTGTAAATTGATTGGAGTTTGGATAGGAAGAAAAATAGCATACGTTACGAATGCTGCACCCGCTGCACTGTCTCGAGCTGTACAGTTTTCAATGCGGATCTAACGCCAGCGAAAGGGTAAAATTAAAACTTTGTAATTGCTATAATTACAAAACCCGATTGTGCTGGTGAAATACGGACTGCTGGGTGCAATAACAACATTTCAAAACTTAATCAACAGTTACCGGGTGATACTGCGTGGTGCGGATTAACACGCGCGTACAGGTTCAATCCGGTCCCCGGACCCCGGCTAACACACAGGCGCCAAGTTAGTGTTTGCGGTCGATTCCTAGAACGGACGGGAAATCAATTATCGGTAAGATGATGATGATAGTCAGGGTACTCTTCCACGATTGCACAAGGGTGCAGCGATCGATAGTGCAACGTACTGCACACCTGGGACACCTTCAGCCCGAAAAAGGGTATCGAATGTTTCAATCAGTGTAAACAAACTCATAACTTACGGGGGCTTTCGATTGTAGGTTTCGAGAAACTCAAAACGCTCCAGCCGTTCTGTGCGGTGATGGATGTGCCTGGGCAAGAGCCGGGCGCTTTCAGTGCTCTAAATCGATATACGGGAATGGGGGTGCAACATCTCAATTCGTGTGGTTTTGATTACAGTCCGTGATCGACGGAAGCGAATTTTCCGTGGGCCATGATCTGGTTTCGAGCATTGATTTATCGACACGCAATTAAGCGCTCGAGTAAGATGTATGGGCGAGTTTTAACACGCAGGATGGAGTTGTTGTTAGAGAAGCTTACTTTGGATTAGGTATGAGCAATACGGTGCGATTGAAAGTAGTTCAATTTTGCTGCGAAAAATAAGGCTCCTCAAAGTCATCAATACTAAAATGTCTGCAGTTGGAAGCGTTCTGTCTCACTGCAATAGCTTGAAGCATTTCATCTTCATAACTCAACTACTGGAACAATCTCACCTACAGAAGGTCGTCGCAGAAGAAGTGTTCATGAAACTCACCCCCTCTCGAAAAGCTACTGAATGCTAGACATATCCAAGCAAACTTTAACCCCACCGGATGTGGCGGATTGTTGCGCAACCAGTGGAAAAGCACGCGCAATAAAGCAGCTTCCGTGTGCTGCTCGCTGCCCGGAAACTCGCTTACCCCGTAAAGCAGTCGACAAACTGACTCAAAACTACGCTTTAGGCCATAGTGGCAGTTGCGTCTGAGCATGGGCGCTTTCGGTTTCCCGAAAAACAAGACAAGAAAATGAAGAAAAAAAAAACCCAAAGCACAGCTGCTTGCCTGCCTGAACACGGGCATCACCAATCGAGAGCACACCGCACCGATTTCATGACCCGTGCAGCCGCAAGGTGAGCGCGGACTGAGCGCAATAATTTGAAATTTAAAATTGTCCATCAATTAGCGCGACAATTAAGTCCACCCCGAACTCCGATGGGAGCAAGGGGCCGCTCATCCGTCCGGCTTTAATTAGACCAAGAGGGTGCCAGGTCCTCGTCGACGAGATCGCCCCGGGTGTAGTTAGTTGTCGAGCCGCGTTTTGACGTTTCTTTGACATTGCGCTCTGGACAGGGCGGGATTAGTCCAAGGAAAGAAGGGTGGCCTTAACATGACAGGTGGAGGTGGTGATGGAACCGACGTTACGTAGCTGGTGACATGACATCAACAAGGCAATTTGTTTGTCTATCCGCTTACGTGCCTCCGTGTTCGGGTGGATATCTCCAGTGCTGCATCGCTGGAGTCTTGGGTTGGTTAGTTTGGCGTTAGAGAGAGAAAGAGAGAGAGAGAGAGAGAGAGAGAGAGAGAGAGAAAGGAGGAGAGCGAAGGTAGCCGGTAGATAAGAAAATGTAGATAATTACAGCTGATTATTATGTCACTTGGGTGCAGCATGTTATGTCTTCTCGTCACCCGCGGTCTTGTGAGATGTCCGGTGTCCTGTCAAATCGGACCAGCGGAATGACATTCTTGGTGCGGAGGGGGGAAGGAATTTGCGAGTGTAACCTTACCGAGGTGTTGATCAGGTTTTACAGAATTGATTGAATTCCCCTCCTAGCTAAGAGAGTTTTAGAATGGGCAAAATGGATCGATTAATGATTTATTTGCTTGGTGTTACTCCTCCAAAATGTTCAGAATACATTTTTCCCACGGTGTTCATTATCCAATCCTGTATTTTCTACCTGTTGGCGCTCTAAGTATTGAATTTCAAGAACACGATTTGAAATATCCAAGAAATTCTCAGAAAGCTCCAAGACAATGGTGACAAAAACTACAGCTCAATGGAGTCACTCTGCATAGTACCGCACGCTGACATTACGCTTCCGAAATTCACACTCCATCTAGCACCGGCTGGAATACCCCCCCCCTCCCCCTCCCCCCCCCCACCGGAGTGACCATCTTCCAACCAGCTACTCCAAACTCGAACACGGGTCTTCTATTTCATCGTGACGCATCACAAATCTCATGCCCCAAACCGTTTGCTTGGACGAGAAGCATCAGAGCTTTGATCACTCGGCCATGGAATGTATGCTGGCAGTCGTGCATGAATATGCCCCGTTAGGTACTGGAACTGGCTTTCCCGGGGCACAATAAGTGCTTTCTCATTTGGCACCGACCGAAACGATTAGGTTCAAGTGTGCGTCACGAAGCGCATGGCAGAAGAGCCACCGTGTTCGGTTGGCCGCTACCACACGTCACGAACACGTCCTGAGACAAACAAATCGATCATCCCGCAGTGGTTGTGCTTGAGAGAAAACTTACTCCTCACAGAAAAACCACCATCATTGTGCATTGTGTAGCGTTATTGGATCGTGAAGCGACCCGGTTCCAGCTTGCCGATGTTGTTCTTTTGGAGCTCGGGCAGAGAATCGAGCACAGACTTGCACGTGAGATCGTGCTGGGTCCTTGCCTGGGGACGGGTGTTTCCATCCGGTAGCTGCATGGCTCACGGTGGTAACGCACTGCGGGTGGTGTTTCACAGCTTCTCGCAGGTTTAATTAAAATTTCCCTATACTTGACTAACTTCTTAAACGGTTCAGGCTGTGCGGGCAAACACACCGGGGAGTCCTCGGGATGGGTTCCGTGCATCCTGCGAATTCAGAAGCTCCTAGGATCGTATTAACATATTGACTGGCCAGCTGAGCTGTGTGCCGGAGCGTTCGATGACGTGAGCTAATCCGCACAAAGAAACTAAACCGTTCTCACGATGAAGTTTGAATTCCTGGAATTCTTCGCTCTGCTCCCCTTGCAGTTTTTGGTTCCCTAACTGATTCTTGATGATCGTAGTGGGTTATTTTGAATTCTTTTTCGCTGATGTCAAGTCTAATCGATTTCAAAAAGAGATCACTGAAACGCTGCTGCCGATGAGATCTCCAGAAAGCACGACAGCACAAAAGCTTTGTGTCAAAATGTAGCTCCATGTTGCACCACGCGTTCCGTACTTAGTTGTGGGCAAAATGCCCAACGATAGTTATTTACGATCAACATTCAAGATCGAACAACAGTCTCAATCTACCATTTGATTGAATATTATAACCATAAACAGTGTAGTTGTGTGAGGCATCTCCTTAAACTTCTGGGAAGCGTGGAATGTGTTCAATTTCGGCGTACCTTATTCGACTTTGTTCGATCTTTTATGGGAACGGCGTCACTTGAAGTCAGTCTTTCTTGCCCAGCGCCAGCCCTGTACCCGTAATGCAACAAAAACGCGCCCAGAAGTCCACGCGCAACAACATCCGCCAAATCCACTTTCCGGTTAATGTCGAGTTTTAGTGTCCATAAGTCATGTTTGATGTGCGATCCTGCGGTGGTGGGAAGAAGTGCCAACTCCGAGCAGGGTGAGTTTTATCGCTCCAGCAGCTCCGGCGCTGTGCAGCTCAGCTTAGCGCAGCTCCCGAGAGCCTACATTAGGCTTTTATGAGCTACGACGATGATTGGAACGAAAGCCAACAAATAAATTACGGCTTATTGGTCGTTTTTATGGACCTTCTGTGTGGAGTGATGGGACGTAATGGGAGTGCTTGCCTGTGGTGTGTGCATACAGTGCCCGAAACTACTTTAGGTGCAAACACACATAGAAATCCAATCCTGGGTTTTATTTGGTGGCCTAATGGTGATATACTCTTTGGCTACAACATCAAAGGTTTGAGGCATAATCCTCGAAAGCAAAAAATGGTTGGACTCTGAGGCATTATCCTGAGGAACAACCAAAATATTTGCTAAATTTGATAAATATATTTGATGGAAGTGTAGTATAAAAACGCAATTATGTGGGTATAGGAATTATGATCACTGTATACTTTTCGTGTGTGAGTTTTTACTTATGAGGCAGTTCTGTGGGCTTGATGAATCGAAACGACTCCTCAGAGTATATCAGGTGCACTATGGGACTGGTGATCCTTTGGAGCATCCACGGCGTCCATACAAAGGATTGTTGTGAACTTGAAAAACAAGCTATCCCTTTTGCCTGATGACTGCTCTGAACAAATATTGTATTCTACTCAGTTCATTGGCGCTCCTTCCTTTATTGGACGGACATTCAAATATGGTTTTCTCATGCCTACCTCAGTGCATCGTTCGGAACAGATATAAAATCGATATTTATTAACTTATGGCTGATTAGCTTAAGCAGCAGGAGTCTTCAGCTTCGTCCTTTGTGAGCGTGTTCGTACTGCAAGCACTTCGAATGACCCTGGCTGAAACAATGTTAAGGATGGCGTCGCGTTTTATCACACACACACACACACTTTACCTGTTGTTCGAGCTCACGAACTCGAAATTAAAATCCTTCTGCTTCGGAGAATTATTGGTACGGCCACCGCAAGCTCTGAAATCCAGCGACACACACTTGCGCTGAAAGTGTTTTGCTCGTACTCGGTTAACAAATAAAATAAAACTCCCCACAACATAGCAAATGAAAGAGGTGAAAAAAAACCGCCACTCACTTCCAACCTTCCATCCCTGCTGTTGGGCACCGAATCGAACGATCGGAACGAGTTTTGCTTGCTGATATTTCACAACGTCTTATTAGCATAATTATTCGCTCCCAATTGCACCGATAATTGACCCGCTGCCAATTACGCCATGGCTCCCGATGCTGTTGCTGCTGCTGTTGTTCGTACGGGCTCTGCTCCAATCCCGGATTGACGACTTGCCAGATCATCCACGAGTGCGTCATGCGCAATTGGCTCATGCATTTGTGCAAAGGGTGCACCGCCAGTTCAGGGTTGCTTTGTTTGCGCTCCACTCCATTCGGGGGACGTTGGTGTTTTTTTTTCGGACTGCTTGTCTCATACCCTGGCAATCTCTCTCTCTGTCTGGCTGTCCTCTCGAATCACGCACCGTACATTCCCTCACGACACCCGGCGGATGTTTTCGGGTTGCGTTTAAATTGCAGATTATTCCTTACTCGATTCTTTTTCACTCGCCATCGTCATGCACTAAAATATGTCAGCGAGGCAAACACAATGACAGTGTGCAACCACTGATCGGGTTCTAGCGACACATTCATCTGGTATGGGTGACGACTGTCGAACTTTTGGTGCATGACTTGACCTTGTTCCTCCGCTACACACGATGCTTCTGGAGAAATTTGATTTGAGATTTGAGCATCCCGAGCGAAAGAGGTTGATTTAGGGGTGTTTTGTGGAATCTCTGGGATGGTCTCCAACTCTCCCCTCAGGGGGTGTTTTTGCGCGTGATTGATGTCCCGCCTCACTACCACCCTGGTGTTTCTGCTGCCCCACAAGGGGTTTACGGAAAAGTGCAGCACACCGTGCACAGCGATTTGAAAGCTGTTGATTGGTTCGCCTTAACTTCATCGGGTCGGGATCTGTCCGGGAGCGGGCGGAAACTGTCCGTCGACAGTAGCCGGTTGCGGGTCACGTAATCTGCGGCTACCAACATGCGAACCCGCGTGCCTCAAACGGTAGCAAATTGCAATTATCTACATGCTGGGGTGCCTGGTGCCTGTGTCCATGGTGGTTTTTGCTGCATCCTAGCGCCGTGCCCTCTTGCCACCAGAAAACCCCGCACATACCGCGAATGTAGAGGAAAATTATAGGCTTACAGTGTTGGGCTACGGTTTCGTGATGCAAGGTCTTTGGGTCGGGTTTAGCGAGGCGGATTCTCGCAATATGGCGGCGCCATCGAATCGCCGGAAATCGAATCGCATGTTTGATTGATCGATCCCCGTGCAGATCAACGATCGAGAACTGTGGGGCTTGGTCTCACGGATTGGATGCATCGGGGTAGAAGATTCGATGTGCGAGGCTAGCGAATTGGAGATCTCTGGAGGTTTTTTTTTCCACTAAAAAATGGCTACCGAATTTAGGATACTTCAAGCGGCGATTTTGGGTAGATTTCCTATTAGAATTGGGATGTCTCAGTTTTTAAGTTCCAAAGTTCCTAGAAAGACAAAACTACGTTGTTGTTGACCTGCTTGCTAAATTAGTGCAAATTAGATCAATTAGAACGAGGCTTGTCGGACATAATAGTGAGACGTAGAAACTGGTCGTTCCACGAAGCAGTTATAATTGAATGTTAGATATGGTTTCTTAATTTTAGGAGAGGATTGTTATCAGTCCTCCAGAATACCTCACACTCGCTTTGTGTGTTTGACATCCGTTTCGTGAAGCATCGTGCGGTGTGCGGTGGTGTTACAGCTCCGACACACTGATATCTGTTATCGAGTGTGACAGCAACCGTGTCGATCTTGCTTCTGACAAACGTAGATAGCAAATGTTGGGTACTTTATAAAAGATGTCTACAATCGATCGGAGCAGTTTCCACAGTTTGTTTCGCAGGGAAACTTAACATTCCCAGTGGTATCAATAGGCAATTATTTCGAGAACAAAAATGAAGCTTCTGTGCGTGCTTCTAGCCTTTGCAGGCGTTGGTCAACTGTATGGATTTAAGGTAACATGAGTGATTCTCTGAGTGATTTGAAGATCCCAACTCCTCCTCCCAACCATCGTTTATCTAGATCTGTGAACGAAAGGCTCCCGGCACGATGATGGGAAGTCCAACAAACTGCAGTGAGTTCTATATGTGCCGTAATGGGCGTCCAGTTTTGTTTTCCTGTCCGGAGCACATGTACTTCGACGTCGATACGGCAGCTTGCGGATATGAAGCATTCTGTGCTGATAACGATGTGAACTTGAGTGTGGACCCGCTGGAACCGCTCGGTCCAGAGTACTCCCCGATTGTGGCTGATCCGTCGCAACTCGTACCGACCAGCCGTGTCTGCTTCGGATCAGCTGCAGGTGCTATTCGCTTGGACACTGCAGGCTGCAGCTCGTTCTTCCAGTGTACCAGAGCTGGTCCACTTCGGCTTGAGTGTCCCGCCGGCACACTGTTCGACAGCAATCGTATGCTGTGTGATGCGGCCGATATTGTTTCGTGTGCATTTGCTCCGCCAAAGCCTAACACAGGCACAAGCAATCTACTGACGCTGCTTTGTTTTGGCAAGAAGAACGGTCATAAGATAGCGCATCCGACCAAATGCGAACGGTACGTCGTGTGCAATGGACGTAACAAGCCCCAGGAGCTTACTTGTCCACCCGGTACGGCTTACAGCAAGCAGCGCAACATTTGTGACTTTGCACACAACGTTGAATGCTAGGGGAAATGAATGAACCGATTTTCGAAAAACCGATTCCACTCGAAACGCGCGTGCTCACCGTATTACCAGCTGGCTTAACTGTCTTAGTTAGTGAATATTGATTCTTAGGGTAAACCATTTGAGTTTTCCTTTTTAATTGGATTAAAAGCATTCGCGTACGTTACGAGGACACAAATTCGACTTCTGAACCTGCAAAAGTGGTGCGAAAGTCGAATGTCGATTCCATCATCATCGTCATCATTGATTGTTGTGTGTTTGGTTTGTATATTACGCCCGGAAGGAGGAACATTGCTCAACACTAAACAGCTGCCATCCCATCGCTTCCGGTATCTTAACTCAACAAGAAACGCAAACGAAAGGCACACGGACGTTCCAAGAAAGCAAGGAAAGGCAGAAAGAACCAACAAGCGCGCTGGTACGGAAATATGAATAGTCAATGAAGGACGATAAATTCGTCGAGGTCCGTTTTTCGGTGGCATCGTGATGACGTTTGCTAGTTTTTCGGTTTCGGTTTCGTTTCTTTGTTTTGGTTGCTGTAGTACAAACTCTGTTAACGATACGTCTAATTAATACGCGCTAATTCGTTAAGTATGGTGGAGGAAAAACAAAACATCACTGGTAAATAAATATGAATTATTCAAATATGGGGAAAAAATGTGCGACAAAAGGGACTCATCCCCTTCTTTTGGCAAGAATTATTGGGGAAAAGGGTTGAAAGAGTTTAACACTTGCTATCGATCGTTTGTTTGCATTAAGATAAAAGCGGTGAAACATGCAACTTTCATGTACAAATTTAATTGCAGAAGAGCTTTCGTCGCGTTAGGTTTAATTCTCAAACACAAAATCATAATCTTATCTTATATGAATTATCGCAACAATTATGATAAATCGAAATTTTTTTTTCACATTTTTCTGACACACATTGTCATACAGAAACGGTCAGTCTTTGTAGTGTCCACGAGAAATTCCTTTCCATAGATGTAAGATTGATTGCGTACGATCAAAACCAAAACTATTCTTAAGAACACTCTTAGGATTTAGAAGGATTTAGACCGGACCCACTGTCCAGCCGGAAAATCTAATGAGCCTGGTTGGTGAATAGCGCATAAAAGCTCGATGACAAAAACCCGTCAACGACTTGTGATCGCGTCACTGTTGTTGGACGAATGGTAACAAATTGCAATCGATTAATTATGATGAATTCTGCGTCCTTTATGGGTGAGGATCAGTTGCAGAAGGATGTTGGATGACGAATCGTGGAAGGAGAAGAATTGTTTGGGATTTTTCAGCACATTAAAAATGATTTTCTATAGTCTACATAAAAGAAACGATCGGAGTATGGAAGATTTTTAAAGCCAAAGATGATGAAGAGGATCAGGTAGGAGACAATCACTGGAAGCATCACCTGTGAACAATTAAATTTCACAGCTAGTCATCCGGCATAGAAAAATCCGGCAACGACAGAGTGAGGGAATTAAGAGGTTAACATTGAAACACAAAAAATATCAACCACTGCAACAGACCCGAAACGTGCCAAACATCTCGAGTTCGCTAATTAAGTCCAATTTGCCAAACGGGCGAAGATTTATGGTCAGAGTACGGGCGAGACGCTCACCGGCGTTTTGCGTTCGTCAGATCTCCCTCTCCAACCAGACACAACAGTCGTCTTGAGGAGATCTTATGTCGCATGTCACACTATACGTGCCGTCGCGTTCCTTGGACCCAGCCCGACATTATTAGCACACAGATGGCTTCCCGGGTTCATGGGTTGATCACTTAATTTTATTCTAATCGCAATCCAGCAACCACCGTCCGTCCAGCCGTCGTCCCGAAGATCCAAAGTCACGAAGCCGTGGCACGTTGCTTTGGGAACGCGAGAAGATCAACGCCCAATCGCCGACAAAACTCTCAAGCATGGCCGAGTGTGCACTGGCAAAAGGGAGGTGACATGTTCGTAAATTAAAACCTGAAATAGCTTCCTTATCGTGGTACTCCGGTCGCACGAAGACGGCGTCCCGGGTGGGGAGGTTTGAGATGTATCCCGCTTCACTCTGTCCCGCCCGTGTGCGTTTATGTGCGAGAACGATCTTCGCGATCATCGTTTTTTTTTCAATTCTTCTTAGATGAGAAGATGTTCATCTTCAAAAGGTGCCTTGTACAGTCTCGTGTGGCTGGTTCCGTTTGATTCCGGTGTCTTAACTCTCGAGAGCTACGAGAAAACAAACACACACACATTTTAGGGCGATCTTCCTCCTGTCCGAGACTGGAGGGAGCGATATTAGTTCTGTTGGACATTAATTTTATCCCAGCCAGCATTCACGACCAACCAGACCTAGAACCGGCCTGCCTACGACAAATGCAGCAAAGAGAAAACGGAGCTGAAAACGGACGACATGATACTGTTTGCCTCTCCAGGCCCAGCAGGAAAGGTGTTGATGAGTCGGCACTCGGACCGGGAATGTGTGGAGTGGAAGTGTTAAAAGTTAGGTTTTATCTTTACGATGACGATGATACTAGCAGCGAAGAAGATACGGTTAGGGTTTTGGAGGACCCCGAGATGGACGGTGAACAACAACACTATCTTCGTTCGGTGACACCGGTCGGACTTCTGGGAAGTGGGCCGTTAGGGAATGGGTGTATGTTTCCGATTCGGTGGGAAGATTTGGGTGCGAGTAAAATTGATTAGCCTACTTGTGACGGTCGGAGAAACGGTGAACGCGCCAACAGTGTCCTCAGTAACTCCGTAATGGTCTCATTAAGACAGATATGCTACTTTCGGGGAATGTCAATGTTCACCTGAAACACTCAGCAGAGTTCCCGAAGACGATAAAATAGTTTTGATGTCTGTGTTTTCATTTGGTTAGCAATAGATCTTTAGCAAGGGTTGATTGGCGTACATCAAGGCGAAAAGGAAGCGTTTGATGTAGTGTAAATCTCAAAAATATTTGCGACTAATTGTTGTGAGTAATGAGTGAAAGCAATTCAACAGATAAACATTCATTTTTCTTGAATGAAGCTTTTTAGCAATGTTGAATGTCATTTGTAGGATTTCTTTGCTTATTTACATTAAATACTGGTTTGAGACTGACGTGTGAAGAACGGTGTCTCACCATCGGACTACTGTCATTGCCATTCCAAAGACATGTTCTTCCAATCCGATCCTTGTACGTCATGAAGTTTTATCTTATTTATACCAATGATGATTTGTATAAAACACATAGAGAGTTCCCTGTAAGTCTTCCAAACTTGGGATACCAGTAGACGTTCCAAACACCTTTCAATCGAAGTCAGTTCAGAGAATACTTCCCGGATGCCGGCCTAATGCCCGAGCCGTTCGGCATGAGACGTAGAGGAGCACAACGAGCTCGTTGGCTGGATCATGTGGAGTCAAACCAGTCGGAGATCGGATGCAACTGTGGATGGAGAACAGCAGCCCTAAACCTAGTTAAATTCATTTAAAAACATTTATGCTATTTTTGTGTATAAAAGCGTTACGCTAGATAGCTTCGAAAAACAATAATTTCAAATAACAATTACATCAATCGAACGAATATCATCTGTTACGTTGGTGCTTTTTTAATGCAATGAAGCTATCAAACTTGTATCTCCCACCGTGCTCACTCACTCCAACCATTTCCCATTCCCACCGTCAATGAAGACGTTTCTCAGCCATAGCACTCATTCACCGTGGCAATCGGCAGCAAAGCCCATCCGTCACATGCATCATCCGCAGGACAAATCCACCGCAAGATTAATGTGCCCGGGCATCAGCGCTCGAGCCCGAACCCTGGCACGCAACCCCGGAACAACGGGAAGGAAGGGAAGAAAAATGGCTCGCCTGCCCGCCGGTGTAAGGTGTCCTCGCCGAGAATACATGTTTGTCCTTCCCATCCCACAGGTACAGGTACTCGACTTTTGAAGGATTTCATCGCCCAAAGGCAACCGAGGAAAAGGACAGCAAGACGCATATACGAAGCGAACAAAAATTGATCCAACACCGCCACAACCCGGCCGATAAGCTTCCTCACGTAGCGTCACTTTATATTGAACGTTTCTATCGTTCCGCTTGCCGCTGTGCGGTATCGGTTTGTTTTACCTTCCTCACACACGCACATACGGGGTCCCCCGAATCCCCTGGGGACCGATTACCGTGTAATATCCTTCGGATATGATGCATTTTTCGGTC
Source organism: Anopheles maculipalpis (assembly GCF_943734695.1). Taxonomy (NCBI): domain Eukaryota; kingdom Metazoa; phylum Arthropoda; class Insecta; order Diptera; family Culicidae; genus Anopheles; species Anopheles maculipalpis. Next base: position 76,655,120 of record NC_064871.1, read on the forward strand.
GTCAGCGTCACCGCCGTCGCGAAGCGGTTTGAATTATTGCTTGCTATTAATTTCATTTCTCTACTTCACAGGTTTCACCGATTTCGCGGCATACACGAGGTTTCCTGCTTTCTTAAGAAGCGATTTCTTATGCGACACATCAAACGATTCCAGAGGCTGATTTCGTTTTTTTTTGTTTCAGCTCCGTAATGGAATGATTAAGAAGTCAGCCTCGCCAGTGGAAGATGTTTCAATTTAGGAATCAATGCCACTTATCACACTGACCATGCCGTGCGTTCATTAGGTCGAGTGTGGTCATTTCGGTCGAGACTGTTTATATAGGTATGCGGACCATAAATGGATGAGAGGTTGGGACTGCTTGGGAAAGTGTTTTGTGCAAGTCTAGACTTTGGTGTTGAAAGGTTGCATGCATTAATGGGAAGTCATTTTTAATTGCAGATTGATGATTTTTGGTATACTTTTTTACGGTGAAGTTTATATGGATAAGGGGGATCGGGAGAAATACATGAAGTAGTGGGCAAACAAAGGAATAGATTCTACCTGCTTATGTTATATTATTCCTATTACCTTAAGTTTCAGTTATGAAACGAGTACGAGCCTCGTATGTTGAATCATATACGAGGCTCGTCTTAGGACCTCGTTAGTTGCCTCGTGTAAGACCCCCGGTTGCACGATGAAGATCTACAGGGGTGCAGTTTGTCTTTAGTTCCCCCTACATTCCCCCTACTTTCGAGAGAGGGCGGTGGAGGGATCGGTTTGTGATATTTCACATAAGGATACGCGACCCAAAGAGACATCCAACGATGCTGCACGCTGCGATCGGATCAAAAATGAGTGAGTTATCGCTGATTTTCGATGGGAATGTTGTTGTTCTTCGCAATAACTGGGCGGGGATTTTGAAAATAGATTGATTTATCCTACAAAAAGATGCAAACCCTTAAACGCATCTACCCGTAAGCTGCACGCTGCGATCGGTAAAAAAACTGAGCGAGTTATCACTGACTTTCCACGGCAATGCTGCTGGAAGTCGTTTTGTGAAATATCGCGCCCCAATCCTTCACTTTTATTATTATCATCAAAAAAGAAAGGGAAATTTCCAGTTCCAAATTTGGTTTATTATCAAAGATTATTGAATTTGAAGCACATAACCACTTACCTCCTTGAATACATGTTCTCCTGTTACTATCAGTCGCTCGCACTACAAAATTGCCTCAAAACGAGACTAATTTTGATGCAGCAAAATTTTATAACAGGTAACAGGAGAACATACAACCGAGTATGCCCGGGATAAGGCAAAGAATAAGGAGGAAATGCCTAATCAATATGTGAAAATCTACTCAACACAACGGTGTGGACAATACGGCACTGGACCGTAATAATCAAATGTAAATAAAATAAATAAATAACAGGAGAACATACCAGGCTAGGAGGAAGCTTGGTGTGCCGACTAAAAAAAAAGGTTGAAAAAGGTCGATCGATCATAAAATCATAAAGAATCGAACATAAAATAATTTTCTTCTCACCAGTATTTTAACGCACCAATTACTATATATTTATTTTATTTTATTTATTGTCATTTTTTGCTAATTCTTGAAATGTGTTATGCGTCAGATCTGCACAATGATTCGATCCATTTTCTCGATCGTACTACACAAATCCGTGGCGTATAATAAACACAATATAACTAGACGAATATTTGTGTTAGGTACGACCACAGAATCCGCCCAGCGGATTAAAAATCGACCGAAGTACTAGCAAACGAACCGCGAAAGAGGAAAGGACAGAAACTAATTTTTAATATGATCGTATGGTGCGCTACTCAACAATTTGTTGTAGAACAATAAAATAAAAGAAAGAAGAGGTTGCTAAAAGTGATGTTCTAGTATAAGGTGCAGAATAATAATACAAACATTTTGAATTTTAGTGCAATTTGTACACACACTTTAGGAATGTTTTTGATATAGAATAATTTCCTCCATGTAGCATGACGATACGAACACAAGCGGAAAATATTCTACTCGACTATGATTTTGAAATTCGTTCAAAAGTATAGGTAGCGTAAGGCCGAACTTTGGTTCTTCGCCAAGCAGTTTTTGGGGTCGTGATTTGATTTTTGTCGTAATTAGATCAATGATTAAGGATCAATCAAGTAGTAAGTGTAGAGCAGTTTTCGTTACAAACTGCTCCAAATAAGTTACAAAAATTACAAGTTACAAAAATCCAAATGGCTTCAGAAGGGTAATAAAATCGAACACTTACCGAACTTAGATTGAATGTGATAGAGGGGACCCCCCGACTTTTACTCCGCTGAGGGATTGCGAAAGTCTTAATTCGCCACAGTGAATAACTTGTAGTCTATCAAAAGTTAAAACGCTTTGGCGCATGAGCTCTGAAATATTTTACATCACATATGGCACTGGCATTATCTTTTACACTACCTATTAAAGAATTGGATTCTTCTTCTGTGCACTATAAAGAGATCCCGATAAACTTTCTTTTGCCTTCAACTGCAAGGAAAGTTACGCCTTCGGTATACAAAGCAACATCAAAAACTGGAAACATTCTGCTCACCACCATGAAGTAACAAGTAGCTTATTAGTATGATAATCATCGTCTTTCCATAGGTCACGCTCATAGCTTTGCCTATCAAGATCAATGCTTCAAGAACCGTTTCAGCCAGACCACTGCAAACCGATCAAATCTTCCGACCCGATTGGGACGAGATTTATGCATACATAATTTGCGTAGTATAAATCGTCCCGAGCTCACGTCCAACAATCCAGGCGGATGTTAGTTCAGTATTTGCATAAAATCGAACCTGCTATATGGTTCGTGCCGTAGTTTGAACGGCAACACACTGGCAACATACTGGCTGGTGCAGCAAGTACTAATTGTACTTTTGAGCTTCCGTTCCCGAGCGCACCGAGGAACTGCATCCCGAATCTTGACCTTTATGCAGGACCGCGTACCGACCGACCTGCACCGACGAAAGCGCAGATTGATTGCATTCCGGTGAAAACGGTGTTGGCTCGCGTTGCATTCGAGCACGCCGCGCCGGTGGGGTCGCCAGTACCAGCGACTATTATTATAGGGCTTCTAATAATTTTCTCGGAACCTTAAGACCAGCCCCAGTGCCGGTCATTTGTCAGCCGTTAGCAAAGTCGTGATTAACCCTACGCGATGGCCGGCTCCTATCCGACCCTGGTGGAAGCCTCAGCAAACCGAGCTCAACGCTCAAACGGGCAACGTCCTGTACCAACCGGATAAGGTCACGAATTGATGCAACGAGGGCAGGAAAGGACCGGTGTCCATTTTTCCAAATTGCAGCTTTGTGTGTTGCACCGAATGCACCCACGACTAGGTTTGTCTGCAGCGGCAACTACTGCCCAAGCTCAGGACCGGTGGCTTTTCGTAGGGCTTCCGGTTGATGTTGATGGTAGTCGCGCGAACAGTACTCGTACAAAGGGGGAAACGGCATTTATTGGAGATTTATTTTTCGACCAGTCGAAACATAAAAGCGTCCACGGTTGCTTAATCTGGGTGAATTTGTGTCGTGGTCTTGGGAAAGAAAGTTGGTGGCAAATTAATTGCACAACACCAATCTGTCATAACTGTTATACGAGTGTTTAGCGCAGGCGAGGAAGGATAACATGACTTGATTACCATATTTTGTCGCAGCCTACCTACCACTGTGCGTGCTGCCAAAAAGCTTAGTGCTTTCGAGCTACTCAAATGTCATCGTGCTACCACATCGTACTGTTTAAGAAAATGTACCACAATTTCATTTGAATGTAAATTAGTGACTGTGTTCCCTGGGTGTTCCCCAAAGCATGTAATGTGTTTCGTACATTAGGGATACCATTTTCGCTGCAGACTATTTTATTTATTTTTTACATAGTAACCGTTGCTGTTCCACTTTCGGGAAAATCACCAAAAACTGTGCTTTAAGCACAGCAGGTGGGTCAACCATGTTTGAATGTGACCCGAAAACGTCACTGTTCTTTCAACCACCCGTCAAGCCGAACCATCTCCGGTCGCATGAATATTCATCAGCATAACTATTACGAACTTAATGTTTATTTAAATTCATATACAATCTCTCTTTTTCGTTCTTTTTCTCTGTCACACTCACATACCTTAAAACGGTAGCAGAAAAACTGTACTTTGTTGTAAAGCATTTGTACATCACTTTGTGATTATGATTGTTGGTTTCCACAACATTTTGCTTCCACTCTTTCACGTCACGATTACGTCGACTTTGGGTCGATGAGTGATTTAAAATCCTGACGATGGTGCAACTTTCGACTCAAACCTTAAGCCTAGCCCGCTTTCGTTTGCCAATTAGAATGGAGATGTTTTCCGAAAAGTTCGTTGCACCTAACGTGAGTAAGCTCCCCCGAAAAAGGGGATAGTTGCAAGTGCAAAATTAACGTCAGCAAAACGAAGAAACCTTCTTCGCCAAACCATCGACCAAACATTTCCCACCGTTATTGGGTAGGAAGCTCCCAAACTGAAGGCAAAATAGTGCTTCAACACAGCACGCAAACTTCGAATTCGAACTTGCCCTCTCAACAACAATAACCTCTCGCCCCAAAACAGCGCAAAAAAGCCCCAAAAAAAGTCTCTGCCCAATTTTTGAGGGCTCATTTTCGGAACCAAGTGAAGTGATTACGTAGCACGCAATGCGTTCGGAAGCGGCCCAACGATTCGATTGGGTGTTTTCTGCAAGCACTGTTTCGCCGAAGGGTTTTTGTGCAGGCTCAAAACTACCGGAGCGTGAAATCCATGTGCAGCATCCAATTAAACAGGGAACATACTGACGCATTGCTTCTAATGCGGTTCTTGAGATTGTGGTGAAAGAACGGTGCGTTGAACCGTCCGGTCGAGAGCAGGAATGCCACATCTAATCGTTCAATGTGCACCTAAAGAATGCGCTTCGATACACTTTAGGGGACCGTCGGTGCGTGTTTGGTTGCTTTTTTGGTGATTAGTTGTGGCCAATTCCGTTTTTGTTGTTGGCAAACGGTGTTCGAAAGGGCGTAAAGAAGGAGCTTTATTTTTGTTATTATTGTGGTTAAACCGTGTGTTCTTACTACTGGAATTACTGTTCATTTTTGCTCCTTTTCTTCTTCTTTGTTTATACATTTTGTAATGTGTATTGTTGCAATAATGCTGAGTTACATAATCTATTTTTATCATTTTTGGTTGTTTGAATTTAGCCTGAAGTCTGCAGACGATATTTGAGAGTCTGATGCTCACAACAATTTTCTATTGTTTTATCGTTCTTTTGTTTATTGTTCACAACTTAAGATGGAGATCTTATTTAATGGATTCGTTGTATTTTTTCTGCCTTGATTTTCATTTTACTCCCTGTCAAAGATGGTTTACGAGATTTATTTGTACATCCAATCATAGTTCGATAGTTTTTCCTCACTTTAAGAGAACGGTCCGGATGAGAGATGATCCTTGGGTGGCCTTCGACAGACGCCGATTAGTGTTTGATTATTACAACAACGTTCCTATTTGATTTTTGTAGCTTAAGAAGGATATTTTTGTGATAGTTTCTTCGGTTTAGTCTTTCATTTTTGTTGTGCGTCAGTATTGCTTGCATGAAGGAATAAATACTACACTAATAGAAATCATTCACCGTCGACCAGATCTGTTGAGCTGTTGATTTGTTGAGAAGATAAAATAATAGGATAATCATTTGAATAAAATTAATAACAATACGGTGATGATGAATTTGAATAACATTACTTGGGCAATAAGATATGAATACTGACGAAAAGTTTATAACCTATTAAAAGAAGATGAAATAAATGTATTGTGAATTATTGGACAACTACATAATGTACAGAACAATAAAACCAGCTTAATATGAATTGCTTGAGCTATTGCTTTAGATATTTTTAATTAGTATGTTCATAACAAAATAGGGTAATTATAAGAAATATAACTTTATATGGTTTAAAGTTATTTAAATTTTAAAAGACTATAAAGAAGAAGCTGCTGGATGTAGTGGATCAGGTATCGAACGTCATCAGAACGTTCGATACGGAACAGAACTCATCATTCCTTCTCAATAAAGCGTCGATTACGCTTTATACGTGGTTTCAGCTATTTAACCACGAATAAGTCTTGAAAGTCAACATAAGGGTGGCGTGATCATGCAGGATGGTAAGCCTAATACTAGAATAGAAGATGCATAAAACAATGTATTTTCTTAACTGTGTCATAGCCAAATTACTGATCGGTGACAGCGGTCGCTGCCATACTATCTGTTGTAAAAACCTGTAGAAAAATCGGCCAGCCACGATCCGACGCCGTCCGACGAGTGAGTTTTGCTCAACGTCCGCTGGTTTTTTTCTTTTTAAAGAAAATCTTCCTCAATGCTCTCCGACTGAATATTGCATGCTCTACTTTATGATGCTATAAATGCTTTGACGTCAATGTCAAGTGTACAAATTGAAACTAATTCCTTCAAACGGTTCAAAATGCCTACACACGAAATGCTCATTACCAGAACTGGTACCCATATGCGGTGCGTGGTCCGTACACCTTTGGAAGCCTACCAAGCTAGTGCAGTCAGAACGATTCTCAATTAACTCTCCTTTTGCCCTTCGGAAAACGGTGACACGTTCAAGTGCAGCTAAACGCTAAGCCAGGCCACAGCTAATTAGCACTTACGTGGAAGTTCGTACCCCGCGTTGCTCTAAATTTGCTCTACGATTATCTCCGAACCGATGGGCCTGCTGAGGATCGCTTAAGCATCGTAAGCATCGTAGCACCAGCGCCGGAGACACCAGCATTGTGCAGCTTCCTGACGAGCCGGAGGGTCTTATGACACCGCCGCACCGATAACAACATCAACGACCCGTCAGCGTTTCGAAACACCAGCCACCAACAGCGCCACGTTGCACCCATTCTCGAACAATGCAAACACTCCGTTTGCATTATTCAACGCAACGGCTCGTGCCGCACGTGCTGGTGACAGCCTCGGTTTCCCATCGAAGTACACCCACGAGACGTGGGCGGGTGAGGTCCACCGCCAGTAATCAGCCGTTTTGCACTCGGCGTGTCACAACTGCGTACTTAATAAACATGTCCGTCGTCCTGCGCTTGCGGGACGTTTCGTTTTGTGCTCAGTAAGAGTGAACCAGGCGGCTAACGGTACGCCAGCAGGGTGGGCCAATTTATGTGACAAAAATTCAACCTCATCCCTTACCATTTTGTACAGGCACGAGGTATTAGTGTGTGGGTGGGTTGGTTGATTAGTTTTGCTTGAATTTTACAAAGCGACTTACTTGTCCTATTCCAATCGCAACTGACCACCGGCTCGTTGGTGAATGCTTATGTTTCGTGTGGGCTTTCCTTTGAGAGAGCCTATGTCAGTCAGTTAGAGTCCAGTTACCTGCAAGCGGAAATGGTGGGGAACAGTGTTTGCAACGGTGCATAAGCAATTTGTCTAGAAAGTGTCCATCAAATGGTTTCGTAGTGACGCGACCAGGACGACTGTATGGCGCATGATGGAGCGTACCTGAACTTCACTGTCGAAGAATGTTGAAAGGTTGTAAATAATTTTGTAACGTTTGAAAGCAATTTGCAATGTTAAAGTTTAAAGATAATTGTAAAATTTTACCACAAGCTGCTTTAAAAATTTTCAAACTCATACATTAAAGACCAGCATATAAATTTGTAAAAAAAGTCTGTTTCTAGTATTTTGCCGTGTGCTTAAATATTATTGTACATGTTCCGATTCCCGCATTTTTTTTCCTTTTCCACTTTTTTTAAAAATAAATTTCCATATATTTTTGTTTGCTTCTATTGTTTTTTATTTCGTTTTGGTATGCTAGAACTTAGTATGAGTTCCTCGTATACAAGTTTATGACCATTCGGAGGAATTCTGTAGAGCTGTAACTATAACTTATTTTAGCACAACTTATAAATTACCCAGTGTGTCTAAATAAATTATTTTTATAGAATATTTTTCATTTTTTGTGCAAATTATAATGCGCATGCAGTTGTAGTAAAATTGTTTGAAAATATATTTATTTACAACTTGGTAAATTATAATATTCAAAAATGTTATATTTACAGCTTTAAAGAGTTCCTCAGAGTGTACATAAACTTTTATAGGAAAAATTCACTGACTTACTTACTTACTAACTTACAAAGTCCAAAACCACTCACGGTCCCGCGTCGTCGTCCGTCAATCCGTTAACCCGGCCTTGATGGCAGATGATTCTATGCCATCCTCCCACATCAATCTGGGCCTATCACGCCTCCTCTGTCTGAGTGGACGGCCTAAAAGGACTTTATGAGCTGGGTCGTCCGGTGCCATGCGTACAACATGGCCAGTACATCGGCCATGTGCCCTGGTGAGCCTAATTTACTGCACGACGGTGAGGTCAAAAAATTCACTCTAAGTTTAAAACGATATCAAAAATCAATTAACGAAAGAAAAATACATGGTAATGTGTCAAAAATTCGGAACGAGGACAAAAAGACATGGGCACGCGCCAAAAAACCTCGGAATACCCGGTAAAGTATGGACAGAACTCTGGAAAACAATGAAAGATTCATTCGTCATCGTCATTAACCATATGGTTTCTAGATGTCCAGTAGAAAGTGCTAGAAGTCTATGGGCCGACCAAGCTCGGTTTCTATTGCTTTAAGTCTTAGCAATCAGAAACCTAGTTAACACCAGTAGATCATCATAGTTGTGGTTGTGGTTGTCTTAACCATTTCAATGCGCAATGCCAAACATACAACTCTTAAGCTTAAGATCTTGAATGAAAAGTGTTGTGGAAATTTCCGAGGGTTATTTGCACTGAATCGAACGTTTTATATTTAAAATCAAGTCGCTTATAGAATGCAGCTTTAATGTTGAGACTTGGAACAGAGCCTGCGGTGCTCGTCTTCTGTTGAGCTCATTATCAACCTTTGAACCTTTGAAAGGTTGTCTAAAATCTTATCTTTAAAATTTTTCCCCATTATATCATCAATTAGTGATAATATTCGTTTTACTTTGGCATTGACAGTAATTGGAGCTTTCCAAACGATAAAATTTGAACCTTGTAATGCTCTATTCACTAGTTTTCGAGCATAAAACAATACACGGATCGCCTTGCTCGACAGGTTCTCGCTAAAAATATGAAGTGATGTTTCGAAACTGATATACTAATAAAATTTACCATAATAAATAACAGGGGGATATCTAAAAAAAAAACTTCAAGAAGCACAATAAATTCTCAACATATTTGTTTTATGAACCTTTCTTCGAAGCCAGATCTTCACTTAAATGGATTGGATTAAGAGGATTTCAGTCTGTATTTCTTGACCGTTCTACTTCGCGATCTACTGAGTTGCTTCCGGTAAATTGTAGTTTTTCTTTTCACAGCGACCTAAAAAACTAGCAAGCGCAAAAAAGCATTAAATCTAACTCATGGACTGTACGCCGGTAAACCAAGTGCAGCAAAATGGCGCCCAGCATTGCTTGTAGGTAGGCAAGCAAACACAAAACAATCTATCTAAGGCCCAAGCGCAACAAAACAAGACAAAAACCTCTCTTTTCGTTTCGTGGCGACCCATTTCGTAGCTTTTTCGTTTGCCTATTCCGGCCACATGGTTTGCCTTTGTGTGGTGGTCGCGTTTAATAAAACTTTTGTTCCTGTCCAATTGTTTGTGCATGAATTATTGGGGCCCGGAAATGCAACGAAGCCAAGCGAACCTGGGTGCTGCTAAGCACGGGTTGGTCACAGGACGCTGCCCGGTTGCAATCGTGTGGTTGCACTGACCAGGGAAGCTTAGAGAAAGCGGACGAAATCGTTGTTTCACCGGTGAGTGCACAGTGTCGCTCGATGCAGCCGATGGTTTTTCGCTGCGATATACATATGCAGATTAGGTTGAAGCCGGTTGAAATCTGCACAGAATGGTAACATGGTTCGTCACGGTACGATGCAGGTGGGTACGAAAGTGGACTATGTGAGATTATGATAGAAGCTATTAAAGTCGAAATGTAATATTCAGTTAGAATCTAGAAATCGTAGAAAAATATAGTAAAGTACTAATAAGCTTGAGAAGTAGAACAAATAAAATATTTTTATAGTAGATCACTGTAAGCACGTCTTACAGTGATCTACTCACCTCCGTCGTCTTTCGTCTTACGGTGGCGGACTAATCTATGGGTGGAGGTGGAGGTCGCCAGGGGCGTTTTGCCAGCTAGAGGACCTCTTTCTCTAGCTCTCATGGAGGAAATGGGTTGAGAAATATGTACAAAATCAGCACAAGAAGGGATGGAAAAATGACACCTGGTCGTAAAACTTAATTAAATTAGGTGTTCAACCATATTCTAGTATCATCCTCTTTACTTTGCTTACTATCGATAAAGAAAGAAGAAAAACTAATCAGAAAAAATCATTAAAATTGCGTTTAGCAATAAAATATATTCTCCCTCCGAAACGAGAACTATTCCGGTCTTGTTTGTATCGGAAAGCGCAAGCAAATGTTGTACCAAAATCTGATTTCGTATGACAGGAGAGCATACTGGTGCAGGAGGTAGCATTGTCCCTAAAAAAACATCGAATTTTGTTCAGCTGGTAGAAGAAAATACCACCAAGTGCTTTGCGCAATGCATACTAGTTTGACGCAAAAAATTATAGCAATCTAAATAGTAAAGCTTTTTGTTTTAACCTTATGATATGTTTTTAGCTTGAAATTAAATTTCAAAAACGCATCCAACGGTATACCGGACGCAGGGATCGGACCAAGAATGGCCGAGTTATCGCCGATTTTCCATGGGAATGTTTTGGTTTTTCCGCAATAACTGGGTGAGGGGGTGGATTGATCGGGTTGAGGTGTTCCGCAAAAAAGGTGCGTGGCTCAAAGACGCATCCAACGGTATACCGGACGCCAGGATTGGACCAAGAATGACCGACTTATCGCCGATTTTCCACGGGAATGTTTTGGTTTTTCCGCAATAACTGGGTGAGGGGGTGGATGGATCGAGTTGAGGTGTTCCGCAAAAAGGTGCGCGGATTAATGACGCATCCAACGGTATACCGGACGCCAGGATCGGACCAAGAATGGCCAAGTTATCGCCGAGTTTCCACGGGAATGTTTTGGTTTTTCCGCAATAACTGGGTGAGGAGGTGGATGGATCAGGTTGAAGTGTTCCGCAAAAAGGTGTGCGGCCCATAGACGTATCCAACGGTATACCGGACGCCAGGATCGGACCAGGAATGGCCGAGTTATCGCCTATTTTCCATGGAAATGTTTTGGTTTTTCCACAATAACTGGGTGAGAGGGTTAATAGATCGGTTTGAGGTGTTCCGCAAAAAGGTGCGCGGCTCAAAGACGCATCCAACGGTATACCGGACGCAGGGATCGGATCAGGAATGGCCGAGTTATCGCCGATTTTCCACGGGAATGTTTTGGTTTTTCCACAACAACTGGGTGAGGGGGTGGATGGATCGGTTTGAGGTGCTGCGCAAAAAGGTGCGCGGCTTAAAGACGCATCCAACGGTATACCGGACGCAGGGATCGGACCAAGAATGGCCGAGTTATCGCCGATTTTCCACGGGAATGTTTTGGTTTTTCCACAACAACTGGGTGAGGGTGTGGATGGATCGGTTTGAGGTGCTGCGCAAAAAGGTGCGCGGCTTAAAGACGCATCCAACGGTATACCGGACGCAGGGATCGGACCAGGAATGGCCGAGTTATCGAAGATTTTCCACGGAAATGTTTTGGTTTTTCCGCAATAACTGGGTGACGGGATGGATGGATCGGGTTGAGGTGTTGCGCAAAAAGGTGCGCAGCTCAAAGACGCATCCAACGGTATACCGGACGCAGGGATCGGACCAGGAATGGCCGAGTTATCGCCGATTTTCCATGGGGATATTTTGGTTTTTCCATAAAAACTTGGTGAGGGGGTGGATGGATCGAGTTGAGGTGTTGCGCAAAAAGGTGCGCGGCTCAAAGACGCATCCAACGATGTACCGGCCGCAGGGATCGGACCAAGAATGGCCGAGTTCTTGCCGATTTTCCACGGAAATGTTTTGGTTTTCCGCAATAACTGGGTGAGGAGATGGATAGATCGGTTTGAGGTGTTCTGCAAAAAGGTGCGCGGCTCAAAGACGCATCCAACGGTATACCGGACGCAGGGATCGGACCAAGAATGGCCGAGTTATCGCCGATTTTCCACTGGAATGCTGCTGGCAGAATTTTCCGGTAGTTTTTGGAAAATCCCCCTTATTTCGCTTTAATATTGAAAAACACGTTGTCTAGGTCTTTTTAAAAGATATTTCAAGAAAGAAACAAAAATTAGGATAAAAAAGTTAAAATTTCAAAGTCGCCCTTAAAATGTGCTGGTAAAAAATTCGTCATTTCGGAAAGAAAATTATTTTCGGGCCACTTTTAAAACTTCCATTTGCTACCTCATCGGATTCATGCTCTCCTGTTACTCCTGGTCGAATTTTGCCGCATAAAAATTTCCGGATTTTTTCCACAAAATTCCGGATTTTGCCACAAAAATCCGACCTGGAGTAACAGGAGAGCATGATTTCGAAGGGGTAGCTCGGGTCGGCCGAAAAATCGAAAATCCAATCTTAAAATCCAAAATCAGTTTTAAAATCCCGAAGCAAAAATTAAAGTTGAATTCCAAACTTAAAATTTCCAACCCAAATTTTAAACTGACTTTGGATTTTAAAACTGATTTTGGAAATTTTTGGCCGACCCGAGCTACCCCTTCGAAATCATGTTCTCCTGTTACTCCAGGTCGGATTTTTGTGGCAAAATCCGGAATTTTGTGGAAAAAATCCGGAAATTTTTATGCGGCAAAATTCGACCAGGAGTAACAGGAGAGCATGAATCCGATGAGGTAGCAAATGGAAGTTTTAAAAGTGGCCCGAAAATAATTTTCTTTCCGAAATGACGAATTTTTTACCAGCACATTTTAAGGGCGACTTTGAAATTTTAACTTTTTTATCCTAATTTTTGTTTCTTTCTTGAAATATCTTTTAAAAAGACCTAGACAACGTGTTTTTCAATATTAAAGCGAAATAAGGGGGATTTTCCAAAAACTACCGGAAAATACTGCTAGCAGTATTCCCGTGGAAAATCGGCGATAGCTCCCTCATTACTGGTTCGAACGGAATGTTTCTCATATCGTTGGATGCGTCTTTGAGCCGCGCACCTTTTTGCGCAACACCTCAACCCGATCCATCTACCCCCTCACCCAGTTATTGCGGAAAAACCAAAACATTTCCGTGGAAAATCCGCGATAACTCGGCCATTCTTGGTCCGATCCTGGCGTCCGGTATACCGTTGGATGTGTCTTTGAGCTGCGCACCTTTTGCGCAACACCTCAACCCGATCCCTCCACCCTCTCACTCAGTTATTGCGGAAAAACCAAAACATTTCCGTGGAAAATCTTCGATAACTCGGCCATTCCTGGTCCGATCCCTGCGTCCGGTACACCGTTGGATGCGTCTTTGGGCCTCGCACCTTTTTGCGCAACACTCAAACCCGATCCATCCACCCCCTCAACCAGTTATTGCGGAAAAACCTAAACATTCCCGTGGAAAATCGGCGATGACTCGGCCATTCTTGGTCCGATCCTGGCGTCCGGTATACCGTTGGATGCGTCTTTGAGCCGCGCACTTTTTTGCAGAACACCTCAACCCGATCCATCCACTCCCTCACCCAGTTATTGCGGAAAACCAAAACATTCCTGTGGACAATCGGTGATAGCTCGCTCATTAATGGTCCGATCGGAGCGTACAGCACATCGGCTTTGAATCACGCATCTTTTTGTGGAACACTTCACCTCGATTCCTTTAACTGTCGCCTAGTTGTTACACAAAAAAAGTTTTTCTGCTGAATTTCGGTCCCATCAAGGCGTGCAGCATACTGGATGGCGGAATTAGCTGCTGGCGGAATTTTCCGACAGTTTTAAGGAACTCCTTAGCCCGTGGAAAATCAACGAATAATTTATAGTCCGATTAGGACGTTTAGTAATCGGTCTCTTTAGGCAGCGCATCTTTTAGTGAAACAACTTATACCGATCCCTCCGCCTTACATAGTCTGTAGTTTTTGCCATATTTAGATCAATGTTCATAGTTAATTAAACAAGTAAGTGTAGGAAAAAAGTTAGTTATAAATCCGATTACATGACTTCAAACCGATAGCAAAAATTGGAAACTTACCGAGCTTAGATTCAATGGGATAAAGGGCCCATATTTCCACTCCGCTTAAGGCCCTAAAAAGTCTAAATTCGCCACAGAATTCTAAGCATACTACTCTTAGTATAACACCCTTTTTCTAACTCCAATCGCCATTGCTAACTGTACTTATAGTTTGACGTTACCCAACTGGCATTTTTGACACATGGTTAGCAGCCGCCACACAGCTATAAGCTATAATTAAATTCTACTGTTATGGCATTTTTTGTGACCCTTTCTTCAACTCAAACAACCCGATTATACGATTATCTCTTTGTATCAAACAATCTGTCGCTTGCTGCTCCCCTTTCGTCGTCTAAGCCTGCTGTGAAGCATCAGCAGAGAAACGGTAGTAAGAAAAGAGGAAAGAACGACCCATAATCACTAATTTCACGAAACCTCATGCGAACGCAACTTGCCATAAATTTCAATGAACCCTTGGCTGCCTTCGCTGCCCACCTCTTACCTTCCCCACGATGTTGGCTCTTCTGTTCTTCACCATAATGGCAAAAGCAGGCAAGAAAAGGGGAATTTCAAAACCCGGAGTTTTGCTTATCTAAATCAGCAAACAATACGCCCGCCCTGGTGCTGCACGGCTTATCTGCTTCCGGAGTTTTATAAGAAATTTCTGGTCCGAATAAAGCAAAATTTAATGTCCAACGAGCGGTAACTGTAGCTGCACACCTTGAAGCATAATGTAAGCCCCGTTTCCAATGGTCCGTGTTCCCCCATTCTAGCGATGCAAGACAAAATGGCGCTTTTGTTGTACCTTTCCAGTTCGCCCGGTTCGCTTTCTTTTCCCATTTACCATCGGAAGAAGTGTATGTGTGTGTGTGTGTGCACCCTTTTTTGCGGAACCGAGTTTGCATTTGCAAGCCCGTTTTGCTTGCGTTTCCGCAGGCTCGCTTACAATAATTCATTCGCCACACAATAGCACCCCGAACCGTGCTGGATCGTCAGGTTCACTAACTGCCACGGAAGAACGGTTTCGCACCCCCCCCTCCCCCCCCCCCCTTCTCGCTCCCTTGAAGGGGGCAATGTTTGTGCACAAAATGGTGCTTGGTGTTGGGGTTTTTCCCTAAATGCCAAGTGGAATGCGCCATGTGCGTCCCATTTCGGGCAGTTCCCATCGTTGAGCTCGTGGCCGTTTTGTAAATTATGCCGTTTCGGATCGGACCAACTCGAAGGTTTTGGCCGTGTTGTGGCACGTCCGTGAAGCAACGTTGAACAGCACACACATACACATACAGCGAAAACACTCGGAACGATTGCGATCGGTTCCGAAACACCGTATTCCCGCTGGTGCCGTACGGGAACATTACTAGCAATTTAAAAATCGTTAATCCTCCACCACTCGTGTGGTGTATTCTGCATCGAACGGCAGGACCTCCCCCTCCCACCCAGCCCCAACTCCGGGGAGGCTCCTGATTGACTGCCCGGTTCGAGTTGCATGTTTGAGCAGCGCTGCCTATCGGTGGTCAAACAATGGGCGGGAAAAGTGGCAATTGCCTTCCTGCCTGCCTGGAAAAGCACGCTGTACCGCGCACCGTGGTCACATCCATAATGGAGCACCTTTTTGTTGCTTTTGTATTTTTTTTTTTGGGTTAACGATGGTTGCTGTTGGAGCCGACTGCATAAAGGGTGAGATCGATACAGCTGAAGAAATAGCAAAAAAAAAAGGCAACAAGAACCAACCGATGTTAGCGATGTAATCGGGAGAGTTTGGTTCCGTTTTTGCTTGGTTCAAAATCGCAAGCATTCAAGCAAGGATCGATCCCATTTCCAGGGGAGGGATGAATACAGGTGAATGAAGTACCTTCGGTGGAAGCCACCTGCTCCGCAGACACAAGGTGGTATTGATCGTTTGCTCCCTTTTGATATCGGGTTCGATTCATCGCGAGACAGGCATGAGGGAATGCCGAACTCAACAACAACGGAAACATGTGTTCTGTCAGGAAATACTCGCGCACTGTAGCGGTGAGAGCGTTCTGCTTGGTGACATCAAGTATCTTATCGTACATTCGATCAATCTAGGACGGGTCGATCTTTCTGAGCCGCGTGCCCAGTGGCGTTCGATGATCGATGATTGGCTCGGGGTGATCAATTAAACGTTTACTTTTGCTGTAAAAGTGACATAAAGTAGTCTAATTTTAACGGGTGCTTCAGTGCAAGTGGTGTTGATGGTGATCAATCATCGTTTGCTGAGTGGGCACATAGGTATGATGAGAGGTGGTACAGATAGAGATAAAAGTGATTATTGTCCAGAAAATGTTTTGAAAAACGAAGAACAAAAAGGAATGATAAATTCCGTACGACACTTTCCTGCTTATAATCAATCCATTCAAGGAAAGCAGGATGATTTTTTGAGGACTTTGAGGCACAGATCAAGACAAAAACAGTATTTTAGTTTTAGCTTTATACCTTTTCAAGGTTTCTAGTTCGTTGAAATGATTAAACATTAATACATTATATTGAAAAAGCTCAACCACAACGACATTTTTTTTCAAGAATGAAGCTGTCTTATTTCAATGTTTACAATTTTATATTTAATTTGGTTTTATGTTTGAGCTTCATTTTTTTTAAAACATGCCCGAATTGACGGTTTTATTGCAGGCAAAGGAGCAAGAAATTAGATCCACCACTGCTGTGACGTCTTTCATTCCTTTTTTACTACTGAGTTGAATTTCAGGTCATTCTCAATGTGTTTACTTCAAGCACCTTGCTTGAGGAATTCGGAATACCCCGGAGGAATAAGGAATAGTGGAGATTTTTATTATATCAAGAAGCACAAGAACTCGCAAACACACTTGGAATTACTTAACGTCCTACTTTTCGAATGGCCAAACAGCTGGTTGAGTCCTTTATGAATAAAAAAACAGCTGGTTGTGATTGATTTCTAATGATTGGTAGAGCTGTGTGAGGATACCCCTTTCAAATAATAATATGTACGAATCCTCGGTCAGACCCAAGGAATTAATGACTCCAACTTGTTTTGATGCACCCATCTGAATTGAAGTTTAGGTAAACTGTAATAACTTTTTCCAACTGGGCCTAGCATTCTTAAAGTTATTTTAGCTATGTAAAAATTTTATTGCATTTTACTTGTCGTCATAATTAATTATAAATAAAAAAGTAAACAAAGATTTTAATGCATAATGGTCGTAAAAATATGTCGCAGTTTTTCAAACTATACAATGGACGACAACTTCCGGTTCTTTTTTAATGAAAATGAAGGATAATTTCAAAAGCAACTAATTTTAAAACTACGGATCGTCCCTAGAACATACTATCGGTTTTGGCTACATCAATTGGTCAAACAGGGTGCTTTGGAGGATCCTTTTTCGATAGGATTATCTTACCGCACTAGAGCATGCGTGCCTCACAAAATCCCTGCACGGTTCGAGAACAGACCTTGTAACTTCAAGTGTCCTTGAAGCTTCTACGACATCTGAAGAAATCGTGTTGAACACATGATTCGAATTAATTACTAATTTCGCTCTGGGTACGCATCTTCAGCGTGTAGAACAAGCCTACTCCAAAGCATGTGGCTGCGCGAAGAAACACGCCATTGTACCTCCAGGCGTTGCTGCGGAACTACTTCATCAATCGCACGCTCCATTACGAGACGGACGAAGGAATGGTCTCGCTACCAGTGACGGCAGGTGTTCCACAGGGTTCGATTCTAGGGCTAACACTGTGGAACGTCATGTACGACGACCTTCTACGTCTGGAACTGTCCGGGAAGCGTGCGGACATTATTGGATTTGCGGATGATGTGGCGTTCACCCTTATCGTTAGTGACCCACAGGAAATCAGCAACCATGCTACGAGGAACCTGGAGTTGATCGAGCGTTGGATGGATGCAGTAGGTCTGAGGCTGGCCCATCAAAAGACCGGCTACATGATCTTCTGCACACATCACAACCCGCAAGTAGGTCAACTACAGGCGGGGGGACACACACGATCATTTCCACGGAATCGCTCAAGTACCTCGGCGTCGAGCTCTGCCGCAAGCAGCACTACGGTCGGCATTTGGAGAAGGTCTGCACCAAGGCAACGCGTATCGCTAATGCCTTGACCGCTCTGATGCCGAACAAGTGTGGCCCCAAAAGCAGCAGAAGGAGTGCCCTGGTTAACGTTGGGAATAGCATTGTTCGTTACGCGGCACCATCGTGGGGACGGACACTTCTACAGAGAGATATTCATCGCACAACCATTCAGAGGACACACCACACAGGGGTAATCCGAGTATCCAGCGCCTTCCAGACGGTTTCCTACGATGCAGCTTGCGTGGTCGCAAGTACTATCCCGCTAGTCCTCCTCCTAGTGGAGGATATTCGCTGCCAAGACGACAAGGTAGCGAGGGGATATACTGGACCAGACATACGAAAGCGACGCAGAGAGGAGACCATGGAACGCTGGCAACAACAGTGGACAGCCGGAACAGAGCAGCAGGGATTGCCGGGGATGAAGACGAGGAGACTTATCCCGGACATTATGTCCTGGGTAAATCGTAAGCACGTAGAAATAGATTTTTATCCATCTCAACTCTTTACAGGGCGTGGGTTTTTTTCGGAGCTACTTCGTAGAGAAAAGCATCCTCGACGGCTCGCCAAACTGCCCGGTGTGTGAACACCCGCCTGACGATGGACAATCTGGCGGCGGAAATGTGTGCCAACCGCGACACCTGGGAAGCAGTCCGGACTGCCGCTCGGACCATCTTCAGAAACCTCCAAGTGAGGTAGAATGAGGAAAGTCCACCAACGGCAAGACGGAGGCGACAACAATGACGACGGAACACGGAACAACCAAGCCAGCAACAACTGCCGCCATAACCGCACACAAAGGACTACAACTACAACGGAAGCAGCAGCAGCAGCGACGAGTAACCAGAGCAGCAGCAGGAGCTTAGGTTCAGGATGCAGGTTCCATCGTAGTACTCAGCGCATCGGCAGGTTTCGGATCAGGTCGAGGAGTGGTTTAGTTGGGTCGCATCGGCTGCCAGGTCCGCTTGACGGGCTCAGCGTCACGATGAATCCCACATACCCCATCTTGAGGGTTGGTCTGTAGCCGCAGACCTCCTTCCGAGATGGGGACCTTTTGAAGGTTCCCTCCCCGTTAACAAAAAAAGCATGAGGCTGCGGCTTCGGGTACCATGATATAGTTCATCTGTATCTTCTATGGGCTTGTGTGCAGTACGCGAGTGCTCGAACCAATTTGTCTAATGTTTCTAACTGCTGAGGGGTTAGAATGATGCCTACCTTCCTTGCTTTTGCTGTTGTTGTTGTTGTTGTAGGAGGTGTTGCTCCTACAAGTGCTGTTTTATGACTCCGTTTATTCTCCTTCTTACTAATACGTACATGTACTTACATCTAACGCTTACAATATACGCTTACATACATACCTATACTTACGACACTACACTAATGTTGTCTGTCGGTTAAGTGTTGTTCCTTTGCTAGAAATGCATCCTAGACAAATTATTCTGGAGCACCGAAATACTTTAAATCGCTGTAAGAACAGATTACAACGGTTAACCACTAGAGATGAGGTAGATCGATGGAAGAACAGTAGCAATACACTAAGGATGTGGTCCATTGTGGCAACCATTTTATCTAGTTTTCTAAATTACTTTTAAGCATTATGACCAGACCGTTCGGGAAGACATGGAAAAATCAATTAATTTATTTATGTCTGTTAACTGTTTGCAAAGAATAAAAATGGATCTTGGAAGCTCCCTGATATTGCTTCAGAGGCCGAAAAGCGATTGCTCTGAGCTCAGACGGATTACAAATGAACAAACAAATATGCAGACTCGCGTCTTTTGTCAAACACAATCGAAGGGTAAACAGTTCGACAATAATTCGTCAGCGTCAGACAAACTGTCTTCCGATACCACCATCACCCCATCTCACACGGCTTGCATGAAATGTCTATTTGTTGTCTGTAAAATTTGAAACTTAAAGGTAAATTAGTCTCTATTTGCTTTAACACTCCGCTCGTGGAACAACAGATTCGAAACCCTTCCGTAGGCGTGTTCCTATGACGCAAATAGGGACGACTAATTGACGTAGCTGCAAACACAGAGAAAAAAAACACACACGCTTCCAGAACAATATTCAACGAGCGTGCAGTAAACAAATGCTCAGCTGTAATTGAGGCACTAGTTCTAGAAGCTGGCCCACCCATTTCGACCCAAACCTGCTCCATTGCCGAAAAGAGATAATGGATGCACAGTCTTTTTGGTCGATCGTCTAAGTATGTGATGGGTTTTGTAACTCGGCTGTTGTTTACCCTTTTATTCCATTTACATTTTACAGCATGAATAAAGTTCTCCCAAAAAACTGTTGCGATAGGAATTTTCCATTCCCCGTCCTGTGGATAAGCGCTTGGTGGTGTATCATCATTAATGAATTTGGGCTAGCTTTTTGTGCCCCAAACGAACGGAGCAGTTCCATCGGCGGGTCGCCCAGCTTCGGCAGGCTGGGTTATTGATGCAGCCGGTTTCGGGCGGTGGGTAAATATTTTGATCGAACTTGCTCGATAGCTGGCGTGTGTGTGTTTACCGAAACTGGTTCAGCCTGACTGTGTTTTTCTGACGCCAACAGAAGCGCAACCGAGAACCATTTACCCACGTTTTTTTTTTGGCGCATCGAATTTGCGCCATGTTCATGCCCGAGGTTTTTTGGTTGTTCTTGTTGAATTTGGCTGTAGTTTTGTTCGGATGCTACACAGGAACGCAACCCAAGAAGAGTCCAAATAAGCTGAACAAATGCACGCAAACACAGAAAAAAAAAAGGCTCGATGGCAGTTTGAAGGATTGATCAGTTAGCTAATGCGTGATAAATGGTGTTGTGTGTTTGGATGAAGCGCTTTTTTTCCATGCTCAAAGAACTGTTATTGTTTCGAAAACACATTTGCACGAAGCTTCTAGTTTCTTGAGAAAGTAAGAAAGGGAAAATAAAAAGAAAATCGTCGAAAAAGTATACTTTGAGTCACGTTTTGTGTTGGAAGCAAAAAAGCTTTCCCTCAAGGAAGCAGTTTTCCACCCCAAAAGTGACAGCAGTAGTCACAATTGTCTCTCAGCATTTAAACAATTCCCATCAATGTATGGCTTCGGCGGTTTCGCTTACCGAAACTGACTCCCAGGTAGTTGCTTCTAATGATAACTGCCGATAATTGTAGGTTCGCTTCTTCTACTCGTTTGACTGGTTTTTTTTTGTAGTTTTCCATTTGAGTTCCTTCCATACGCTAATCATTTCAGGTGAGGTAAGCAGCACCTAGAAAAAAAAGCAGTTATAATGATAGGGCTTTTGGTGTTTGTCTTCGACAAAAAACCTAGCACACGAAACCCCGTGTTCTGTGCTAGGACAAACAGAAAACTGTCCACCACCGAATGTTGTCTGCTTGCTCCGGGGAGCAGGGAGCACCGTGTTGGTGCGTTAATTTGTTAAGCCACGGAATTGATAGTCACGAATATGGCGCCACGCATGAACGAACCAGCGAACATTCGCGCACTCGCGAGGACTCGTGTACGCCTTTGTCTAACCGTACCGGACCGAAATTGGACGGGTCCGGTTCCACGCTTGGTTCGTGGTGAGTTCCACGAACCAAGGAAACCCTTTTAATGCTGTTACGCTGAGTGTCCGCGTATTCAATTTGACGCACATCGTAACCATTTTCGAAAAAGTCGTCCGAACGGCCCCCTGCCATCGTGAAGGAAGCAAAGCAATGGTGGTGGGGAAAACGGTTTTGCTTCGCGGGTTGGTGGGATTTTCTTTTTTTAATACTGGGAGGGTGAATTAGGAAGGAAATTTGATATTATGTGTAGCCGTGAGGGTAGGCAGGAAATTTCGTTGGAAAGCCCTCCCTGTGTGTGTCCCGTTGGTGATGGGTTGAGAGGGAGAGGAAAAGGTAGAGAGAGTGGAAAAAATGGTTGCCTGCTAGGTGTAAGTCAATAGCCACAGGAAAAGGCTTTAGTGGAGTTGTGGCACAAAATGGTACTCAAGTTTTTTGTGGGAGAAACGGATGAAGTGTATACAAACAATGAGCAACATAGAGGAGAAACGATTGATCTTTTTTTAAGTTAAATACTCATAAAAATAATTAAAAAATAATAGACAAAATTTATTGTACAAATGGTAAATTTATATTTTACACATTGGGAGCAACGCTTATTACATTGAAATGAAACTTAAGCACAATATATCTCCCAAAGGTCATCAAAGCTTCAAAGACTTTTATCGATAAAGGCTCTATCTATAAGTTCAATATAATTTTTCTAACGACAACCGAGGATACGCTTAAAGGACTTCAATAGCGTAATCCCTTAATCTGCGTTAACGACACTGCCCTTGTCCGTAAAAGATGCGTCAGAGATCTAGGATTGCTCCTTGACGATAAGTTGAGCTTTCATGATCAGCTAAAGCACGTCCTCGCTAAAGGTAATCAACTAGTTGAGTTGGCAATCCGATCTTACTGATCCGATTGCCGTTAAGATGCTGTACTGCTCCTAAGTGCGGTCTGTGGTAGAATATTCATCCGTGGTGTGGTGGCCCATATCGGCAAGCTCGTTGGCTCACTAGATCACTTCTTGACGTAGGGGAACGTCGTACTCGTTTTGGTGCCTCTGGTCCGTTCCTCGTCATGTGCCGCGAATTCAACGCCGTTTGTGATCGTTTTGAACCAAACCTGTCGCGCTCTGCGTTCCTTAATTGTAATACGTACAGTGCGGCCAATTACTTGTTGAATGTAAAAATTGTAAATGTTAACTGTAAATATAAAACGCAAAAAAAGACGCTTCTAGGGGGCCACATATGGTCCTTTGAATTCAACAAAAAAAATAACAAAATAAAAAATAACAATAAATGGCATGGAACCGAGAAATAATATGTGATTTTTCAGATATCAAATATTATGACAAACAACATGATACCAGAGGACATCAAGCTCTAAGGTTGACCTCAGAGATCGTTAAGCCAAGAAGAAGATGACTAGATTTACTGTTCAACTGCTAAATGCAGTTTCTACCCTTTTCTTCTCCCTCAGTTTAGGTACAATAAGTATTAAAGAAAGTTTAAGCGAAAAGTAAGCTAAACGTTTATCGCTTTGGTGTCGATTTTCGAGGCTTTGGCGGTACATCCTAGAGAGGACCTGGGCTATTATTCGTTGTTTTGATTTTACTGAGAGTTGTTAAGTTAGTACGGTGTACGAAATTTCACATTTTCAAGGTTAGAAAAATAGAACATACAAAAGGAAGAAGGTTACACCTGCTCTTTTCATCTCGTGCCGTAGATTAGCTCAGGTTTTACAGCTTGTGTGTGCGCTGTAAGGCAAACATGGGCGTAAGTGACCTCCAGACGTACCTCAAACATAGTATTCAAGTCTGATATGAGTTTGTTGAGACTGTGTGGTTCTGACACCTGGAGAGCTTAGTTTTGTAACCAGACTTCGTATAAAAATAGAAATGATACTCCTTTCGAACAAAAATATTTTTTTTTTATTTGTTTTTACATTAATATAATATAATACTGTCATATTAACAGTTGGTTTAGAAATAAAATAGAAATAGACCAGAAATACTTCTAACTAAATTGATCACCCGGATTATTCATGGGAATCTTAATACGTGGCTCTTGCTAGCACGAAGCCTCCAGTACGAAACCCCTACTATCCTTTATACAATGTAACCGTCGAATCCCTACCTCGCCCATCGTTAAATCCACCACTGCCTGTACCTGAGTTGAGTAAGTTGGCTTTAATCATTCTGCTTAACACGTGTAAGACCTGCTAGAACGAACTTAACACGCCATATTTGTACACCGTATTGTACTGCACCATTAAAGATCAATTTCCCTGTGGTAGCCAACGTCTCCATCCACTTTGGTTGATACTTTCTCTCCGATACCTCCTTCACCGTTGCTTCACCCGGTTGGTCCTACGGTTAGGAAGGTTTTCCCCATCGATCTGCAGCGTCATTGCGGGCAGCCAATTTCCCAACCCGCTGGCGCTGGGCGTTGGGAAGGTGGCGTTGAATAATTTATTTACAAAATCTTGATACACTTTGTGCCACCCGTCAGCCCAATCCAGCCACACAACGGTCCCACAGCTACACATGCTGCAGTGCAGAGCTGCAAAACGCGCAACGCGATAGAGCAACATTAATTAAACGACAATTAAAAAACAGGCCTGCCGAGAAATCGACTTTGCGCCATGTTTCTTCGCCAACGCCAATGTGTGCAGAGCATACACAGACACACAAAAACAGTCAGGAGAGCGAAAAACAACGAAAAACACACCACGCTCGTTTGAAAGGGTGAAAAAAATATGATTAACAATTAATTTGCATATAATAACCGTAATTATGAGGCTGATTTATTCACATCATTCCGTTCAGGTTGAGCCCGGTCATTCGGTTCCGCAAACTGTTCCATCACTTCCTGGCCGATTTCCTTTTCTTTCACTGACCACGGGCGGATGGGTGGGGACCGAGTTTTCTTAACCGTAGCCAAGGAGCCTTTCTTTTCCACCGAAGCTCGTTTTTGCCCAATTTTTATCGAAACGATTTGAATGTGTAATGGGCTCCCTGGGCACCGTTATGATGGATGGGTGTGCATTGTTTCAAGCCGAGCACCGCGTAAATTGATGTCGCTGTGTGGGTTGCTGAGAATGGGTTTGGGTAAGATGGTCGTAATGTGGCCCTCCCTCAACCTTCCGTGGAAAACGCCGAGGAAAATTCATCCTAGGATGGAGGCAAACTGACAAGCAATAAAGCGAAGCTTTCCTACCACACTATTCTAATCCATGATTTCGATCAAAATGTGCCTTTCTCAACCTGACCTGTGGTTTGGATTGTTGATTTAACGCGGCGTTGTGGAATATTAATGGCTGACGATCGTCGTCATCATCATCGTGTTGGCCGCTGTTTGGGGCGCACTTAGAAGCGCTGGGAAAAGCAACTACTCCTTGATCAACTCGCACAGATAACATTTAGAAAATGGCGAATTGGTGCGGCGGTTTGTTCGTTTTTTTTTTTTTTTGTTGTTTCCACACTTTGTGCGTTCTCGGCGTTCTCAATGATGCTAGGCAAAGATATATGGCCACACACTTTGTACAGGTGCACAAAAAAGGTATGGGGATACCAGGAAAAGCAACCGGAAAATGCGGTGTGCCTCTGAACGGTGTCTGTTTATGATCGGATGATAACTATGCGAGTGTATTGTAACAGATGGAACCCGACTTTGTACGTCAAACATGTCACATGTTGTGTTTCTTTTTTTAAATCTGGCATACATTCCTGGAAGGGACGCTTGCTAATCATAGCGTTACGATTCGTGCAATCTGATCAAGTGTTGAGCGATCGGAGCTTTAGTCTCATTCTATTTTGGTACAACCTAATTGGAAAACCTAATTCTATTGGGAAATATTAAATCTTTTTCTTGGCTTGCGGACTTGCTAGACTTACAGATTACTTATTAAAGTTTTGTTCTATTTTTTGTCTACTTTGTTCCTGAATCCGCGCGAGGTCTTCGTAGCCATTACTGGGTCCTTGGGTTTACTTCAGCTACGGATAAAAAGTTGAATAGCCAGTCATATGCATATGAGGCTACTGTCAAGATGAGATTTGATACTAGATTTCTACTGTAAAAGAAATTATTAAGAACTGTTCTTTTTAATTTCAATTTTCATCTATTTTTACGCAGGATTTTTATTCGTTTGTGCTTGTTTAAGACAATATTGTCCATATGAACGTCATCTTCACATTTTAGTTTATTGTGCTGGTGAAAATATTTCCACGATGATGAGCTTTCATCGAACAAGGACGAACTTCATCGAACAACCTTAATTGCGGTCAAAATATTTGTTTTAGGCAATGCATCTAATTCGGGATAATTTTGACAGCCACCTACGGAAAAAGAAAAAAAAATTATGGCAAAATTAATCATCGGGGAGATTTGTTTTGTTTTAGAAATAGTAGCTTACCATGTATTTTATTCATTTTATTCAAAATATCCGCCCTCGGCTTCTATTACGGCCTCCACCCCTTCTCCGGAACCGGAAACAAGCCCTGGCGACAGTTTCGCGGGGTAGGGCCAATCCGGGGAGCTGGGAGGCCATACATTCGGCGCGGTGAAGTCGTTGAAATTGGTCGCGAAACACTTTATGGTTTTGGAAGCTGTATGGCACGGAGCGGAATCCTGCTGGAACACGTACTGTCTGCCGTTGGGCACTCTCGTGATCCAAGGCCTTACGACGGTGTCCAACATGGAAATGTACCCGTCCGCGTTCAGCCCCAACCCCTGCTCGAAAAAGTGGGGCGGCATCACGTCCCCTTTCGATGGCACGCAGGAAAACACCATCACCGTCTGGGGAAACTTGGTTTGCGGCACCCGTGGCACGTCCGCCGGGCAGTAAGCCAGCCACCGGTTGTTCTGGGTGTTAACCGTGTCGGCGGTTGTCGCGTCCGGCGATGATCATCATGATGCATGTGATCCGCTTCCACAATGTACTCTTTTTTGGCATTTTTTTATCACGGGATGTTTTTGCTGCTTGTTCCGTATACTTTTAGCTGTCGAATGACGTATTGTTTGTTTTCCTATGCCAACTCCATCACGAGTTATAAACAAAAATGTAACTGTCAAAATTATCCCGAACGCCCTGTATATATCTTCTTCTACTTGGCTTTACAAACTCTGTTGAGCGGTTGTCTCCATGTATGGAACAGTGAGCGATTTTAGATTGAACAACAAGTAAGACGTATATTGTTCGGATGGTACGTTCTGTCCATATCGCGGACTGTTTTAAACATGGATACACTTGTTCTGTGCCCTAAGAAACACTGTAAGGATTACAACGACCAACAAGTGCAGACCAAGCAGATCCATGGAAGAACAACGGCCTTGGAAAACCATCAAAACAGCAGTACAAGCTCTAAAGCACACCCGGGATGTGTCATCGTCTCGTCTAAAAACTGGACCTAATACTTGGATGACGGAGCAACTATCAACGAAACCAAGCCATAAGGTGTTATTTGGAGGGTTTGAGAAGGAAATGTCTCCACATGAATGTGAACTGTATTTTATTATTTTATTTATATTCTAGTATTACGGCTTACTGCCGTATTGTCATATTGAATTGTAGCTAGCCTGTTAATAAGTTACAAGCAATACGGCCAGGTATTTCTTCCCAAAATAATAAAAAAAACAACCTAAGTTAGGATACGCTTTCCATCTAATGGCTTACTAGGCATGCTTGGGAAGACAGTCCCCACTACAGAGCAACGGTTAGATCTCTGTCCTCCCTCTGTAAAGATCGACACCTCTGTTTCATCCCATGTTACGCTATGCCAAGAAATCAAGTCAAGAAGCTATAAGTAATATATCACCTTTTTTGTATATGACTTACAATTAATTGCCAAAATAAATGTGGATAACCTTTGCATGAAAGTATCTTCAATATTGTATTATAACACATAATGTCACAAATGCGTTCCACAATAGTTTTTTCTCTTTATGAACAAATCCAAACGCTACTCAACTACGCAATAATTCATCGCGCACTTCTAGAGCTAAAATTCAGCTAAGAGCGACAATGTACTGATCATAATCCACAGTACGTTTCATTGTTTGTTACTTGTTTCTCATCGTCGATTGAACATTCACGTGCGAACATTCCATCATCAGATAGCTTAACTTCTAAATTGTACTTCACTTTTGTACACCTTTTATTGCTCCATCTCACACTAATGTCTCGCTTATAATTAGCTGCATAATTAATATTCACTGTTCACGATGGTGAGAGTGTGCACAGTGCAATATCGGACTGTAGCAGCATTGTGCTTATGATCTCAGTTCCCTATCTGCTTGGTGAAGCGTCTATTTTTGCTTCTTGTTCCTGTAAATGTAGACTTTCACCATTTCTCATCCTCGGGCTTTATACAAACATCTAAAACAGTGTTTGACGCTTGAGTGATAAGATCGAAGAAGCAACGAAAACGAATCACCGCGGTAGGTCTTTGCCACCGTCCAACATCCGTCCATGGTTGTTAACAGAGGAATAAAGCTTGTAATGTGCCACCAGTGCTCCAACAAAAAAAAAAGGGTTTAAGTTTTCTCTTTGCAGTAGTGTCCCGACGATCCCAAACGGTCAACAGTGCGTGTAATTACAAATTTTTCTAATCCTACCCTTTCCACTGTTGGTGTGTTTGTATAGATGTATTTGCGCCATTTACAATTTTCCCCAGCCGCTTCTCTCCCAACGCTCAGCTTGGACTGTCAGTCAGTCCCAAATCGGTGGTGTCATCTTGACGCGAGCTAGAACCGACAGCGGCGGCCAAAAGTGAAGAAACCCAAACGGGGCATTCTTCTTCTCAAAAGGACGGTATCAATCACCGGGTCGGTTTTGGGTAACGATTTGATAATTTATTATTCCATGCCATACACCTGTCCGGTTTCTTTCGCGTTCGGCGCGTATGCGACCGATGTGTGAGGCCAGTGAGTGAGAGTGAGGGGTGAAACAAACCTTCCCGCGAGTGTGTGGTTGTGTCAAGTAATGGAGACGAGACGGGACAGCATATGAAATGTTTGAAGTTGTGGAGAGTTTTTCGACTGTAAAGACGTACACCGGCCGACGCATGAATTACCAATCAGCAGTTGTTTAGCTAAACGCGACACCGATGACCGATGAATAAAACAATGCGTTTTTTCAGGAGTTCGTGTCTCCTTTTTTTTCGTTACATTCTTCGTCACGTTGCCTTGCCTTCTTAGAGGGCAACAGAATGGACTGGTATTGTGTCGAATGTCATTCATTTTTCATTCACAAACAATCGACAATGATTCGAATGATGAGTGGTTTAGGAACGCTTTTGAACGCATTTTACGATTATGTTATGAGTATTATTAGATTATTTAAACTACGAACAAGTTGTGATGATGTAGGATGAATTTGTGAAGCTTGTCGAGATTATTATTTTGTTTTGAAGTTAAACTTTAGAGTTTTAAATGCATATTACTTACTATTCATAATTATAAAACTAATCCTAGGGCTGAATTCCAACTGATTAAAAATTGAATAGGACATTATACGCTTTATTAATCACATTAATAACTCTGCAAATGTGATTACAATAATTCCAATGACACAATTAACAACCAAGTTGAATCTTTCTTATGCCTTCTGCAGCCATGCCAAACAGATAACGAGAATATAACCCGTTTAATCGAGCGGTATGATGGTCGGCACACGGCAGGACCGAAATTCATATCCCTTCGGGAACATTCCTCCGTAGCGAGGATTGACTAATCAAATTGAACGTTAACAGTAAGTTAGTAAGTAAGCCATAAGATAGCCGGAGTAACTCAGTAGGTTATTAAGCTAAAAAGAAGGAGAATCGCTATTAAATTTTAATTGTTTTTAAATAGTCCGAAGCCATGCATTTAAGTAAAATGAAAATAAATTGTCAAAGATTTTTGAAAGCGAAAATAGTTGAACGTTTAAAAAAACAGAAAAGTTGTCAATTCGAAAATTAACGGTACGTTGAGCTGGTCGTGTCATGTGAATGACACCGTACAACCTAGCCCGTAAAGACTGTATTGGTGTATTTTATCTACACTTCATAGTGTTGGATGCCTGCCATTGAGGCATCCGTCAGGATTGCCATTGGATCAAGGATTTCTTGTGAGCAAGCATTTTTTACTTCAAATAGTGTATTATAGATCTCTGTTTATAGACCTCGTTTTCTCCTTTGATACCCCAAACTCGAATAGACTTGGCTTACCATTTCTAACTTCCTTGACATGAGTTTAGTAGGATAATCAATCCCGAGCTCTTTGCCATAGATGAAGCCTTGGTTAAAAAAGTTTATAGTTCTTATTTGCTCAAAAGACTAGTTAAAGGATACTTCATTATGTTGGTTTGATTTATATAATTTTAAACAAATTTGTTTTTTTTTTATCCAAAAGCTTTCTTTTGCGCGATAATGTTTATTATGTGTCTAAGCATAGAAATTTTCCTTCATCAACAAATATTCGTGCGCCCAAGGACCTTCATAGAAATGTAGGGATCTATTGGTAAACAAAAAAAGGTTCATTTTGTTGTTCTAATTGATCAGAATAGAGCAATTTCCCTATTGTTGTGATCAAACAATTGCCATAAAAGTCGATAAATATTCAATTTAGCAGTTTATATTCTCCAATCATAATCACTTTCTTGTGCCACCGATAGTAATTTTCTTTGAGCTAGGTAGGATTCCCATACAAAAAGGGACAGTAATTCGTTTGCCATCTGCCAAAGGACGAACATTGTAGCAACCACACAACCTGGTACGATCAACCACAACCAACCAGATGCGATTCGTAATTAAGCATCCATCAATGTTTCCATATCGAGAAAAGCAAAAGCTTTGCTGTGATTTTTCTTTTCAAAACCACACTTAAACACTCATCCGTACGAATGGAGAAAGGCGTTAAACAGAGGGAATCGATTGAGGGTTTTTGGTTTGCTTCTTCCGAAAAAAACGGGTCCCTTTTTTCATGTGTTTCGGGGTTTTCGGTATGATGTCAAAGCGATCTGCCAGCTGATGCTTGGACTCTCGAATCGTGTTGTGATTGCGTGCGTGAAGCAAGTCAGATGGTGCGTTTTTGTAATCGTTTACTACGAATTAGGGTCAGGCAAAACAGTGGCCACAAACAGTAGCCGGAAACTTGCTGGAATTTCGTTTGACTTAATAACTTTTAAATTGTTTGTAATCGTAACCGCCGAACGTTCCGCCAACTGAGAAAATGAATAAAATTGTAATTTAATATTTCATACCTGCATTCTTCAGCAGGATTCCCTGCCGATGCAGGAATTTCAAATGCCATCGATTTTCTTATTGCCTAACCAAAGGCAAGAATACTCAGCCGCTAGCTTGTAAAACAAAAAATTACAAACACTTGCGCTACACATTTATTATCAGCGGCAGACCAATTGCCGCGCTGGTGTGAACGAAAACAACACGCACCCACGGCCGAATGCATCATTAATGGGCCTGCCGGCGCAACAGGATATACAACTTTTATCAGCCTGCTTGCCACCGTAAACGGGGTGGGGTGTTGAGGATCCGGAAGACCGGAAGCGTGTAGGTGGAGGCCATAGGAAGACTGAATTGAAGCGCGCCATGCGAGCCACGGAGGCAATTCAATGGTGAGCTCAATTTGTCACTGACATCCGAAGAAGGTGAGAGAAAGCTGGGATTTGCTTTACGAGTTTCGTACAGGATTGGGTTCGAATTGGTGCGAGTTCTGGATAGCTTTGGAGATTTTATATCTTTCATTTTCTTACAGAATTATGTACAATCTCTTCCGAAACCAAACTTTCATGAAAAGGTACAAGTTGATGTTAAACTAAAGCATTTTTTTGAAATAAAATTTATCCTTTTCCTAATCAAATCACTAAGCTAAGCTTGATAGGGTGAAATATTTCCCACCTGAAACGTTTCATTCTCTTCAGTCGTTTAGTTTGCTCTCCTGTGTTTGTTCTGTTTTTGCTTGCGTTTGTCTAAGCCACGCCTTCTTTGCATTTAATGCTCGAAAAATGGAATCTACTCGAATGAAGGCTTTTCTCGTTGCTCTCGCACAAGACCGTTCGATTCGAGCAGCTCTCTTGCCGGTTTGTGAGAGAGGGAAGAAAGCTTCTGAAACATGTGGAAAATGTAATTTGGAAAGCAATAATCAATTAAGAGTTGACTGTTGTTAATGAAAACTTCCAAACGTAGAAAAATGCTTGAATTTGTATGATTGAAAGTAGGATTAATTAAGTTATTTCTTGAACACACTAAACTGCTTCATAATATTACTTTTCTTCGAGAATTTAAAACATTACAAATGCTTTTAAAAATAAAAAAAAACCAGACACGTATAAAGTGCTTTATTTGTGTTCTGTTACATTCTAGAGTTATCCTTGACAGTAGTAAAACACTTCGTACCTCCTTTTTTTGTCTTGCTATCGTGCAGAAAAACTAGAAAATTCCGTTTGAAGTACATACCGCACCGTACCACCGTGTGCTTAATGTTTGTTCTGCTTTTTCACTCCCATTGCCGAGCTTCCTGTACGACCCTATGGCACAGTTTTAGTAGCTAAATCAGGGCAAAGAAAGCAATCCGCACATTCAAAGTCCTCTCGGAGAGGTAGTGAAATGAAAAAGCAGAAAGTCTGTGGTCGGAGGGTTAAATTTAAACGGTGATTGTGCACCTTACCCAATGACAGGGTGAGCCTTAGGAAGGAAACTTTTTGTGGTCTTTTTTTCTACTCTTCCTGTATTCTCCATGTCGCAACCTATGTCTGTGATGCAACGAACCAGCATGGTTTAGCAGCAGTAGGTGCCGTGATTTGAAAGAGAATATGGATGTACCACAAAATCACAGTCCTTGGTTGTGTGTCATTTCACTGGAATTACAGAGGGCCCGCGCAAAAACACTTGATGCCCAGCCACAGAAAAGGGGTCGCTGCGCATCCTTGCCGCGCGGTCAGTACGCGGTCTGTGATCTGGCATTTGGCTTCGTTGCTTATGCACGGCAGCTACCAGACGTCAATAATCATCGTAATACGTACTTGTGCAGGGAACATTTCAAAGAGAAATTGCGCAGTATTTCTGCGTAGTTTTCATGGCCATTATGCCGGTTTTTTTTACCTCTGGTACTTTTTTTAATTTCTTGTGGCAATGGAATTTCTATTGAAAATAACAATTCTGAACGTTTTCAAAATTCTTATAATTTTGGAGTATAGTTTGATGTAACTATAATTCAAAAAATTCCAAAATGGTCGAAATTAAACGTCCTTTGTGATTACTACTAAACGCATAAACGTAAAATGTATAACAGAAAAAAAAACATAAAATATCACAGATGATCCTTTTACTGTTCACCCTAAGGCACCCTGACACAAACACGTTCCGCATAAAAATCTTCTTCCCACCTTCCGCGCACACAGCCTGGATTAAACGAACGGCCTGAAACAGGTTTGCCCGATCCTGCCATCCACCACGGTTGCGGTATGATCGAATTAAAAAGCGCGGTTGATATTTAATTTATATTTTTAATGCACTTCCCATGCACTGGCGACATCAAAGCGTTCGAAAACATTGGCACATTGGGAGCAGGACCGATGACCAGACCAGAGACCGGACGGTGGAGCTGTGCCTGGGCAATGCACTGGCAGTGACACGGTTGACCACTTCAGATATTAATGCATTAAAGCAAAGACAACCAGTGCAACATTATTAACAGGTAGCATCGGGAGAGTAGGTTTCTTCTAAGTTTTGTGGCCCATCGGTGCACCTTATTTTTAATGGTAGCTTACAGTGGGGGAAGCCAAGCCATTAATCTTGCATCGATTGACGTGGATGCCAGGGTGGGTCTTCAGCGAGCAACGAAGCTTCTGCATTGGGATGTTCTTGATGGAAGGAAAGGGAAAACTAATCGTACCGTTCCGTCAGCTTAGCGGGTGAATTATGTGTCTGAAGAGTGTTTATCCCGTGCAGTGGAACACCGATCAACGAATGGTTTCTTGTTTAAAAAAAAAGAGACAACTAAGTTACAACATTTTCGATTGTTTCAAATGTTTCATATGACTCGGGAATGATGTATCGGTTTTATTAATTTTACTATTACTTGGTAGTTTAAATTCGTTCTGTAATTTTTACTGAGCAATGTTTTACTTTGAATTTTATTTCATGATTAAATTTGAAAAATGAGAATAATCTAATTGATGTTTTAGTTCCAATTCATCAGATCTTTTAATGTTCAAAAAAATGCGTCTTTTTGCGACTTATTGACAATACGGCGATGTGCCGTCATACTTAATAATAAATAAAATATTTAGACTTATTTTCAACGCACACAATGATTAAAATAGTAAAACTCACATCCATTTCTGAAAGGACTACTAAAAACAACTGAATGGTGTGACATTTTATGGACTAAAATATTATTTATGATACTTCTATTCGCAATGCTTTAATTTTTTTATTATTTTTTATTTATTTACAATTGATTATGATGGTCCAGTGCCGTATTGTTAACACAGCTTGTGTTGAATAATTTTTACGACCTTATTGGTAAGGCATTTCCTCCTTATTCTTTGCCTTATCCCGGGCATACTCGGTTGACAATGCTTAAAAATATTGAAAAAGTAATATTTGAAGTGATACACATAAACACATAACGAAGGAAAAACTTTGAGGTTGGACAAATTGCAAAATTAATGTTGTCTAAGATTTTTTAAATTTTAGGTTCTCTTTTATTTTCTTGAACGTTCTTTAGCTTTAAACATAATAGAAAGTTAAAATTTCGAATGAAAAACTGCATATACTAATGAGATTGCTCAGAAGGAAGCGACTCCTGGAATGAAGGAAGATTCGAATAAAATAATTATCGTGGAACGGTGATGTAGGGGACAGTGGCGCCGGTCTTCATACGACAGGACCGTGGTTCAAATCCCATCCGGATGGTCCTACGCTTGTGAGGACTGACTTTCCAACTAAGTGGTTTCGGCAGTCTAGTAAGCCATTTCGATGGCCGGCGTGACCTTACGGTCGTTAAGCCAAGAAGTAAAAGAAATATCGTGGGTGGTCGGAAAGGAAAGGTGATCCTCCTGGATATAGACGACAAGAATTTTAGATGGAAAGCACTAATAGACGCAAGGTCTATAGGTTATTAAATAAAAACAAGTTTGGAATTTAAGTTAAATAATAGAAGCTCAATTTAAAACACTCATCAAACCGGTTGAAGCTAGGAAAATGTAGCACATGTTTTATTTCAGTATTCTCTTACTCAAATAGAACGTGGGTCCCTTCCCTAACAGTGCTAATAATACACAGATACTCAGTGAATAAGATTTGCCAGAGTCTGGCGAGTTCATCAGACAACTCAAAGACAATAAAGATTTTAGGGTCGATCACAGGACAAAGTTGTTTCGTTTGCCCTTCTATTAGCAAAGGCGAATCATTGGACCGCCAGAGGAAGACGCTAGAACGGGAGCGTCTTTTTGTTTCACAAACTTTTGCATCAGTAAAATCCGGTTAAGTTATCCAGAAAACTTAATTGAATCAAGTTAAGTGTTAAACAGCTGTTGAACAAATGTCTAAAGCATAAACTACAAGATCCTTAAAATTATAGGTGATGAAGGTGATGAAGGTTGTAGCCTAGGCTACATCACATTCGTCACTTACTGACCCATTCAATGGTCAGCGTGAACAAGCAGATCTTTACACGAAAAGGGTAAAATTATACCAACACAAAACTGCCCAAAACGCACGCAATATACTTCAGAAGTTCTAACAGACCAAGAGGGCATCAATACTTTGTGAGTTTCTTGTACTACAACAATTATTTTCAGTATGTTCTGCTTGGAAGTCTATCAGCACTCGAACAACATACAAAAGGAAAGCCCATTTCTGGTAGCAGATCGGGGCGCACTTTGCATATCGCTTAAATGGTGAGAAAAATTGCAAAAACCACATTACAAACCCATGCCCCATGCGCGCCTCATTAACGCCGTGCCTTGATTGGGCGTCGTGCGCGGCGATATTTATTGCCTGTTTGCCCTGTTGTTTCGGCTTCCCTTCCGGTTTCGTAGTCGTGGTTGGCGTTTTCCACCTCATCGGGGCAAGTTTTCCCTTGCTTTTAGCCTTCCCTTTGCTACGTGTCGAAGCATTCGCGATCCGCACAGATACGCACTACCTTTATTTCTGTTCGGTGAGCAAAATGTCGTCTACGTTTTCGCAAACGCGGCACCAGCAAAATAAAACGGAGGATGTCCCACACTGGGTGGAAGATTAATTTGACTGACCCGAACGGAATCCCGATGCAATGCCTGCCTGTTTGCACTTTAGTATAGTTGCTGCCCCATCGTCCATCCCTTCCCTTTTCGGCAAACGTTCCAAACGGAAGGACATGACATCGACATTTGGTGTGAAGCGATAAGAAGCTGAAATTATTGATCGTTGCTGTTTAGCTTTTATTGCATCGGGCTGCGCTGCTGTTCGATTTTTTACTTCACCGTTGCTGTATGTTTGTACACATGGTATGGGGCGGAAGAGTGTGAAACAAAGAATGGAAAATGGTGAAGAATACCGAGGTCTAGCGCTTCTCGTCAGCCATAATTAATTGCTTTCAATAATCTTTGCGCGCTGATTAAGAAATGCGAAGAAGCAATGGAAGTGGTTGTGGGTTTTGCTCCTTTTTTTCCCCATTTGGAATTGATCCTACCCGATTTGTGTGCACTTTATCGTTGATGATGAGTTGATTTATGGGAAGAAATGCGATAACATTTAGGGCGAAAAAATAACTACATTTGAGGACTCGCAGTTTGTTTCAGTTTTATCTTTAAAATACATCCCAACAAAGGCAAAAGTGGTAAGCCATGAAAATGCTCGCAACTGCATTTATGTGTTTAAACTTGTACCAGTGCCAGCTATAATAATTGCATCGTTTCGCTTCCAAAAGCTCGTAAACTACTAGAACATCAGTCGAAGATAAAAATACACCCACTCTCTTCCTTCTTCCGTTGCCCCCTAAAACACTCTTCCTCGCTGCTTCCTCAACAATGCTGCAACAAAGTACATTTCCTTGTACGTTACGGCAACTTCAAACATACGCATCGCGTCCAATCGAATAAAAATAAAATTACAATCACATTTATATATGTGTCTGCGTGTCGGGCCGGGTGGTGGGAAGCACGAGGATCTTTATGGCAGCCGGTGGCCATCGCACTTAACGATTACTGTCACACGAAAAACGGAACGGGTTCGTGTCGGAAATGGGTGGACATTATTGTATTATTAAGCGCAATATTGGTTTGCTCCAGCGCCGGGAAGTGGCAGCGCTGCCCGGTTCCCATGACCATGGACGGCCAGTCTCTCCCGCTCATGGCTGGTGTCGCAAAGGGTTAAGTAAAGCTATTTAGTGCCTGCCTCGCACTGTGACGGGTGTACCACAGAACCCGTGCCTGTGCCGCCAGTTTTGATAATAAAAATAAACGTAAATCAACGTGGTAGCGTTCGATGGGAGAAACTAGGAGTGAAACTGTGGGTGTGTGTGTGTGTGCTGTATTTCGATTGCCTAGTGAGGTTCACACTGAGGGCATGTGGATGTTGGGAGATGGTGAAATTGGTCTTTTATTTCATGTGCAATTTGTGCTTGGATGCTTGAGAGCGGTAAGTGAGCTGTTTAATGGATGGCTATTGTAGTTTTCGTTCACTTTGCTTGCCAGTTGATTGCTTGAGTGAGGCATGATGCTGGGATCAGTGTTGCGGATTGACCTCTCACATAAAATACAAACTTTTTATGAATTTTTAGTTTAAAAAGTTTTGCATCAAGCATCAAGTAAATAAAGCTAAACTGAGTTTACTACATCTGGTTTTATTTAGATGATTAGAGTCCTATATAGTTACAACTAGCCGAAATTGCTGTCTGCTTTAAATTGATCATAAAATTGGAATCCATAAACTTAATTTAATTAGGCAAAAAACTTACCAACTAGTTCATGAAATTACATTAAAACATTAATAAAATAAAAATTGATTGATTGTCACTGCATTGACTTGAACCTAACGGGATAGGATTATAATAATAATTCCTGATTACGTTAGAGTGTATTGTGCCACATATTATAATGTTTAAAATCAGGTTATAACAATCTCGAATTTAAATAGAATGTTACAAAATATTATTTGTATCTAGAAATAGGAAAAAGTTCAATAAAATGTATTAAAAATTTCTTATTCTTTTCGTCGTCTCCTAGGGACGTGTCTCCTAGCCTCCTAGTGCGTCCTCCTCTTATTTTCGTCGTCTCCTAGTGACCTGCCTGCCATCCGATTGCTTACTAGACCAGGATTCGAATCCCGGTCTCCTTCGCTTTTTTCACTATCACCGGAATACAACATTTTAAAAAGTTATTCTCTCTCTGTTCTTAGCTTAACGACCTGTTAGGTCACGCTGGCCATCTAGTGACTCACTAGACTTTCTGATATCACGTAATTGGATAGTCAGTCCTGGGGAAAGGTCTCGAACCGCGAACGGGATTTGAACCCGGATGCTGCCGTATGAAGACCGCCTCCGTTGTCGCATCACCATCGGACCACACCAAAAAAAAAATTTTCTTCTTCTCGGCTTAACGTCCTCTAAGGTCATGCCGGGCATCGAAATGGCTTACTAGACTGCCGATTAGACGTAGTTGATTAGTCAGTCCTCACTACTGGGGAACGGTTTCGATGGGATTTGAACCCGGATCCTGCCGTACGAAGATCGATGCCGTTGTCGCATCACCATCGGGTCACTCCAAGTAGTTAATACAACAGTCAAAAAATCTTATTAAAAGTGAATAGTTTTTACATTAAAAAGTTGTATGTATAAGCCATCATACTTCATACATATTCTGTAGCTATTTATTTAGAATTAATTATTAAGGTTCGAAACCGTATTATAGCATAGTCCATAGACATACTTTTTGAATAGTTTAATGTTAGATTATAGAAAACAGTATGTTGGAAAAAAAGGTTCAAATCCACTTTGGTTTCGTCTGAGCAGAAGATATAGTAAATTAAGATAATTTTTTTTAAAATTTAATTTTGATTCAGCTCTCTGAAAAAAAAACTCTATATAGTATTAAAGTGTCATATACTACAAACTGAGATATAAAACTTATTCTTAAGTGTTGTCAAATGTCACAGAAAAATCAAAATATTCGTTTTCCTTCGCTACAATTAAGTATCTAATTGTTTTGTAAATGAGAATTTTGCAAACAACGCAATGGTGTACATTACTTTTTAATGTTAAGCTTAAGAATATGTAGCTAATGGCATTTTTCACTTATTCCGCTAATTTATTTTACAGTATAGTTGGTTATACTTTTAAGAGCAGCCTCAGCTTAATATATGCGCAATGTTTTACTCCGCGAGTTCTCCCCCGCCCGTAAAGTTCATTCTTACAAGAATATCCTTCTGCCTTAAGACACCTCGCGAACGCTATTTCAATCCTGCATTATGAAAAGTGCCTCACTCGGAAGGCGACAGACGGTGTCACCACATGGCAAAATTAATTAGCGTAATAACAATATCCATTCGGGAAGGAGGGGGTCCAGATAAAAGCTGGAGCCCGCCTGGAAAAATGCACTCGGACAAACCGAACCGGGGAAGTTCCACCAGTTTGGTTGGCCAGCTACGATTATTAAGCCGTACAGTACCTCCTCCGGTCGATTGTGTGAAGGTGTGGCTGATGATGATTTCAATCGATGAATTATGCAAATGAAACCCGGTCCCGGCTTCAGCGGTCTCGACACCGTCAAGGACATGGTGTGAAATGTTCGGACGCCGGGTTTTGTTTCAGTCCGGTCTCGAACAGTGGTGCACAGACGCACGAACGCACACACCGAACGGCTCATAAAATAAACACCATTGTTCTGGCGTTCGACGGTTGGTTCGTTTTTGTACGGATGCGGTTAGAAAAATTGTCCCCAACTGTCCCGAGTCTTCAAGGTTGCTGATGTTGGAGGATGGCGCAATTAATTATCGGTAATTGGCCATGTTTGGTTGTTATAGGTGGTGATGAAAAATGGTTAAAGGAGAAAAAAACGATTGCAAACGAAGCATATCAGTACGAAAATACTTTGTTCGGCCATTATGTTTGACACATTTTTGAAGCAGGGAGAGTATTTGGTAATTAATAAAATCTTTCTTCAAGTCCAGGTTTGCTTTGCGGAACATTTGTATGTGCTAAAACTTTGCTATCAATAGCTGTACCACGTATGAAAAAAGTACACAATACCATCAAGAATATAATTGCCAAGTTTAACATCTGTTTAAGCACTTCCACACACGTCGGCTACCAACCGACCGATATGCAGACGTTTTTCCGTACCAATGCATTTCCTTCGATGCATGCGCAGAACACAACGAACACAAGCTACCACCGGAAGCATTTTTACCCACAGCGTAGATAACACTTCCTTCCTGCAGGCAAAGAACGCCATCATAACACTTGTTGTGGTTGGCAAAACACTTTGAACTAAAATTCCCGTACCACCTCTCAGGGTACGGCTTTTTATTTTTTATTTTTTTTGTAATTCCTACCATCTCCGTGCGTTGGCTTTAAAGTTGCACGTTAGCACACCTAATAATTGTTAGCACGAAACGGCTAATGAAAGAGTGCGAAACGTTTACTCGAACGGGTCCCCGGGTGTCAGGCTCGATTATGGGGACGTGTTCATCAGGAAAAAAAGAGGAACACAACAGTGGCCTGCGTGCAAAGTTTTTCGTCGATGGGTAATAGTATTTGTTCTTTCAGAGTGAATCTTTTGAAATGACAGTATAAAAGTTGTATGGTTTAATTACAGCCTAGGAACTTACGGATGGTAAAACTCGCACGCTGTCGATGTCGCACATTATGAAGACTTGATACTAAACAAACACAGTTATGAATTATTGAAGTCAAGTTGCTATAATTTCTAAACCAAAAAAAACAGTATTCAATATTTGATAACAGATTTTGTTACTAAGATATTGTTCGAACTCTACTAGGTTCAGTCAGTATAAATGGTCCCATAAGTGACAACTTAAGTGGTTGTTTAGCCAGAGTAAAATTTTACTATAAAAACATCAGATCCCTATTGACAAAATCTTTGTTAATCCGTCAACTAAGGCACTATAAAGGCAAATTCGTATTTTAATAAGCCTTAGTAGTGGTTATGAAGGCAATTTTGTCAATAAGGATGACAGGTTTTGCCTGTCTACTCCTCACTCTAGTGCTAGAGAGGGCTATCCGAGACTCAGAGGTGGTAACATCGAGGGTCGTCTTGTAACAATCAATCGAGATCCTAGCACTGATGACATAGATATCATTAGTTTAAGGCTCTCCTACGCAGCTGAAGCTTAGCACCAGGATTGAGTAACGAATTGAGCAAGCGATACTGATCCTCGAGTTAGAGATGAACGTGGCGAGGACCAAGATGATGGTAGCATCCCTAGTGGTCCTGCAAACAAACTCTGGCTTATGCAGGAGTGATGCATGTTTGTAGTCGTCCAAAAATTCATAAATAAGAAGCCAGGACCTACAACACCAAAGATGATGACTAGAGCTTCAGGAAACTTCTCCACTCAAAATACCTGTCGCGACAGATGAAGCTGGGAGTGTGTAGAGCCTTTATGGTCGCAGTGCTCACATATGAAATACATTTATATGCAATATCATATCAATTCAAAACAACCAGCGTGCCAAACATCGACCGGTGCGCGAGTGCAGACAGTGGTCAACAACAAAAACCAAGTATCTTCATGAATATCCGGCACATCTTAGGCAGACTCAGCAATCGATCGCACCGCGACCGATCAGTTCGATAATAGCGACACATTTTTGCAAGTGCTGCAATCAATCGCGACATGTTTTGTGCGTACGTAAACATTTTTGTACAAAACTCAATAACAAAAAGAAAAACCATTAAGGAACGATTTTTAGTTACAAAAAGCGAGCAGAAACTATTATGAGAATCGGGTATAAATAAAGTTTTCTTTTGGGTCGCCAGAAGCGGTCTAGAAAGAAGGTGCAACAACCTTGTGTTCAATTCTTTCTAGAGTTTTAAGTGTTCCCCTACCCAAAGCAAGGCCTCAAACCTCCAACATGCCTGTAAGGAATATTCCTGCTGAATATCCAAAGTCGCCTGGCCGACTTGCTCCACCGATGAGTATCCAGAGTAGACCAAAGGTAAGGCCGTCGATGTCTCCAACGTTTCAGTAAGGAAGATTCTCATCTAGAATCTTCAGACTGCCTGGACAGTCAGATAAAAGAAAGATATTGGTACGCACAGCTAGCAATCATGTTGTTCCGTTCTCGTCGCGATTAAAAGCCCGAGTTTCTTCTTCCCCACCACATGGCGTACCTTGGCCCGTCAGATGTCCTATTCTTCTTCCCCACCACAAATCTTGTATTATTATAAGATTGACTACTTATATATTTCCTACAATGAACATCGTCAGTTGATGTCTGCCAATGCCTTTATAACTACTGGTTGCTACATTTGCTAAAACAAAAATTAATTTAAATCTAGAATATCTTTATTAAAGAAAACACATCTTAAATGCCACTTGTGACAGGAAATCCCTACCAGCGGCCATATCCTTACAAAGTTACTCAAAGTGGAACCATTTCGTGAATGTGCCTTGCACTGCAAAGACTGCATTCCTGACGCCGGATGGATTACCTTCAAACGACCAACGAACGCGCAACGCAAAAAGCAATTAAAACGACCCTCCCAGGTTCCACACTGCCACAAGCGTTGACGCCATCACCATCGTAGTGAAGGATTATCTTAGTCTTTCCATCCCACCCCACGTAACCGATAATGAGAACCGTTGAAACCTATGATCATGATTAACGACACGTACATACATCTAAAGCAAGCAACGCGAAGAGAACACTTCGATCCGGATGTGACCACCAGAATAATCCTCCCATCCGTTTCGACCACGAGCGCAGATCCTTTACCGCCTCCTTCGGTATAATGAGCAATAATTATTCGGTTAATGAATTTAATTGCCGTTGCATTTTAGTGCATCTGGCCGGATGATGTAGTTGCGGAAAGTCACTACCACAGCTAATAATCATCGCCGTACAAGCAGTCTGCACCGTTGTGTGCGACCGTTTTATGGCACACTGATCGCACAAAAGTGTCGCCGATGCCCGCACGAGGTGAAGTAGAGATGATCGTACAAGGGTGGACAGTTTTACGGTGATATAAAGTGGAATCAGAGTCGTGAACGGATATTGCGCTTCTTGTGCGATTATGGCGTGGATGAAGAGCGTTGTCAGATGAGACTGATGGAATTAATAGTTCGCACTAGGAGTTTATGGTGGTGGAGAATAACTCAATCAAGAAATAGTCGCTGTACATGGTTTCGTGTGTTTTGCTGTGTGATACTGTTTTTATAGCACCTTCATGCTGGCTAAATATATTAGCTTAGTAAAGAATCTTTCATTTAGGATAAAAAAGTATATAATTATACAGTAGAGGTGTGATAAAGAACTGTCCACAATGATATAATTTTTGGTTGCGTTGTAAAAACTGACAGACAAAACTGCCCCGTAGCCGGGATTTTAAATGTAAAATTAAATTTTTCTTCGATTTTAAGAATTGGGTATAATGGACATCAGTAACGACAATTCTCGAATATGTTTACTTCTTCCAATTCAACGTATGTAATTCTGCCTGATGAGTTTATTGCTTAACGTGTTCAAATATGTTTAATTTTCCTTTTTCTTCTTGGCTTAACGTCTTTTAAGGTCACACCGGCCATCGAATGGATTACTATACTTGCCGATACCACGCATTTGGATTGTCAGTTCTCACAACGGGGGAACGGTCCGGATAGGATTTGAACCCATGTCTAGCCGTTTGAAGACCGGCGCCATTGCCGATCCAAGGGTTCTTGCCTTTTATGACACTCCATCTGTCCAAAGGGTCATGTATTTCAAGAAACATTGTAGACGAAGTCTCCAAG
The DNA here is from genome assembly GCF_943734695.1 of Anopheles maculipalpis. Taxonomy (NCBI): domain Eukaryota; kingdom Metazoa; phylum Arthropoda; class Insecta; order Diptera; family Culicidae; genus Anopheles; species Anopheles maculipalpis. The sequence goes on from NC_064871.1 coordinate 76,698,863, forward strand.
CGATCAAGTCCACCGAAAGATTTTGTCAAATACCACGTAGATGGGATGCGAACCCCAGTCCAGCCGTTTGAAGACCGGCGCCGCTTCGGCTGTATGCCCCAAGCCGCCGGGCAGCCCCAAGCCAATTTTCCTTAACGAATGTTAATGCTTGTGGGATCATAAGGTAAGACAAGGTATTCTAATATTTGAGGCAGAGATGAATTAAATTTTCAGTTAGTTTATTTAAATTTTATTCTATTCTACATAACAAAGGCTTAAATGTTCAACTTGTACTATTCAATCAGATCTACTTCTTAAGTTGGAATAGGACGAGGACGAACCCGTAAATTTTCAAGTAAATTTGGTAGGTATTAATGCTGGTCTAATTCTAATCTTAAGTCAAAAAAGACTTAAGATGTTCCAACGAGGATAGAGCAGACCGAACCATTTTCTTATTTTAAAGTTTTCTAGTTTCTCATCCCAAAAAGTGACCCATTCCGTCACATAATAAAGCGGCAATGTGTCATCCCATTCGTTATGGCTGCTGCTCTCACCCTTGAACCACAACGCACTGTAGCAGCCACTAATTGACCTCAACTTTTGTAACCGACCGGCTTAACACTCTCAAAACGCACGCTGCGTGCTAGAACAAACAGAGAACGAGCGAACCAAATTATTACAAATTACCTTCACCGATGGACACCGCGCGTCCAGCGTGCCAGAAGCTGACCTCGTAAACAATTTTGGCCGATCACTTTTTGAGGCGAGAAACGGTGTCCGTAAGAAAGAAAAAAACGAGTAAATCAATCATTCTTCTTCAGCATAGAGACCAAACACGCGCACCACATACGAGGGATCACCTTTCGGGTTGGAATGTTTGTTTAGGAGATGGTTTCGAATTCTGGTACACAACCGACGCAAAAGCGTCACTTTTGTCAGCATTTATCCTAAACACCTACCCGCTATCGGTTATTAGCAGGTCCATCCCATACTAAACCATCTACAAAACTTCTTCCAGCACTCCCTTCCCCTCCGCTATTTGGCTTCTGCTGCAGCAAGATTATCGAGTTTTGTGTGTAAAGCTGTTTTATGTGCTTCGTTTTGCTTTTCTTGCTTACTGTTTCATCTCCCTCGGAAACGCTTAACCACCGAAATGGAACGAGTCAGAGTTAGCTACCATTTAGATGAAATCTTCCCCCGGCTTTAAAACGTCCAACGAAAAGACCAAACCTCCGAAAGCAAACTCCACCTTTTGGGGGAGATCAGTGAAATGTAAATGGTTGGTCGGCCGGGGCATCAGGCTCACTGTTCAAACACGATCGTACGTACACACACACACACACACACACACACACACACACACACACACACACACACACACTCTCGGGGGCAGGAGGATTGCGTTCGTATAGGTGGGTTTTGCGTTTTTATTGTACGAGGATTCTCTGGAAGGGATAAGATGGAACAACGGCAGCCAGCCGTTGCGATGGGCATTTTACAAGACATTTTTATATCACTGCCTTCATCGAATCGGTGCTACAGTTTTTTGTTTTAAGTGATCCATTAAGTATGGATGCGAAGAAGCACTTGGAAAGTGGCTTGGTATGTAAAAATTATTTTTTTAACACATTGTTGGGTAGCAATGATAGGATTGAGAACTTTGAATATTAAGAGACAAGATTCAATTATTTGTAACGAAAGTATAAACTTTTAGTCGTTTTTAACGCTGTAAATTTATTATTTTTTTATCTATTTTTAAGATACAATGTGCTTCAAAATGGCAAGACATTGAATCTAAATAATCGATTTTAAAACATTTTAATGAAGTAAATCATGCTACCCACACTTGGAAATTGCGACAAATGATTTCATTGTCACTATTATGTTTAAGGCTAGCTTATATATTACAAATAAAATCGCAAATGCTGAAAAAATTTCCTCTTATGCATTTTTCAATCATTCCAGTCAATAATTCACATTTTAGAAATACTTTTCTTCACACGTTTAAGCACCAGCTTTGCAGCTTTTTACAAATTATTCCGAAACGATGCTCTTAAAGGAGCATTCAACAGTCAAAATTAAGAGCAGATGTTTGATGGTAAGACGAAGGTTTTTTTTCTATTAGCGTTACATGTTATAATGATGAAAATAGAAATTTATTTATCTAAATATTTAAGCGAGCATGGCCGAGATGAAGCAAAAATTGAGAAGTAAAGGTTCTTTATTATAATTTTCATTGTTCCTGTCACATATGGAGTTGAAAATACGGCGAAGTGCTGTCGTACGTCATACGCAGTTAAATAAAAATATTTAAATATTTCGTAGCTACTTTTTTCCTATTGCTGTATCATAATATTCATTTATCAAAATAACAATACATAGAAAATATTCAATAAACAATAAACGAATTGAACCACATTTTGTTGCCATTGCAATCAGGATACTCATTAAACAAATATCAGAAGATTATGAGCATTAGAGATAGCAGAATTAGCAATTAAATATTAATAATTAAATCCTCTTTTGAACAGAAAACATATCGTAAATCTTAGATAAAATTAATCTCTAAAATAGATTAAATAACTTAAAATTTTATTCGTCCTTTATAACTAGTACTAAGCTTACTAACATTCCTAAAACATAGAGATTTAAAATTCCCATGCGATCCAAATTTTGGTCACTTTTAGTGCAACCCACGTGCAGGAAGATGAGTTTCACCCGTACCAGCCCATTTTCATGGCGGTGTGATTTTCTGCTCAAAGATGATAGTGTTGATAGGGCACACATCCACCCTGCTCGTAACAACAACTTCCCCCATTTTCCGCCCGGAGCGTGCTTTCCCAATTCCATTCGATCCAGCTGGCAGATGTGAAAGGCAACCTGAGACAAACGGCGTGACGCGTCGTCTCTCAGTCATGGTCGAGGTCGAGAATGCGAGTGTGGACTGTGGTGGCTTCTGTTTTCGACCCACCCGTCCCCAATCGTGCGCTCCCGCCGCGGATGGTAGGTTGGATGGCAGGCGTAGGCGTAAGACGACGTCTGTAGCTTTGTGGAGCAGGCATCCGAGCGACGAGCGGGCGAAACAAACAACGCGCTACGGCACGGAAACGGCAAAGAATGAAGCATAATAATTCATAATATAAGTGTAAGTAGCAATAAATGAGCGAGCGTTGTATATTAATCGATGGCAGGTTTGTTTCTTTAGTGGAGGATGGAGAAGGAAGTGAAGGAGAGTGCGGAAGGGTGTTATAGTGGAGGGGCGAAAATGGAGGATGGGCTGCTTTGCTGCTCATTTGCGGGCGTTTGTGAACGGGGTTTACTGTACGGCTGAACTCATCTACATCTGAAGAGGCATCGTCCAGATGAGTAATGAAGAAACACTCGCTGTACTGAACAATGCGACCCAGTGTAATGTGTTCGGTGAGCCTCATCCTTTTTGGAGGTGTGAGTTGGATTTAGTTTGTTCAGTTTTGTTAAGTGGTTTGACCGATTCATTGAGAACTTTACACTGTTCTTATAGAGCTTTTATTAGTTTGAATGTTGAATAACCTTATGGTCACTTTGGACACATTCCTTACCATTTTATTAACTTCTTAAATAGCCTCTTAATGCTACTTCTATTCTACATATTATTTTACTTTTTTTTCATCTTTAGTTCGTTTTCGTTAATGCTTCTTTTGTTTGCTATATTTTTAGTGGTTTTTTTTGCTTTGATATGAATTCTTTAAATTGAATATTAAGACCGTTGCCTTCTTAAATTTTATCCAAACAAAACTTCTGCCATCGGCCGTCGGCAAACTTTCATGCGCACGGCTGAAGACAAACGCTGCACTTTTAGCACCATCCCTTACGCTCACACTCACCAGCCAGCTGCTCTCTTTCGGTCACCAACGCCAACCGCTGGTTCTCATTTGCGCCCAAGGGGTGGAAAATAATGTTTCAACCCTCCTTACCCGCCCCCCTCACGCACTCAGCACAAGCAAAGGGCCCTCGCTGCCAATCAACCACCCTTCTTTTCAGAAAAGCACGGGGTTGCATTCGACGGCTCCTGCTCCAATCACAAGCGCTCCCGTGCACGCTTTATGGCCACGTGGTCACCTACCGTGTGCTCTTTCGCGCCCATCGCCCGGCACACTAGCCGGCTTTCTCCGTTTCACGGTGCACGGCATCGGGGCGGTCGACCCGCTGGCTGATTCCACCGGCTGTCCTCCATTTTCTGCTCCTACGCACACGCTAAACGACCGCAAAAGAGCCGAAGCAGGTTTTTTTTCGAGCCCGTGCTCACGGGTGCCTGAGTTTGCTCAAACCTTTGGTGCTGCTCGTTTCCTGCTTAGCTTCAGCGTTCGTTTTCAGTCATTTCTCGATACCTGTACCGTCCGCATCCTACACGTTCGCGTTCGAGTTGTGCTCGTCGTTGTTAGTTTTTTGTTGTTGTGTGTGTTTTGTTGTACTTCTCTCTTCATGTGCGCCTCGGTTTCGCTTCAGCTCGTGCGTACGTTTTTCGCCGTGGACGGCGGTGTGTTGTGTTCTGTTCTACTCGGGTGCGGTGCGTGCTTTTTCCGTGTGATGATGTACGGTGACGGTTCGATCGTACAATGATCGAGTAAAAAGCGATAGAAATAAAGAAAAAGGTTCGTTTCTTTTTGTGAGTCTTTCGTTTAGTGTTTGATTGAAAATGTTGTGAAAGTAGAGTGGGTTTAAATAGAAAATTGATTTAAAAATAAATCATAAAGTGAACTGGAAATACAAAAAAATATAACTATTTGCCTGTTTATAATAACGTCTTACGAAGCATACAGTGTTGTGGATAAGAGTCTCTATAAAAAAGACAGCTTGAAATAGAAAAAAAGTTCATAAAAATATCGCTAAAGTGACAGAGACTTAAACGAGCTTCCTAAGTGATAGTGACACTTCAAACTACAACTTGTAAACCAGTTTTCCAGTAAGGAGACCACTTACAAAAAAAAAAAAAACATTGATGATCAGTGTACCTGTCGCTGAAGGTGTCACTAAATGCATCTGCTTACCGTCGGTTCCCGAAGTGAGCCAGCACAGCAACGACAACCTTCATTAACCTAGTTGCCAACGAGCATTCCAGCACCCTCCCTAGGACTGGATGTCTTAGGCCGAACAGAGCAGTTCACTCGCAAACACACACCCATCTCTGGTATGAGTGGCCGTACAGCACGTCAATATTATGTTGATCTGGCCCCATTTAGTACGGTGCATCGATCGCGCGAAAGCCTAATTAATTAATTAATTATTGCTGATTCGCTTCTGAAAACCACGGAACTCGGCACTCGACCGGACCGGGCTTTCGATCGCTTTGCTGTTTTCACCGTGTGACATACCTTATGTGAGCGGTCCCTGGAGACAGAGTGTGTGTGTGTGAGAGAGAGAGAGAGCGATAACCTTCTTGACCAATTAAGTACATCCCGGAACGATTCCAGAACCACCAAGGGTGCGATGCGTGTTGATGAGATACAAATTGACATTTCGTTGATGGCAAATGTGCGATTTCTAGTTTGCGTCGCTGTCATTTTTTATCGTCTTTTGTTCCAATCAATACCCATTCCAGTGACTGTGTGTGCCATTAAGCTTAACTACAACAAAAGTGATTTGTAAAAAAACGAAAGCAAGTGATATCGGAAAGAATCTAATTCCCGAAAATTCTAATCTTCCACGTTCTTTAGATCAAAGGTGCAAAAACAAAACAGAATATGGTTTGAATGTGCAGTGAGAAAAAAATATCTTAGTGAGTGAAAGGGCAAAACAAAACACAAAAGCAAACGCCCCCCCCCCCCCTCCCTCCCCCCGATAATAGACGCAAAAGGCAAATAAAACTATTTGCAATTCGTTGCACTCGTCGGCGGTGCCATCTAGTGCAATTCGCCCGAACTATAATGTTGATTGGATCTGCGATCGGTAGTGAGTTCGCCCAATTACCGAGTGCCCCGTGGAGCATGGAACCTCCGAGGGCTCCACTGCCCGGTCAAGGATCACTTCCACCTCCCCCACCCACGCTGCAGCTCTCACCGACCGGTAAGTTACGAAAAACGATTTTGCCGACGGCAAAACAACGAAACGCTTACCATGACGATGAGTGAGCTTCTCAAGCAATTAGAGCAACATAAGTAACGAACAGTGAGCATCGTTTGGTGTTACATATCCACAACTGTACACCTTTTGGAACGGTTATTATCAAAAGCAGTCCTGGCCGGATGACGAGCTCAACCACGCGGTATGCTCGGGTACAATGCAATGCACATTATGCACACGGCTGCAGTACACAGCAGAACATGCAGTACAAATACTTTACTCGTTCGTGGTTGGACTGATAAAAATGATACCGGGACATGCACACAGGCACAAACGCGTACACACATTCTGACATTGCCATTGTCGGGAGCGAATGTTTCGAAAGCGTAGAAAAATTAGCCGATCGTTTCGCCGGAACATGGCAAAGGAATGGAGCATATTCCCTGCATGCACAAGCCTGCCTGTCCAGAGGGAGTGATCATCCTTTGGGGGATGGAATAACTCGAACAAAAAAAGAAAAAAAACGGCACCGACGCTACGGAATGACTGCTGGTTCTTTTTTTTTTCAAATTGATGATCAATTGTATTCAATTGTGTAAGGCACTTGTCATTTTTTCGTGTGTAATTCGAAATGAAGAAGGGTACGAAAACACGGGAGAAAGCTGAATGAACACATAAAATTAGCACTCATTTGCACTTGACTGGCGGTTCTTATCGGTACGATCTGTTGTATTCGATACACGGTATCAAAATTAGCACTCAATTATGAAAGAATTATACAAAGTTCGTTCATTTTTTTCAAAGCGATCCACAAAGTTAAACAAGTCTTAAATTAATTAATTAATTTATATTCATTCATATATTCAGGCATATTTAAGACAACCTGAAAATTACTATCGTGAAAAGATAATACAAATAAGATAAACAAAAATACTGTTTGTAAGTTGTAATAAGTTTTTCGAAACGTAAGAGTTTTATTAACATTTTATTCTTAATTTAAATATTTACCTTGTTACTGGAAGTACATTTACTTAATTTTTAATTTATTTCAAATTGATGGTTCACCCCAAAAAGCATTTTTGGTGGATTTGAAATGACAAGTTTTGAAGCTACTAAACTTGTGTTTTTCAAATATAAAAATGAAACGATGAAATCCAATTGAAAACACTGTGTTTTATCGTATAATTTTGAAGAAATCTTTGCTTTAAATATTTCTTTTACTAGGCAGTAAAATATTTAAAACAAGTCATTCTAAAGAAACATAAATTTCATTTCAAAAAACAAAATTTTCTCCACTAAATTTCATATTGCAATGCAAATCAAACGTTCCCAACATGATACAAACAACTTTTACCAGAAAAAATACAACCACTTACACACATCACAGCCAACAAGCAAAAATCAAGCTTCACAGCTTCTTCCCGGTGAGGTGAATCAATCATTTACCGTTTCAACACAACTGCCAGCCCAAAATGAGGCATAAGCATAACTTGCAAACGGAGTGGGGCGGGAAAAAAAGGACAAACAAACCTGCAGACTAAAAAGATCGATTAAAATTCAGCACGAAATTGATTTCCGGCGCACCACGGACGGACACACAGAAGCGAAACGGACCGAAGATGCGTTCGACCACCGGAGCTGTTGACAGCTTCGGTCGATGCATCCAATCCCTTCTCCCCAGCGGGAGTTATCGCATCCGAGCATCCCAATATTGTGCATCCAGTTTTCGGGACGGAAGCCGCGGCAAACGGCAGGGAAACAACTTGTTCACTGCCAGCGCACGGTAAATACATAATAAATAAAATTCGCAAATCATCATCCACATTATCCACCCCGCGGATCACATCGTCGAGGATCTTTTCCACGGTTTCCATAAGGTTCCCTCGGTTCCCGGTGTTGTGCATGTGTGAACGACAAATTGATCATAAATATTGAACCACCGCGTACGCTTTTCACGCACAGTTTTCCACTTTCTTTTCGCACATTACTGACCGTTACTTTTCCAGTTGTGTGTGTGTGTGTGTGTGCTTTTTTTAGTATTGGTTTTCTTTCTCCATTTGATGTCCGGCCGTTGGATGGAATATATTTTCGGGAAAGCGTTTCACGGCCCTGCTGTTCACTGGCCGACCGTAAGCGATGTAAGTTTTAATTCGATGTGAAACGGCTCCCAGAGCATCATAATGCTTCTGCTTGTCAGCAGCTCGGCCCAGACGACATGACATCTTCGCCTTCGCGAAACATTCCCCGGTTTCATCGTGAAATTTCTTTTAATTAATTAATATTTATTTATTCGCAACAAAAAGCGTTGCCTTTTTGCCTTGGTGTGGTAGTTCAACCAGCCCAACTCGTGCAACTAGCTCGTGGTGGAAATGATGACCAAGAAAGGGACAAGGCTGGACGTCAAGAAATTTTATGGATCCGATGGAAAAGTGTTGATGTGTTAAACTGTAATGGTTGCACTTGCTTATTCGATATTATCAGTCTGCTTTTCTTGTGCCATGTTTTGTAGTTCATAAAAGAAAGATTTTTAAAGTTTCGAAGTTAATGAAAATTACTCTCGGCTCACATCTGTCAGACGAATTCATTCAATTTTATGATCCCCCAAAAAAAAAACGACGCTTCTCGAATCGTCTTAAATATGTTGAGAACTTTACAAAATTGCCATTTACACACGACGAGCGAACGCGAAAAAAAAAAGACATTTTATAGTAAACGTCATTCCACTCGATCTGTTGTTCATCCACCGTCATTCGGCCATTGTGCTGTTAGTGTGTGTGGTTTTTATTTTAAGGGCAATTTTAAAATTCACAGCATCGCTCATAACTTCTCCGAAACAAATGCACGAACTGCTCACCAAAGTGTTAATGTCCTAACGACAATTGCCTGGGTGTAATTGAATTTCACGTCACTTATGCACTCGCTGAATGCATTTCACCCATCCCCGAGGGATCACCAATCGACAGGGTGACTGCGATGACAGTGTTTCGTGTTCGGGTCGTAAGTTGTGAAAAATTTTAATTTCAAATTAATTTTAATTTTTCCCGCATTCTTCACGGCGCTGGCAGGAAGCTCGGGTGCGTACAGGGGGAAGCAGAAAATAGCATACAAACACACAAAAACTGTCAACGAAATTCGCAACCGTCGACGCATTGAGTGAGAAAATTGTCGACCGAGGGCGAGACCCTGCGCGAAAAACCGGGTTAATGAATTTAATGTGTCACCCGAGTCTCTCGACCTGACCTGTTCTGAAGATGCTCCAGCATGCTGGCGCTGTTGTAGTTTGCAAAGGACTGATTAAATGGGACACTCGATCGCGCCCGGACGTCAAGCGTTTGTGGCTGCTCAATGTTTCTCTTTGAACCTGTTTTTGATTGAATGGGGAAGCATCATACCCACCGAAAAAAAAAATCCTTCAACTCACATTCCATCAACACAACTAGAAGCTTTGTTTGGACACTACAAGTTCCTAAACTTTAACTTGAACAGCAAGATGTTACCGTTGTGGAATGTTGATGTTTTGATGAGCATTATGTTTGCCGTTAAATAACTGCAGCTACTGCAGCTTCGATTCGGACATGTGGGCATAATTTATGACGACTTTGACGTATTTGGTCAGCAGGCAAACAGGCGAAAGGGTGCTCGGAAGCATTATTCCGCCGCCTGATTTGGAAGTATTTTGACAGGTTTTTGCAGAAAGAATGTTAAAATGAATGTTAAAGGAAGCGAGTTTGATGCCTTTCTTACTAGAGCAATGGTCACGGGAGTTGCAAGAGCAGATTTTGTTTAACAGTCTTTTTATTAAATTTTGTTTTACTTTTTTCTTAAATGCAAACTCAGATGTCTCAGAATTTGCTAAATTATTGAGTCAAGTACAAATATGATTGGGTAACTAATTTTCAATACACAGTTTAAAAAAAAGAATATAAATTTTAAACGAATAAAAAACAAAAAACCAAACCTCTTTTTAAATTGAACATAACAATACGACCATCCGTTTGTAGCCCAAGTTTTTTGCAAACTAAGTTACGATCTCTTTTCTTCACTAAATTAACGGCCATAATCATTTGAATCATTTACTTTTTTTTTTTGCATTTCGGAAAATATTTTATCAGGAAAAAATGCAGCTTGAAATCATTTTCGGACATTTTAATGTGCTTGTTTAACTTGTTTGGCAAAAAGAGACCATGGACCATTTGTTTTCGACCACCTTCGCCTTTTAATCATAATATACAGGGTTTCAATACTTATAATGTAACTTCCGAATCATTTAGTGGAATTTTCCAAATGGATATTAGCGTATTGTAAGCTTCTTGGGCAACTTAGCAAGCATATAGTGGAATCCTACATTAAATTAGTTAACAAATGCAATCATAAAGTGGAATTACTGCTGAGCGTTTCGTTCTCTCCTGTTAAACTAGCAGATTGAAAAATTGTCTTCAATAGCTTAGTAGTAAAAGATATTCTTATTACTGCATTTTTAACAATAAATAATTGAAACATTCCACAGTCGAGATGCCAATCTTCCCTTCAGTGAATACATAATTCCACTATATGATTGCAAAGTTCCACAATGGATAAGCAGTATTCAAATATTCATTTGAAATATTCTCCTAAGGGGTTGTAAAATTTCGATTATACGGATCAATACCCAGTAAGACAGTACTCAGTAGACAGTAGTAACATTTAGCCTTATTTCTGTGTCACTCTAACGACTACCGCAAGATGTTAGAGTTTTTTAAAATCATTACTTATTTGCAGTATAAACGTAACTTGCAGTATAATCGTAAAAACTGAAATCTTCACGATTGTTCGTTCACAATTTTGAATGAATGAAAATCTTTTGAATTCTTGAAAAACTGCAATCCTGCTACATCCATAAGGCATATTCCGGTATGAAATATAGCAGTGTGAAGTTTAGCTCAATAATGGTTCTATTGTTCTGTTCACCACTTTATCCGTTCTAACGAGCCATTTTCCAGGCACATTTCAAAATGCAAAAAATGACTGTTTCAACACGTTTGAAACTTGAGATAGCAATGTGATAGAGATTATGATTTTGATATAGAAGTTTTGAAGGAATTAGTAACTGAGACTAACCCAAATAGTTTCCTTAAAAATACAACTAATCAAAACACTGCATTACAATCAATTCGTCAACCACCTTCAAATTCAAAGAAACAAACTTAACAACAAAACACTCGCTTCGTATCGATAAAATAAACTGTTCGCTGTCTGACAACGTTCCCAGGCCTGTTATTAATGCGATACATCGTCGTCTTGGGACGTCTTCCGACGTCAATACATGCGCTTGGTAGCGTTATGAAATTCCGTTGATTAGCGGTGCTGGGCAATTAAACGCAAACACTCACATTCCCACCTGGAGCTCGTTCGATTCCAGCTGGAAGTGGCGTGGATTATGTGCTGTGTACCATTTTCACAAATTCAGTTTGAACGCTTACCGGTGTTCAGATATGAAGGTGATTCCTACCGGGCTGGAACCGGGCGTCAGTTTTCCATCGAACTCCGCACAGGAAATGTTAGCTATTTTCAACGCTGAAAGTCGCACAAAGTCACACCAGCGGGTATGCCTCCATTACCGGTCGTGCGGTTGATTGATTCTGGACACCTCCCTCGGGCCGTCCTATGTCTAACGATGCGTCCAAACAGGAGAACCTTATGGGTAGCATTACATAGACACGGACAAATTAATTACATACCGCGCCTCCGCCCGACTGTTTTTCCCACTTCCCGAAAATGGCGCGCACACACACACGCACACGTGACCAATTTCCACGCACAACCCTCGGGATGGGAAAGGTGGGCCAAGTCGTGCGTCTGTTCGGCGATTTTCTCCACACAGCGTGCCAAATGGTGGCGGTGGTGGCTGGGGTCCCGCTGGATAATTACCATCGATCCAGCTCCATCACAGCTCGCACAAGGCTGACAATACTGTCGCCGTGCTGGTCCGCGGTGTGCGGTCCACAACAATCATCGTGCCCGGATCGTGCAAACAAAATGGCGTTCATCGCCATGCTTCCGCGCACAATTATGAATCGACTATTTTCCAAAACCCCGTGGGTAAGTGCGAGTTCGTGGGTTAGAGTTTTTAGTTTTCGAATAATTCAACGCCAAACAACGCCTCACGCGTTCGAACTGGTCATGAAAAGCTGCGGGGAATCGGAGTCGTGCTATGGATATGTGGGGAGGGAATTTGTTTTCCTTTCTACTACCACCCTGGGGTAGGTAGTAGTCCATTAGCTCCATCGTGGCTAGTGTTATCGATTTTGTGATTTGGGAGGAAAAAAAACTAGAGCATGACTGATTACGTACTCGTGGGAATCGTGAGTCCTCAGTCATCATCGTGAAAGTCAGTATACTTATAAAGATGATATATCAGGTTTTATTGCAGCAGAAAGAAGAAGTCATCTTTCTCTTTTGATATTCATATCTGCTGGTATTCTAGAACCCCAAATGTTTTGTACTTATCAACAATGTTGCAAACCGTTGAAATGCTTGCGAATTGACACCTGCAAAATGATTGCACAGTCAAACCTAGCTATCACCTTCATTCTGTTACGTATTGTTTCTATATGTATGTGTTTCTGTGTGCTCGTAACAAATCCCTCCTGAATCACAGCCAACGCACACGAGGCGCACATGCCGAGCCAAAATGGTAATTGTGGTCTAGCTGCAGTCAGGTAACACGATATCCGGGCGTAATTTCAAACATTCTCTATGGGTTGAGTTTTTCCTGCCCAGTGTTATCACGCTTCCCAGTGTTTTCACACCAATCGAAATGGTAACGCCCGGGACGGATTCACCCAGATAACTTTCAGGCTATGGTGACTCAAAAAAAAAAAAACCTATGATCAACTTCATTGCTCCTTTTCGACCCCGGCAACTCCGTTGCTTCGTATTGAGCCACCTTAATCAGATTATCGCGCCTTGATTACCGATAGTTGGTTGATGGTGGCCGAGGGAGAGAGTTAGGGTGTTAAGGATTGTTGGGATTTTCACAGGTATTGCGATTAACGGGCATATAGAAAAATAAAAACACAAACGTACTACACGAAACTCGAAGCTATAGTTGAAAGAGCTTCCAAGGCAGAGGATATTCAATTACCAAACACTCGTGGGTATAAATAGAGTTCGTTTGGCAAACAGCGGGCACTAATTACTGGGGATACTTAATCCAATAGAATCAAAAGCACGCAAGGTGCACAGTTTATGGCCATTTTTAGTGGGACAGGATAGCCTGAAATTATTTTAGGTTTTGACCCAATTAACAGCATATTTATTTTTCGAACCATCATAGACTGTTTATCTATTGTGTGAGTATAAGCGCAAGAAGTGGTCTAATTTTATTCTGTTTATAACACGGGGAGATACAGATAATTTGCAAGTCCAAATATTTCTCAAGCTTATTGTTTTTTGTCATATATATTCTTGAGAACTATCCGCATAGAAAAACCAAACGATTGCTCCAGTGTTTAATGGTGAACTTTTACTCAATTTTTCTCAAATATTATTAACTGTGCTGTTGCATATGTTGCATATCTTGCATCCACTAGAAACAAATGATCCTGAAAGAACTATTTTGTTAGAAAAGTTGAAGATAATAAAGCTTGTTTTATTTTATTTTAGTTTAAGAGCACAGCGCAGTGCCGTTTTTTCGAGTGTGCCTCTTCTTGAGCTGATTTTGTAAAATATTTCTGAATGCCCTTCTCTCTTTGTTGTTTGCCTTATCAGAGGCACACTCGGTTTGATAAGGCTTGTTGATGGAAAGATATATTTTTTTATAAATCATGCACAAGCAAATCCTACAATGGCATTACTCTCCATAGATTGTGAAAAATGTCAGAAATATTATGCCCATGAAAGAGTCTAAATGGATGTTATTTATATTTCAACCTTGGCCGTATTTTTAGCAATATTGGACGGATCGGGGTTGAGGCAACAGAATTCCATTCATTTAAACGAGTTTAGTAAACAATTTGTTTATTGGTTTACGAAGGCATCACGAAAGCGAAGCCTTTTATTGGGCGCTACATTATCGGAAAGTCTCGTCCCTGCAATCCAGGATTCCATGACTTGATTTTACACATAAATGAATAATTGGAGTTAAATCAAGTCAGTCACCTTGTTCACCTGTTTATGTTGTCAAAATTAATTTATTTTTCCTGCGGAAACTAGTTCTAAATGAAAGATTGCTCTTGGTTTACTACTATTCATCGTAGATAATTCTTTTCCACTATCACCATTACAATGCCTTCCAACTGTACGTACGATACCATCGCAACCGCATCGAGCAACGAGCACCGTTCAGGAAGCATTCACGATCGTACCACACTTTGTCGCGCATCGTGTTACATTTCATGCGCATGTTCACACGTTCCAGTGGCTTATTAGAGCCGACGATCGTACCGAACGGGTGCAAAACGCTACCAACTGAATGCAACCGGACCCGAACAATGGCCGCCATCGGTGGCCAACGTCTGGGAATTGAAATATGGAATTCCATAATTAAAGAGTAAGCCATCATAAAGACAGCAATCAGTACGGGTACGGTTCCGGATCGGACGTGTCTCTATTTTCGGTAACAAAATCGGGCAGCAAAGAGGAGAACCGCGCTGCCAAGCGCCAATGCGCCGTGTTACGCCTTTCGTATATTGTGCACCGACAAACCGGGTGTTGATGATTGACTGTTTGCTCGATCGCTACCGAAAGATAGCCCGATAAGTACTGCGTACTGCAATGTTTTTCCGCGATTACCGTTCCACAAGGGGGGGACCTGTTGACGACAGGGGCGCTTCGTGGTAATTTTTGTAGCGCATCCCTGCATAGCCGACGATCATTCCAGCGCATAGTCGAATACACGATACGAAGGACAAGCGACGAACCCGCGTGGGAGCAGTATCGTCGGGTTAAACAACGGGAGAATCGGTTTGCATTTAATTCCTTCGAGGAACACAAACGCCATCCAGCAAATGCTCCCGGCGCTGCTTGGTTCTGATTGATATAATGACGCGACATGATTGTTGTTGCTGCTGCTGCTGCTGTTGATGTAAGGAAGTTGATAACGCGTCACACAGTCAACCACACGCAAACGCATTGTGTGCAGAAGCGTTCGGAGGTCGGATCTCATCTCAAACAAACGCGACGCCACCAAACCGACCACCAGCGTATTGGGAAAAGGTGGTTCGCAATTTTTTTTTTTTTTTTGTTTATTCTCGTGTGTAGGTCTACCTCTTTGTGGCACGTTGGGTTCAACATTCAAGCGCACCGCGATCGATTCGCATGAACATTCGGATCGGATTCCGGCAGATTCCGGCGCTGATGGAATTGTGCGGTGCGTACCACTGTTTTTGGCCACAGCGAGACATTCCGTCCGTCTGTACTTTTTTCCATCGTTTCCCATCACCTTTCCGGCGCGATGGATGGAGCGATTGATTTTGATGCGCGATAGCTCCCGTGTTTCGGTTTTTCGGAGCGTTTCGTCAAACCGTCTACCGCCCGTGGGGAAACGAGTTTTTTTCCGCTCGACTGTGTGTCTGTGTGTGTGTGTGTGTGTTTGTTTCGGATGAAATCTAACAAATTAATGATGCTCCTATATGTGTCCGGTATAGCGAACGAGGCGTATGTCGTTCCGTTTAGTGGTCCACAAGCTGACATACACTTTTCCTTCCCTAGAAGACCCCTACACTTGGAGCGATCGTTTGACTAAACTGTTCGTTGCTCACTCACTCGATCGCCGAGCTGCGTACGATCGGAAGCAGTGGTTGGGAGGTTTCGTTTTTTTTTTTATTACCACAGACCTACAGCGGAAAGAGACATCTGTTTGATGAGCAATCGGATCACTGGACTGGTCGAACAATCAATGTCACACACAGCGGTACGGCCGCAACGCCGTAAAAGGGATGAAACTCGGTGAGAGAGCAAGAATTGTGTCTGTATTTGTTGCTTTTGGGAGAAAACACACGCTCGCTACCATTATTATTATTATTTAGGTAGTAATTAAACAGGTCCATAAAGTGAGTTTCCTTTACTGTTTAGAAGAGCCTTTCCGAAAAAAACCCGTACAAACTACTTTGCTTAAAACAAGCCACCGAAAAAGCTTGCACCTTCTGCCACAATCTCATTCGCTGGATCGACAACGAGTCGCACGCAACGTGGCCAGGCTCAGCTCCTTACGCCAATGCAAATCGTACTCGCAGACTACATTTGCTGTGGGCCGCATTTCATTATCATAAATTATTGTTCGCCTTATCTGCGATAACGATCTTTATGATGTAATTTACGGCAAATTAGTCACATTACTTCGGCTGCAAGTGGACTGCCACCGAGTGGTGAGTGCGTTTGTCACATCCGTTAGCACCGTAGAATGGAAACCGAACCGGACCGTCACTGTCGGTTGGCGATTTTTGTTGATTTTCGAACACTTGAACACTAAATAAACATGAGCCTGTTGGAAAAGAATGATGTACGCACGTTAGCGCCTGGTTAGGATGGGGACGAAATAGAACCAAAAAAAAAAAGCAAAAAGAGATGATAATCGGACGATTTTGAAACCGAACACTTTATGGGGGGTTCGTCGCCAGCGCGGCATACGTCGCGCATCGAAGTCTTTCGTTTTGATGCGATCATTTCTTGCTTTTCTTTTGCTGCGACAAAAAAGAGATCGAGTGAACATTGAAGCTGTTTTCTCGCTCTCCAGATACCCAAACGTCCTCGGATGAGGGTAGGAATAATTTACCAACCGAGCTCGAGCCATCGATCGCATCGATTAGCGCCTTATCAGATCTCGACGAGCCACGCACAGCGATGACAGTGTGGAGACGACAAAATTATGACTAATTACCGGCACGGCAGGATATCCAATCAGTGGCACCGCGGGCGTTTAAATGACGGCAGCACGGCACCACAATACCCAACCGGGCCCGGCCGCGCTCAGAGAGGGTAGAAATAATTTAATTTTTTCGATCTGTGATAAAAAGCACCCAAAGAATGAAGTGATGATAAGTGTCACCGAGAGACCAGCGAGCGGGTGATCACGGGTGATCAGCAAACGATTGCCTCTTTGCTGGCGGGGAGTCGCCCAGTCGCCCAGACTTTTCATCAGCCGGCGAGAAAAAAAAACATCCCCGAGTGTCGCACATCTATGCAAACCCGCCGAAAATGAACCAATCGTCACCTGTGGTGCGCTTGATGCGCTCCCACAACCAGCTCAGGCGTCACACCTGCCTATGGGTGACTGTAAACAGTGAAAAATATGGCGACGACTCCCGACGTGAGCATCGACGGTGATTCACTGATTGTAAAACCCGTCGGCAGCTCATGTTTTCGGCAGCTTTCTTCATTCGTTTCATTCGATTACTGTGTGTGCGTGTTTCTTATTCTTGCTTTTTTGCATACAACAAAGCATTTGAATGTCCCAGCGCGATCGGAGCAATGTTTTGCTAATCAGCGCTAATGTAGGGAACCGTGACCGAGGTGTGTTGAATGGAGTCTAACTGGGAGCGAAGCATAATAATGTTCGCATTTTGAGAGAAGCTTCGTTTAGCATAGACTATTGTGGGATGATATGATACAAGCTTGATGACAGATTTTATACGCTTTTATTGTTTTCTGAACATTCCAGAAAAAGAGTTTTACATTTATGAATCTGGATACGTTGGTTAGAGGCAATAGCACAGTCGATATTTGTTTGTCTAGTATTGTTATTCTTGAAGTGGCTTGGATTAAATATATTTCTATGCTTCGAAAGAAGATAAACGGCTGATTGAGACACAAAAATTTGATAATTTATTAATTAGATTCGAATTAGTGATGGAAAATCCAATATAAATTCTAAAATCTTCTGCTAGTGAAATTCTGCCAATTCTGCTAGTGAAATACTGAATCCTTATCCAAACTATTTCTGGACTATCCAACCATTGCTCCGAAGGATACTCCGATGCTCAGGATCAACTCATTGAGTACATCCAGACTAGGCACATACAACGCAGACTTTAAATTAAAAGCTCATATGAAAAAAAAAACTTCCTTGTATTAACAAACATAACCACAGAACAGAAACACACACAAAAATGATAATTTGTGATTGAAATTCGAAGTAAAACAAAAGGCTTGTCTTCCATATTTCCGGCAATACTGATAATTGCCATTCAATGCAATCAACAAAATTCCCTAAAGTGAAGCATTTTCTCCCATAAGTGAGCAATTAATGCCATTTTCCGGTGAATCCTACCGGTCCAATGCTGCTGAAAGTCCTTGCTGTCACAAAAGATCTGGCTGTCTTCCTGATGCAACAAAACTGCAACATTTCCTCGCCCCCACTGCCTCCATTTCCCAAAATGCACTCACCGAACGTTCAAGCCATCCCCTGGTATGCCCATATGTATGTGTGCGTTGTGCGCGTTTGTAACTCCCCAGAGGCTCATTCCTGAACGATGCCTCCTGGCCACGTCGAAACTGGTCGCCTTTCTGTTCGAATGGGTTTCGCACTTACTCGCCATAAAGGCTTTCTGCTCATGAGCAACGATTTTTGTTGCGTGCGCAACATAAATTATTCTCAATCTTTCCCACCACCGGTCCCTCGCACAGAAACGGCAGCCCAAGCGCTGCGTGCGCTTGCACTGGAATATTTTTGCAAAATAGTGTAAATGGACCACTAACTCACCCAGCCAACAAACCTTTTCGGATGCCATTCCGATCAAGGGTGGGAGTTCGGCTGTCTGCCACGGCAGTTTGTTGGCAGTTTACCGTACCGATCGTGTACGGTGGGAAAAGAACAACTTTCGACAACTTACCAGCAGGGCAGAAGGATGTGGGGCGGTGGACTTGAGCTGTTGGTTCCCGGGTCTGGTGTCCGGTTTTTCGAGGCCACTCCGGTTCTCCGGTTTCGGTTTGAAAAATTCCTGGAAATCTCCATACTGGGTAGATTACAAACGGGAGAAGTTCCTCTCTCTCACAGCCAGGGACGGGAGCCGAGCGTGGTATTGTTGTCTCTCCCGGGTGCGAATCGTCCCTGGGGATGCATATTATTATATTGGCAGACATCCACCGCCAGACGCCGGAGTAAAGGGCGAGAGGCCAGCAGTGCGGCTAATTCTACCTGAAGGAGCAGCCCGAGTTGCACACCGGTCGCGCTTAATATGAAGTTAATCATTGTCCACGGCAAACTGTAGGCGCGCTTTCAATTGCTCTTCTCGTACCTTCGCTCACAGCCCGGGTAAGTGTGTATTAGAGCCAGCAGACTGTTCTCATTCAATACTCCAAAACGCTTGCAATTCATCAGCAACAATCCAGCATCACATCATTAGCCATGATGCAATTCATTGCCTTCTCTCCTCAGTCCACTTCAGCTAGTTCCATGTATTGCAAATGCATTAAAAATGTAGTTTTGCGACAACCCACCCTTCTTTACCTGCGCCGCCTACTCCCCATTAGCCCTTTCATGCAAGGATGCACATTTGTGCATTTTCTTCGTCGCCTGCTTCTTCTCATGGCACAGCGTCCAGCTACTATTTTCTTCATCCTTTCTCTTTCGCACGATGGGTAAACCTCACTCTCGCTTGAAATAAGTAATAAAAGAAAAAAAGCATAATACGCATACGGATATATGTGGGCACAAATTATGCACTTTCGAGGCTGCTCCGGAGCAGCTCGGGCTCCCCCATTCCCGATGCCCTTCAGACTTCACCCTCTACTCGTCAGTCGCACACGATCGTGATCGTTGCGTCGAGAGCAGTCATCATAATTATTATAAATAAATTAAAATGCGATTAACCTAACGTTTGTGCACGGTAATTCGCAAACGATCGGTCGGTGCGATTCGAATGCACCGATGTACATGCCACCCCCCTCCCCCCCATTCTCCGCTCAACTGCAAACAAGCGCAACCTTAACTCAGGGAATGCGGGAATGGGATCAATCACGACGCAAGGCAACAAACAGCACACGTTTTAACGATCAAGTTGTTTGATTCGCTGAAATTTGTTTGAAAGCAATTTAAAATATTTGCTTAAAGTGTTGATTTATAATAATAATGAGTTCTTTGTTTGCTTGCGATGTGTTTGCTTACGCTTATTTTTTGGGCTCGATGCTTGGAAGTTGAACAAGCTAAATTCACAACGCAATCTGAATATTTGAAGTTATATTTATGTTTGAAAACCTTTTTCTAAATAAGATGCCTTTTTTAATATTTGAAAACATTAACTCATTTTTTATTGTTCAACGACATATCTATTACTAGATATGGACTGCAATACGCTTGCGACCAAGTGATCTATTGGTTGACTAGGCCTCACTGACAACAATTTCCTTTTGACTAAGGGATTTCTCCATGGACGAGGAAACTTGGACTACTCACTCGACTACAAGATCTCGTGCTAAATGAGGGTCCTTTGCGAACAGGACCATCTCGAATAGAAAGTTTCTTGAAAGCTAAAGTCCCTTAAACGACAAGATCTTTCGGTGGGCTAGATCAAGTGGCGTCTTCGACTACAATGTTTCTCGAAATACAAGGCCCCTTGGATAGATGGAGTCTCATCAAAGGCAAGACCTCTTGGTCTTCAAACAGCTGGGCCAGGGTTCAAATCCTATCCGGCGTGACCCTTAGAGGACGTTAAGCGAAGAAAAAGAAAAAGAAGAAGAAGAAGCAGACCGTTTTATGATGCTCAAAAACTTAAATTATTGCCTTAAATGACAAAGAAAATTGGTTATTGTGTACCTGAAAGCATTTTTGGATACCAAATCTAAACAAATTAATACAATATAATAGCACGTTCATAAAAAAAGCAAAACCAAGCATCATAAATTAGAATAAGTTCATTGAATGTAAAATGCCAAATATGCGCGCACCTACTAATTTTATTGATTTTACCAACCCACTGTCTGCCACCACTCACTCACGTTATGAATTCATAAATAGCAAACAATGTAGTTGGGGACAATAATTTACCCAAACCACCGTACTGACCCACCCACCGCAGCCGTTACTAAATGAGTTTAAGCTTTAAATTAAACTAGCTATGCGCATTCGGTGTTCGATGTAATCCTATTTGATGTTCAAGGAAAAGTGTGTCCGACCTGCCGGTGAAGCCGACCGAAAAACGGAAAAACCCGTCGAAGCAAACGACAAGTGCGACTAGTAAGACTACTCTCTTAAGGGGTAAGTTTCTGAGAATGCGGTGCACACCAAGCAAAACGCAAAACAACAAGCCACATGCAACGACCATTAGGTAAAGCAGCCTTAAAGAAAATCTAGTTAGCTATCTACTAGCGCGGCTCCGTCGGCTGCCGAGTCGAAGTCGAAGAGATTAGGCCGGAATCGTACGGTGGAGGGTATTTAGAGTTGAGCTTTAAAAACAACTTCAATGGAAAAACCCCAGCTCACTATCTCTTGCTAGCCCACAAAGGAAGCAATAAATTGCGAAATGGAGAGCTGTTTGGATTCGACTAGCAAACATCTAATTTTTGTATCAATAATGCAGAAGTACCTGTTAAAAGAAAAGATATTACCTCTATCTGGTTTGTGGAGAGGAGGGGGGGGGGGGGTTGGGGGTACGTTTTCTACCTCTGTGGTGATCCGATACGATGTTTGCATATTGCATGCTCATTTGCTATTACCTCTGCTGCTGCTGCTACACAAGGACGCTTGCCTCGCTTGCGTACCGAAAAGGTCGATTAAAAACGAATGGAATTAAAGATTATCCCATCACGTGCATCATCAATCATGCGCTAGACAACGGCAAGTGATAGTGGGTGTGCATGAATGTTGGCCCATGCTCCCATCTACGCTAATCAAGCATTATCAGCAAATAAACCTCACCCAACAACACCTTTCGGGGAAAGCGGTACCAATATACGCATTCTGTTTTCGTTCGGAAAAGGCTCGGGAAATCCCAACAGTGCGTTGTATGGTAAGACGTATTTCAACGCCTCTTTGTGGTTAGCAGTGAAGGCGAATAAGGAAGAAGGGGTTGGACGTTTTTTCCCCGTACTTCTTCACATACGTGCACCGTAGCCGAGCCGTAGCGTACCGAAGAAGGTGTGAAAATCATTTAATCGATAAAGCTTAAGGTGCGCACTTTTTCGCTTTGGGAAGGAAAATGGAAAGAAAAGCCGGTGGTAAAGCTGTGGCTATGCTAAATAATACACCGCACGTAATAAACATATCGATCATCAGCAATCGGCTGGAAGCTTGCTCCGGCAGTGCACGCGGATTCGTGTAAACAAGTTATCAATCACTGGTTCTGGTGCGGGGTTTTGTGTTCGGCAAAATTTTGGCAAAGTGTAAAGCTACGAAACGAATAAAGTTAAGCTTAATTTAAACCTCAATCAGATGCGTCTGCTCTCGCTCGCTCGCTCGCTCGTTCAAATCGTTTCTCTCCTACATACGCTTTGACGTTGCCCCGTGGCCTTTTGCGTGGCTAACCATCACTTCACACTTCAGGGAACACCTTGGGCAGCCGTATTGTGTTGCGACCGACCGAATCTGCTCCCGTGTTGAGTCTCGGGTTTTGGCGCTCGTTTTCGCAGTGTCGCAGTGTTTTAGTTTTTGTTCTGCTCATTTTGCACTTCCCTTCTACAAACAACCACACAAACCACACCACCGAGTGAAGGTGAGTATGTGTGTGCGGGGGGGTGGTGCGTTTGCTTCATGCGTTCATTATGTGGACGCAGTGCAGTAAAGGGGTTACAGTTGTAAGGATGTTTCTCGGAACTGCGTCTGGACACCTGACCGCCCAGGTGGACCTGTACTCCGGGAGGGGTGTGTTTTTTATGGTGGATTTGGAATTATGTAAAAATTAAATTTGACCTAGTATTGAGCAGTTTTGATGGCAACGTGTACTTCATACCTAAAGTTTGTGGAAATAAATAAAATTTAAATTGTATTCCCATTTATTTATATCTGCTTGTGTTCAATATTTTCATTTTTATAATAATCATAATCGACTTATAAAATAAAATTAAACTTTAATCTCGAATAAGTCCTCACAATTTCATTGTAAAAAATAACTGAATGCAAAAACTGCGAAAGGGATGATGATGCATGATGCAAAAGGGATTTAAACTCAAATGTAATAAAAAATGGCACGTAAATTCAAGTAGTATTAGGAAGAAAATTAAATGACATTAAGCTAATTATTCACTGAAATCAAGCTTTTTTCTCAAGATAATAATCATGTTTGTACCGTGCTTTGTACTGAAATCTATTTCAAATTTAAATAAAATTGCAAATAAAATTGTTGCCTCAATGTTCACAATTGAAATAAAACAGGAGATGAAATTTTGTAGTCACTGTTCTATGAAAGAATACAAAAATTAAGTTGTGACTCTTCTCATGTCTTACAAAAACTATAAAACTTATGGTAAAGAATGACTGAAAATGGCTTATCTTGCAACATAGCACAATTAGTTGTTGTATAACGATGTTTCATATAAATATCTTAAATATACCAACAGTCATGCAAGATCCTGTAGAAGATCCTGTAAACATGTTCATAGCCCTGCATCAAATCAACATGGTTGAATTTTTACTTTTTCTACATGAAATTACTATAGAAATTCCAGATATTACTCATGTTGTGAACATCAATATCGTAAACAATAGTTTCTAAATCTTTAACCTAGTCTTATTAACATTTCTACCACTGTAATTTTAACATCTTCCGTTACATTTTGGTTCATTTTGTCGGAAACAGACATTGATCATAATTTCGCGCAATGATTGATCGACGCTCCATCGAGCTACCCACTAACAAGTCTGTGCCTGCAGTCGGCGTCATCTCATTATTTCAAATCCGTTCCATTTAATTATTCCAAAAGAAAGAAAACTACATTAGAACTTCCTGTTTGCAGACGACATACAAACACCGGATGCAAATATCACATCCCACAGTGCAAGTGCAACGCATGTGCATATTTTGTACTCACACACACACGCGCACACTCGAAGGTACGATGATCAATTATACTGCGGATGCAGTTTACAGACGCACGCAGAAGGCCTTTCCCTGCTGTATCGAGCTGAAGTTCATTTGACCCCTTTAGTGTATTATCTCGTTTGATCTTATCCGACCCCAGCCGGAGACAACTCCGGCCGGTGACTAAGCGGCCTCAATGTTTCCGATTGAATATGATTTACAATTCAAAATATGGCAAACCGTGGTGCCTCGTTAGGCGCACCCGGCACGGAAGGTGCTTCCTGTTCGCCCAATTGCCCAAAACGGTTTCCGCAATTTCGTAATGAAGATGTCGGCCCCAGGACGGGTGACACCGTGAGCGCGTTTTTTTGCACGCCACCGTGGCTATGGATGCGTTCGAAAGAATGGGAATTCGAGCAGGGACTCCAGTGAGCTGGTTGGCTTTTTTTTGTGTTGCTCTCCCACTGTTGCGGCTGCTTTATCGAACCGCGTTCTAATAAATATAAATAATCGTCATCGTCCCGGGCATAAATGGTGAATGAAAAAGAGGAAAGGGAAGACAGCAATCCCTGCCGCCCTTGTTGGTCACTTGGACGCTCAATGTTCGCCTTTCCGTGGAACCATGATGATTGTTCATTCAGTTGTCAATAAATTTAATAAAAATATTACACAAATATAAATATTAAAACAATTGTACTCGATCAATCCGCGCTACAGCGGATGGTGAATCCACTCCACATACACACACACACACACGCGCGCACACTAATACGTCCTGGTCCTCGTTGGAATGGGAATTGAAACGAATTCAACTCTCGGCCGAGGCATCCGGTAGCATGCGTTTATTTGCCGTTCATTCTTTGCCATTCGCTTGAAAGATCGATTCCCGTTTTGCTACGATTATGTATTGCTCATTGATAGGATAGTGTATTTTATTGATCAGCGCCGTTCGTACGATTCCCTTCCCGCACCCAGGAAATGTTTTGATAATGTTCGAAGACGGGCAAGAAACAGCATTCTCCCCAGTTCGGACGAAAGGAAGCATAAATTCTATGCGGTTCCGCTTCTTCAGACAAGCGAATGCTTCTCCCACCGGTTCGTCCAATGGTTTGTTCGAGCCGCGAAAGCTCGTGGTTCATTCAAGCTTGCCTCGAAATGTCTCTGTTTAGCGAGACACTGTTCGCGGACATACTGAGTACTGTTAACATACACCAGGGAGAAGCAAAAAAGCAACCCTCCTTTCCGAAGTCACCACCGGAGTTGGTTATAATAAATTTTTGACATTGCATATTGCAGTATGCTTGCTATTCAGTTTGTCCAGATCGGAGTTGACAAAGAAGTTGGCCACCGTTTCTTCCCAGCCCAACAGTAGGAACTACCGCGTGGCATTGGTTGGAGTTTATAAAATTCAAACGCTTCGTCCGCCTGCCATCACCACACTTCCAATTCAAAGTTGTTCACTCCAAGTTGTACAAATTCCAACGTGCCAGCAGCGGCACAAGGCAAACACCAGCGGGAAACAAAAAAAAAAAAAAAAGACATAACACAACCGCCAACTGCTACAAGGATATACGATTCTATTGTTTTCCACCAGTGACTTCTGTATCTTCTGTTTTCTCTGTGGCCTTTTTTTTGTTGCGCTTCAACACAAACCTTACGAACGGCGCCATACGGTAACACTTTGAAAGGTGTTCGATTTCGTGCCGACATTCATGTTCATGCTGCGGCCGAACTGGTCAGCCGGTGTTGGGCCCCCGCTGAAGAATCGCACCGTTTGGTAATTTGATGAAGAAAAATGCATTTTATGCGCTACTGTATTTATACTGGTAGAAATGCGCAGAGAACGGGGTTGGGCGTAAAGGTATGTTGTTGCTGTTTTTGTTGCTCCCTACCAATTCTTCATTCTTTACTACAGAATGACCGTACCAAGAAACCAAGCCCCAAAGAGCTTAGCAACGGTGTGAGTTAAGTTATTGGTTAGCCTGTGACAGTGGCAGGACTTTATTCCGGTACGGATATTTCTAGCCTTTTTGCCGACCAGAGTCCGTTGATCGATTGAGCTCATCAAATCTAATTTCCTCGGAATCAGGATCCAATGCTGGACAATAGAATTGTATGGATCAATATCGTTGAACAAATGTGATGAGAATTATCGTAAATCAATTTTTAATTTCCATTTTATTTGCTTACAAAGCTATTGGACGATAATAAAGTGATTGTACAAATGGATTTATGAATTATTCAAGCTTTCGTTGAATTAATTTTTAACTGCTGTTTATTATTCGAAAATCTAGAGTCCAAAATTACAATCATTTTTAAACAACATTCCATTTTCCATACACTATGTTATTTTCAATTAAGTAATATTAAGTTTATTATATATTGTAACAATTGATCTTCTGTCCTAATGAGGAGTTCAAGCATATGGAAGATCGCCGCTTTTCAGGCATATTTGAAATACTGGTCACTATTGGGACGAAACATCCAGGATACTTACTAACTGATGAGGTAGTACAACAGTGATAGTAGTCTTGGCTTGATGTTAAAGTCTGGATATGGATCATGGTCAGGGCCTGGGTCTCTCTACCTTCTAGTTTGGTTTGTTCAGTGTTATTCTCCTGACATGCCCGGCTCAGCATCCTCGAAATCCTTAGAAAATTATTCTAGGAAAATCTATAAAAGTAGTAGAGAAATGTGTTTGGTAACACCAGATGGAGGCGTCAAATGCAAACGAGAAAATTCGTGGGTGTAATATATTTGCATTCCATCGTCAAGAAGTCACCGAAGTTTATAAACAAAAATTTCTTGTTGCTCAATCACCCTAATAAAAAGGATTATAACTTCACACAACATTTCTAACAACATTATCCTTTCCTCCCTATTTACAGTAGGCCTCTCACCAAACCTCCCTTCGCCCGGCTCGGTACAGCCCACGACGAACTTGTTCGGTGCCGCAGCGGCTGCCGCTGCCGCTGGAGCAGCCGGAACCGCCAACGCCCACGCCCTGGCCGGCCTAGTATCTCAACACCGGCTACTCGAGCTGTCCCGCTTCGGTCTGCGCGGCTATGATCTGGCACAGCATATGCTCACTCAGCAGGGGGCCGTCTCAAAGCTGTTAGGTAAGTGTCTTCATCGAAACATACCGAAGCGGAAAAAAAGAAGAAGAGTGGCAACACCCTCACCAGATAAAGACGCACAATTGACACATTCTTGCCGTCAGCATCTGGCCCAACACGCGGTTTCCCGGGCCGTGAATGTCACGGAGCATCGTATTTTTATTGGTTCCGAGCAGAAAACAGCAGCCGGCTAGCTTTCACGCTTACGAGCAACATTAAAAAAAACTGAGGGCCTTCAATAATAACACTTCATTATCGTCATAAGTCATTTGCCGCTCTGATACGATGGAGAGAGGGGAAAAAAAACGGGAACACTCGCAATGCAGCGAAGCGCCAAAATTATAGTATTTAACCTGAACGCTCCATTTCAAATGGTACCCTCCTCCGATCGGTTTATTTTGTATTTTTCTTCAATTCAACAACAACAGCAACAGAAAGCCAGCACCTTTCTTCAGCTTCTGTTGCTACTGGTTCCCTGGGTGTAACGAAACCAACATCAAACGACTTATTTGTTGGCTAGCGCCTGGGTTTTTCTCTCTTCTCTTCCATTCAAATAATAAACATTATCCTATTCCGAAAGCGGTCCGGTTACTGCACAGCCAAAAAGCCGCTGTGCAACCAAATAAAACCCATCATTACTCTGAATGATCTGATGCGAATGGAAAACAGTCGTATCCTAGTCACGGCACCACGACCGTTTCACGACGAAACCATTCGAAACGGAAAAGGACCACCGATTCGGATGTTTGGGGATTGGTTTTTTCTTGCTGACGAATAGAATTTCCTTCCTTTTGCAGCAAGTTTTGCTGAAACTGATGCATGAGCTGAGTGTTCCCTTCAAACGCCTCCTCCACTTTGTTGGTGGCGGCTCGAACTGGTTATTAATTTATGACTGTAATAATACAACATGCCAGACGGTCTGGAACCACCGAAAACACGGATGTCTATTTGCTTTTTATTTTGTAGGAAAATTTGGGCATTCTTTGAGTCTCACAGAAAAAAGAAAAAAAAACTACAACCAAAACAGCTCCGCACGGAACTTCCTGTGCAATCACACGAAAGCACTGAAGACTGAGTTTGTTTGAAGCTCGGCACAATTTACATATTTTCGGCAAATTTGTTTTTCTTTAAGCTCTACCGAAAGCTTACTGCCAGTTTCCTGTCTCAGGTTCATGCTCACTAATTTTATTAAGTGTTTGAATTGATGTGTTCTTCCGAAAATATTTTGATTCGAGTGCTTGGAATTTGAACAGCAAATTCACGTATGGAAAAGCTCATAAATTGTTCCGTAGCCAATGTTTATGCAAATGTCGGCCGGTGTTTGTGTAATTTGTGATGTTTATAATTAAAATTTTAATTAACAACTATTAAGAGCTCACCTTTTCGATGTAGATCCAACATCATTCTTCATAATAATAATTCTTCTCTGTCCTTTATTTGTCTGGGTACACCGAAAAAAAGATGCAACAAAGCATCAA